>NW_027480721.1:0-348171 GCF_051401765.1 Calliopsis andreniformis | reverse complement strand
TGAAAACTGTGAATTGAGGATATTCTGTTGAGGACTGAGGATTGTCACCTGATTGTTCAGGACTGAGGGCTGAAGATTGAGGATTCAGGATTGAGGATTCAGAATTGAGGTTTGAGGAGTGAGCATTGAGGATTGAGGATTGAAGATTGAGGATTGAGGAATGAGGATTGAAGACTGAGGATTGGTTATTGAGGATTGAAGAATGAGGACTGAGGGTTGAGGATTGCGTATTGAGGATTGAAGATTGAGTATTGAGGATTGAAGATTGCGGATTGAGGACTGAGGATTGAGGATTGAGGATTGAGGATTGCGGGTTGAGGATTGAAGATTGAAGATTGAGGATTGAGGACTGAGGATTAAAGATTGAGTATTGAGGATTGAAGATTGAGGATTGATGATTGAGGATTGAGGATTGAGTATTGAGAATTGAAGATTGAGGATTGATGATTGAAGATTGAGGATTGAGGATTGAGCGTTGTGGATTGAGGTCGAGGACTGAGGGTTGAGTATTGATGTTTGAGGTCTGAGGATTGAGGATTAAGGGTTGAGGATTGAGGATTGAGGATTGAAGATTGAGGATTAAAGATTGAGTATTGAGGATTGAAGATTGAGGATTGATGATTGAGGATTGAGGATTGAGGATTGAGGATTGAGGATTGAGGATTGAGTATTGAAGATTGAGGATTGATGATTGAGGATTGAGGATTGAGGATTGAGGATTCAGTATTGGGGATTGAGGATTGAAGATTGAGGATTGAGGATTGAGGATTAAAGATTGAGTATTGAGGATTGAAGATTGAGAATTGGGGATTGAGGATTGAACATTGAGGACTGAGTGTAGAGAGTTGGGTGATGAGAATTGATGTTTGTGGATAGTGATTTGAAGATTGCAGATTGGGTATTGAGTATTGAAAACTTTGAATTGAGGATATTCTATTGAGGATTGAGGATTGTCACCTGATTGTTGAGGACTGAGGGCTGAAGATTGAGGATTCAGGATTGAGGATTCAGAATTGAGGTTTGAGGACTGAGGATTGAGGATTGAGGATTGAAGATTGAGGATAGACGATTGAGGATTGATGATTGAGTATTGAGGATTGAAGATTGAGGATTGATGATGGAGGATTGAGGATTGAGAATTGAGGATTGAGGATTGAGGATTGAGGATTGGAGATTGAGGATTGGGGATTGAGGATTAAAGATTGAGTATTGAGTATTGAAGATTGAGGATTGAGGATTGAGTATTGAAGATTGAGGATTGATGATTGAGGATTGAGGATTGAGGATTGAGTATTGAGGATTGAGGATTGAAGATTGAGGATTGAGGATTGAGGATTGAAGATAGAGGATTTGGTATTGAGGATTGAGGGTTGAGGACTGAAGATTGAGGATTGAGGATTGAGCATGGGCGATTGAGGATTGAAGACTGTGGATTGAGGATTGAAAATTGACGATTGAGGATTGTGGATTGAGGATTGAGGATTGAACATTGAGGTCTGAGTGTTGAGGGTTGGGTGATGAGAATTGATGTTTGTGGATAGAGGCTTGAAGGTTGCAGATTGTGTATTGAGTATTGAAAACTGTGAATTGAGGATATTCTACTGAGGATTCAGGATTGACAACTGATTGTTGAGGACTCAGGGCTGAAGATTGAGGATTCAGGATTGAGGATTCAGAATTGAGGTTTGATGACTGAGGATTGAGGATTGAAGACTGAGTATTGAGGATTGAAGATTGAGGATTGAGGATTGAGGATTGAGGATTGAGGATTGAGGATGATGGCTGAGGGTTGAGGATTGAGGTTTGAGGACTGAGGACTGAGGATTGAGGATTGAGAATTGAGGATTGAGGATTGAGTATTGGGGATTGAGGATTGAAGATTGAGGATTGAGGATTCAGGGCTAAAGATTGAGTATTGAGGATTGAAGATTGAGAATTGAGGATTGAGGATTGAACATTGAGGACTGAGTGTTGAGGGTTGAGTGATGAGAATTGATGTTTGTGGATGGAGATTTGAAGAATGCAGATTAAGTATTGAGTATTGAAAACTGTGAATTGACGATATTCTATTGGGGATTGAGTATTGTCACCTGATTGTTGAGGACTGAGGGCTGAAGATTGAGGATTCAGGATTGAGGATTCAGATATGAGGTTTGAGGACTGAGGATTGAGGATTGAGGATTGAGGATTGAGGGTTGAAGATTGAGTATTGAGGTTTGAAGACTGACGATTGAGGGTTGAGGATTGAGGATTGAGGATTGAGGATTGAGGATTGATGATTGAGTATTGAGGATTGAAGATTGAGGATTGAGGATTGAGCATTGAGGATTGAGGATTGACGATTGAAGATTGAGGATTGGCTATTGAGGATTGAAGAATGAGGACTGTGGGTTGAGGATTGGGTATTGAGGATTGAAGAATGAGGATTGAGGATTGAGGATTGAGGATTGAGGATTGAGGATTGAGGATGAGGGCTGAGGGCTGAGGATTGAGGTTTAAGGACTGAGGACTGAGGATTGAGGATTGAGAGTTGAGGATTGAGGATTGAGGATTGAATATTGAGGATTGGGTATTGAGGATTGAAGAATGAGGATTGAGGAATGAGGATTGAGGATTGAGGATTGAAGATTGAATATTGGGGTTTGAAGACTGACGATTGAGGGTTGAGGATTGAGGATTGAGGATTGAGGATTGAGGATTGAGGGTTGAGGATTGAGGATCGAGAATTGAGGATTGAGGATTGAGGATTGAAGATTGAGCATTGGGTATTGAGGATTGTGTATTGAGGATTTAAGACTGAGTGTTGAGGATTGAAGATTGAGAATTGAGGATTGAGGATTGAGGATTGAGGATTGTGTATTTAAGATTGAGGATTGAGGGTTGAGGATTGAGGATTGAGGATTGAGGATTGAGTATTGAAGATTGAGGATTGATGATTGAGGATTGAGGATTGAGGGTTGAGGATTGAGTATTGCGGATTGAGGATTGTAGATTGAGGATTGAGGATTGAGGATTAAAGATGGAGTATTGAGGATTGAAGATTGAGAATTGAGGATTGAGTATTGAACATTGAGGACTGAGTGTTGAAGGTTGAGTGATGAGAATTGATGTTCGTTGATAGAGATTTGAAGATTGCAGATTGAGTATTGAGTATTGAAAACTGTGAATTGAGGATATTCTATTGAGGATTGAGGATTGTCACCTGATTGTTCAGGACTGAGGGCTGAAGATTGAGGATTCAGGATTGAGGATTCAGAATTGATGTTTGAGGAGTGAGGATTGAGGATTGAGTATTGAAGATTGAGTATTGAGGATTGAAGATTGAGAATTGAGTATTGCGGATTGATGATTGAGTATTGAGGATTGAAGATTGAGGATTGAGGATTGAGGATTAAGTGTTGAGGAATGAGGATTGAAGACTGAGGATTGGTTATTGAGGATTGAAGAATGAGGACTGAGGGTTGAGGATTGAGTAGTGAGGATTGAAGGTTGAGTATTGAGGATTGAAGATTGCGGTTTGAGGACTGAGGATTGAGGATTGAGGATTGAGGATTGCGGGTTGAGGATTGAAGATTGAAGATTGAGGATTGAGGACTGAGGATTAATGATTGAGTATTGAGGATTGAAGATTGAGGATTGATGATTGAGGATTGAGGATTGAGTATTGAGAATTGAGGATTGAGGATTGAACATTGAGGACAGAGTGTTGAGAGTTGAGTGATGAGAATTGATGTTTGTGGATAGAGATTTGAAGATTGCAGATTGAGTGTTGAGTATTGAAAACTGTGAATTGAGGATATTCTGTTGAGGACTGAGGATTGTCACCTGATTGTTCAGGACTGAGGGCTGAAGATTGAGGATTCAGGATTGAGGATTCAGAATTGAGGTTTGAGGAGTGAGCATTGAGGATTGAGGATTGAAGATTGAGGATTGAGGAATGAGGATTGAAGACTGAGGATTGGTTATTGAGGATTGAAGAATGAGGACTGAGGGTTGAGGATTGAGTATTGAGGATTGAAGATTGAGTATTGAGGATTGAAGATTGCGGATTGAGGACTGAGGATTGAGGATTGAGGATTGAGGATTGCGGGTTGAGGATTGAAGATTGAAGATTGAGGATTGAGGACTGAGGATTAAAGATTGAGTATTGAGGATTGAAGATTGAGGATTGATGATTGAGGATTGAGGATTGAACATTGAGGACAGAGTGTTGAGGGTTGAGTGATGAGAATTGATGTTTGTGGATAGAGATTTGAAGATTGCAGATTGAGTGTTGAGTATTGAAAACTGTGAATTGAGGATATTCTGTTGAGGACTGAGGATTGTCACCTGATTGTTCAGGACTGAGGGCTGAAGATTGAGGATTCAGGATTGAGGATTCAGAATTGAGGTTTGAGGAGTGAGGATTGAGGATTGAGGATTGAAGATTCAGTATTGAGGATTGAAGATTGACGATTGAGGATTGCGGATTGATGATTGAGTATTGAGGATTGATGATTGAGGATTGAGGATTGAGGATTGAGGGTTGAGGATAGAAGATTGAGGTTTGGGGACTGAGTATTGAGGGTTGAGTGATGAGAATTGGTGTTTGTGGATAGAGATTTAAAGATTGCAGATTGAGTATTGTGTATTGAAAACTGTGAATTGATGATATTCTATTGAGGATTGAGAATTCACAACTGATTGTTGAGGACTGAGGTCTGAACATTGAGGATTCAGGATTGAGGATTCAGGATTGAGGTTTGAGGACTGAGGATTGAGGATTGAGGATTGGGGATTGAGGATTGAGGATTGAGGATTGAAGATTGAGGATTGGGTATTGCTGATTGAACATTGAGGAATGAGGATTGAGGATTGAGGATTGAGGATTGAGGACTGAAGATTGAATGTTGATGACTGAATATTGAGGGTTGAGGATTGAGCGTTGTGGATTGAGGTCGAGGACTGAGGGTTGAGTATTGATGTTTGAGGTCTGAGGATTGAGGATTAAGGGTTGAGGATTGAGGATTGAGGATTGAAGATTGAGGATTAAAGATTGAGTATTGAGGATTGAAGATTGAGGATTGATGATTGAGGATTGAGGATTGAGGATTGAGGATTGAGGATTGAGGATTGAGGATTGAGTATTGAAGATTGAGGATTGATGATTGAGGATTGAGGATTGAGGATTGAGGATTCAGTATTGGGGATTGAGGATTGAAGATTGAGGATTGAGGATTGAGGATTAAAGATTGAGTATTGAGGATTGAAGATTGAGAATTGAGGATTGAGGATTGAACATTGAGGACTGAGTGTAGAGAGTTGGGTGATGAGAATTGATGTTTGTGGATAGTGATTTGAAGATTGCAGATTGAGTATTGAGTATTGAAAACTTTGAATTGAGGATATTCTATTGAGGATTGAGGATTGTCACCTGATTGTTGAGGACTGAGGGCTGAAGATTGAGGATTCAGGATTGAGGATTCAGAATTGAGGTTTGAGGACTGAGGATTGAGGATTGAGGATTGAAGATTGAGGATTGACGATTGAGGATTGATGATTGAGTATTGAGGATTGAAGATTGAGGATTGATGATGGAGGATTGAGGATTGAGGATTGAGGATTGAGGATTGAGGATTGAGGATTGGAGATTGAGGATTTGGGATTGAGGATTAAAGATTGAGTATTGAGTATTGAAGATTGAGGATTGAGGATTGAGTATTGAAGATTGAGGATTGATGATTGAGGATTGAGGATTGAGGATTGAGTATTGAGGATTGAGGATTGAAGATTGAGGATTGAGGATTGAGGATTGAAGATAGAGGATTTGGTATTGAGGATTGAGGGTTGAGGACTGAAGATTGAGGATTGAGGATTGAGCATGGGCGATTGAAGATTGAAGACTGTGGATTGAGGATTGAAAATTGACGATTGAGGATTGTGGATTGAGGATTGAGGATTGAACATTGAGGTCTGAGTGTTGAGGGTTGGGTGATGAGAATTGATGTTTGTGGATAGAGGCTTGAAGGTTGCAGATTGTGTATTGAGTATTGAAAACTGTGAATTGAGGATATTCTATTGAGGATTCAGGATTGACAACTGATTGTTGAGGACTCAGGGCTGAAGATTGAGGATTCAGGATTGAGGATTCAGAATTGAGGTTTGATGACTGAGGATTGAGGATTGAAGACTGAGTATTGAGGATTGAAGATTGAGGATTGAGGATTGAGGATTGAGGATTGAGGATGATGGCTGAGGGTTGAGGATTGAGGTTTGAGGACTGAGGACTGAGGATTGAGGATTGAGCGTTGAAGATTGAGTATAGAGGTTTGAAGATTGAGTATTGAGGTTTGAAGACTGACGATTGAGGGTTGAGGATTGAGGATTGAGGATTGAGGATTGAGGATTGATGATTGAGTATTGAGGATTGAAGATTGAGGATTGAGGATTGAGGCTTGAGGATTGAGGATTGAGGATTGAAGATTGAGGATTGGTTATTGAGGATTGAAGAATGAGGACTGTGGGTTGAGGATTGAGGATTGAGGATTGAAGATTGGGTATTGAGGATTGAAGATTGAGGATTGAGGATTGAGGATTGAGGATTGAGGATTGAGGATTGCGGATTGAGGATTGAAGATTGAAGATTGAGGATTGAAGATTGAGGATTAAAGATTGAGTATTTAGGATTGAAGATTGAGGATTGATGATTGAGGATTGAGGATTGAGGATTGAGGATTGAGGATTGAGGATTGAGGATTGAGTATTGAAGATTGAGGATTGATGATTGAGAATTGAGGATTGAGGATTGAGGATTGAGTATTGGGGATTGAGGATTGAAGATTGAGGATTGAGGATTCAGGACTAAAGATTGAGTATTGAGGATTGAAGATTGAGAATTGAGGATTGAGGATTGAACATTGAGGACTGAGTGTTGAGGGTTGAGTGATGAGAATTGATGTTTGTGGATGGAGATTTGAAGAATGCAGATTAAGTATTGAGTATTGAAAAATGTGAATTGACGATATTCTATTGGGGATTGAGTATTGTCACCTGATTGTTGAGGACTGAGGGCTGAAGATTGAGGATTCAGGATTGAGGATTCAGATATGAGGTTTGAGGACTGAGGATTGAGGATTGAGGGTTGAGGATGGAGGATTGGGGATTGAAGATTGAGGATTGAGGATTGAGGATTGAGGATTGAGGATGATGGCTGAAGGTTGAGGATTGAGGTTTAAGGACTGAGGACTGAAGATTGAGGATTGAGAATTGAGGATTGTGGATCGTGGATTGAAGATTGAGGATTGGGTATTGAGGATTGAAGAATGAGGATTGAGGATTGAGGATTGAGGATTGAGGGTTGAAGATTGAGTATTGGGGATTGAAGATTGAGGATTGAGGATTGAGGATTGAGGATTGAGGATGATGGCTGAGGGTTGAGGATTGAGGTTTAAGGACTGAGGATTGAAGATTGAGGATTGAGAATTGAGGATTGTGGATCGAGGATTGAAGATTGAGGATTGGGTATTGAGGATTGAAGAATGAGTATTGAGGATTGAGGATTGAGGATTGAGGATTGAAGATTGAGGATTGGGAACTGAGTGTTGAGGGTTGAGTGATGAGAATTGATGTTTGTGGATAGAGATTTAAAGATAGCAGATTGAGTATTGAGTATTGAAAACTGTGAATTGATGATATTCTATTGAGGATTGATAATTGACAACTGATCTTTGAGGACTGAGGTCTGAAGATTGAGGATTCAGGATTGAGGATTCAGGATTGAGGTTTGAGTACTGAGGATTGAGGATTGAGGATTGAGGATTGAGGATTGAGTATTGAGGATTGAGGATTGAGTATTGAGGATTGAGGATTGAAGATTGAGGATTGCGTATTGCGGATTGAACATTGAGGATTGAGGATTGAGGATTGAGGATTGAGGATTGAGGATTGATGACAGAAGATTGAATATTGATGATTGAAGATTGAGGATTGAGGATTGAGGGCTGTGGATTGAGGACGAGGACTGAGGGTCCAGTATTGATGTCTGAGGTCTGTGGATTGAGGATTGAGGATTGCGAATTGAGGATTGAGGATTGAGGATTGAAGATTGAGGATTGGGTATTGAGGATTGAAGAAAGAGGATTGAGGATTGAGAATTGAGGATTGAGGATTGAGGATTGAATATTGAGGATTGGGTATTGAGGATTGAAGGATGAGGATTGAGGAATGAGGATTGAGGATTGGGGATTGAAGATTGAATATTGGGGTTTGAAGACTGACGATTGAGGGTTGAGGATTGAGGATTGAGGATTGAGGATTGAGGATTGAGGGTTGAGGATTGAGGATCGAGAATTGAGGATTGAGGATTGAGGATTGAAGATTGAGCATTGGGTATTGAGGATTGAGTATTGAGGATTTAAGATTGAGCATTGAGGATTGAAGATTGAGAATTGAGGATTGAGGATTGAACATTGAGGACTGAGTGTTGAGTGTTGAGTGATGAGAATTGATGTTTGTGGATAGAGATTTGAAGATTGCAGATTGAGTATTGAGTATTGAAAACTGTGAATTGAGGATATTCAATTGAGGATTGAGGATTGTCACCTGATTGTTCAGGACTGAGGGCTGGAGAATGAGGATTCAGGATCGAAGATTCAGAATTGAGGTTTGAGGACTGAGGATTGAGGATTGAGGATTGAAGATTGAGTATTGAGGATTGAAGATTGAGGATTGAGGATTGAGGGTTGAGGATTGAGGATTTAAGATTGAGTATTGAGGATTGAAGATTGAGAATTGAGGATTGAGGATTGAGAATTGAGGACTGAGGATCGAGTATTGAGGATTGAGGATTGAGGATTCAGGTTTGAGGATTGAGGATTGAGGATTGAGGATTGAGGGTTTAAGATTGAGTATTGAGGATTGAAGATTGAGAATTGAGGATTGAGGATGGAGGATTGAGGATTGTGTATTTAAGATTGAGGATTGAGGGTTGAGGATTGAGGATTGAGGATTGAGGATTGAGTATTGAAGATTGAGGATTGATGATTGAGGATTGAGGATTGAGGGTTGAGGATTGAGTATTGCGGATTGAGGATTGTAGATTGAGGATTGAGGATTGAGGATTAAAGATGGAGTATTGAGGATTGAAGATTGAGAATTGAGGATTGAGTATTGAACATTGAGGACTGAGTGTTGAAGGTTGAGTGATGAGAATTGATGTTCGTTGATAGAGATTTGAAGATTGCAGATTGAGTATTGAGTATTGAAAACTGTGAATTGAGGATATTCTATTGAGGATTGAGGATTGTCACCTGATTGTTCAGGACTGAGGGCTGAAGATTGAGGATTCAGGATTGAGGATTCAGAATTGATGTTTGAGGAGTGAGGATTGAGGATTGAGTATTGAAGATTGAGTATTGAGGATTGAAGATTGAGGATTGAGGATTGCGGATTGATGATTGAGTATTGAGGATTGAAGATTGAGGATTGAGGATTGAGGATTGAGGATTGAGGATTGAAGATTGAGGATTGGGTATTGAGGATTGAAGAATGAGGACTGAGGATTGAGGATTGAGTATTGAGGATTGAAGATTGAGTATTGAGGATTGAAGATTTAGGATTGAGGATTGAGGATTGAGGATTGAGGATTGCGAGTTGAGGATTGAAGATTGAAGATTGAGGATTGAGGACTGAGGATTAAAGATTGAGTATTGAGGATTGAAGATTGAGGATTGATGATTGAGGATTGAGGATTGAGTCTTGAGGATTGAGGATTGAGGATTGAGTATTGAAGATTGATGATTTATGATTGAGGATTGAGGATTGAGGATTGAGGATTGAGTATTGAGGATTGAGGAATGAAGGTTGAGTATTGGGTATTGAGGATTTAAGAACGAGGATTGAGGATTGAGGATTGAGGATTGAGTATTGAAGATTGAGGATTGATGATTGGAAACTGTGAATTGAGGATATTCTATTGAGGATTGAGGATTGTCACCTGATTGTTGAGGACTGAGGGCTGAAGATTGATAATTCAGGATTGAGGATTCAGGATTGAGGTTTGAGGACTGAGGATGGAGGATTGAGGAGTGAGGATTGAGGATTGAGGATTGAGGATTGAAGATTGAGGATTGGGGACTGAGTGGTGAGGGTTGAGTGATGAGAATTGATGTTTATGGGTAGAGATTTGAAGATTGCAGATTGAGTATTGCGTATGGAAAGCTCTGAACTGAGGATAGTCTAGTGAGGATTGAGGATTGACAACTGATTGTTGAGGACTGAGGGCTGAAGGTTGAGGATTCAGGATTGAGGATTCAGGATTGTGGTTTGAGGACTGAGGATTGAGGATTGAGGATTGAGGATTGAGGATTGAAGATTGAGGATTGGGTATCGAGGATTGAACATTGAGGATTGAGGATTGAGGATTGAGGATTGAGGATTGAGTATTGAAGATTGAATATTGATGATTGAAGATTGAGGATTGAGGATTGAGGGTTGCGGATTCAGGACGAGGACTGAGGGTTGAGTATTGATGTTTGAGGTCTGTGGATTGAGGATTGAGGATTGAGAATTGAGGATTGAGGAATGAGGATTGAAGATTGAGGATTGGTTATTGAGGATTGAAGAATGAGGTCTGAGGGTTGAGGATTGAGGATTGAGGACTGAAGATTGAGTATTGAGGATTGAAGATTGCGGATTGAGGACTGAGGATTGAGGATTGAGGATTGAGGATTGCGGGTTGAGGATTGAAGATTGAAGATTGAGGATTGAGGACTGAGGATTAAAGATTGAGTATTGAGGATTGAAGATTGAGGATTGATGATTGAGCATTGAGGATTGTGTATTGAGGATTGAGGATTGAGGATTGAGTATTGAAGATTGAGGATTGATGATTGAGGATTGAGGATTGAGGATTGAGAATTGAGGATTGAGGAATGAGGATTGAAGATTGAGGATTGGTTATTGAGGATTGAAGAATGAGGACTGAGGGTTGAGGATTGAGGATTGAGGATTGAAGATTGCGGAATGAGGACTGAGGATTGAGGATTGAGGATTGAGGATTGCGAGTTGAGGATTGAAGATTGAAGATTGAGGATTGAGGACTGAGGATTAAAGATTGAGTATTGAGGATTGAAGATTGAGGATTGATGATTGAGGATTGAGGATTGAGTATTGAGGATTGAGGATTGAGGATTGAGTATTGAAGATTGATGATTGATGATTGAGGATTGATGATTGAGGATTGAGGATTGAGGATTGAGTATTTAGGATTGAGGATTGAAGATTGAGTATTGGGTATTGAGGATTTAAGAACGAGGATTGAGGATTGAGGATTGAGGATTGAGTATTGAAGATTGAGGATTGATGATTGAAGATTGAGGATTGGGGATTGAGGATTGAGTATTGAAGATTGAGGATTGATGATTGAGGATTGAGGATTGAGGATTGAGGATTGAGTATTGGGGATTGAGGATTGAAGATTGAGGATTGAGGATTCAGGATTAAAGATTGAGTATTGAGGATTGAAGATTGAGAATTGAGGATTGAGGATTGAACATTGAGGACTGAGTGTTGAGGGTTGAGTGATGAGAATTGGTGTTTGTGGATAGAGGTTTGAAGATCGCAGATTGAGCATTGAGTATTGAAAACTGTGAATTGAGGATATTCTATTGAGGATTGAGTATTGACAACTGATTGTTGAGGACTGAGCGCTGAAAATTGAGCATTCAGGATTGAGGATTCAGAATTGAGGTTTGAGGACTGAGGATTGAGGGTTGAAGATTGATTATTGAGGATTGAAGATTGAAGATTGAGGATTGAGGATTGAGGATTGAGGATGAGGGCTGAGGGTTGAGGATTGAGGTTTGAGGATTGAGGACTGAGGATTGAGGACTGAGGATTGATGATTGAGTATTGAGGATTGAATATTGAGGATTGAGGATTGAGGATTGAATGATTGAGGATTGAAGATTGAGGATTGGGGACTGAGTGTTGAGGGTTGAGTGATGAGAATTGATGTTTGTGGATAGAGATTTAAAGATAGCAGATTGAGTATTGAGTATTGAAAACTGTGAATTGATGACATTCTATTGAGGATTGAGAATTGACAACTGATTTTTGAGGACTGAGGTCTCAAGATTGAGGATTCAGGATTGAGGATTCAGGATTGAGGTTTGAGTACTGAGGATTGAGGATTGAGGATTGAGGATTGAGGATTGAGGATTGAGGATTGAGGATTGAGGATTGAAGATTGAGGATTGGGTATTGCGGATTGAACATTGAGGATTGAGGATTGAGGATTGAGGATTGAGGATTGAGGATTGAGGACTGAAGATTGAATATTGATGATTGAAGATTGAGTATTGAGGATTGAGTGCTGTGGATTGAGGACGAGGACTGAGGGTTCAGTATTGATGTCTGAGGTCCGTGGATTGAGGATTGAGGATTGCGAATTGAGGATTGAGGATTGAGGATTGAAGATTGAGGATTGGGTATTGAGGATTGAAGAAAGAGGATTGAGGATTGAGGATTGAGGATTGAGGATCGAAGATTGAAAATTGAGGATTGAGGATTGGGTATTGAGGATTGAAGAAAGAGGATTGAGGATTGAGGATTGAGGATTGAGGATTGAAGATTCAGTATTGAGGTTTGAAGATTGAGGATTTTGGATTGAGGATTGAGGATTGAGTATTGAAGATTGAGGATTGGGGATTGAGGATTGACGATTGAGGATTCAGTATTGAGGATTGAGAATTGAGGATTGAGGATTGAAGGTTGAGTATTGAGGATTGAAGATTGAGGATTGAGGATTGATGATTGAGGATTGACTATGAGGGCTGAGGGTTGAGGATAGAGGTTTGAGGACTGAGGACTGAGGATTGAGGATTGAGGATTGAGGATTGACGATTGAGGATTGAAGATTGAGGATCGTGTATTGAGGATTGAAGACTGAGGATTGGGGATTGAGGATTGAGGATTGAGGATTGAAGATTGAGGATTGAGGATTGAGGATTGAGGATTGAAGACTGAGTATTGAGGATGGAAGATTGAGGATTGAGGATTGAGGATTGATGATTGAGTATTGAGGATTGAAGATTGAGGGTGAGGATGGAGGATTGAGGTTTGAGGATTGAGGATTGAGGATTGAGGATTGAGGATTGGAGATTGAGGATTGGGGATTGAGGATTAAAGATTGAGTATTGAGGATTGAAGATTGAGGATAGATGATTGAGGATTGAGGATTGAGGATTGAGGATTGAGGATTGAGGATTGAGTATTGAAGATTGAGGATTGATGATTGAGGATTGAGGATTGAGGATTGAGGATTGAGTATTGGGGATTGAGGATTGAAGATTGAGGATTGAGGATTCAGGATTAAAGATTGAGTATTGAGGATTGAAGATTGAGAATTGAGGATTGAGGATTGAACATTGAGGACTGAGTGTTGAGGGTTGAGTGATGAGAATTGATGTTTGTGGATGGAGATTTGAAGAATGCAGATTAAGTATTGAGTATTGAAAACTGTGAATTGACGATATTCTATTGGGGATTGAGGATTGTCACCTGATTGTTGAGGACTGAGGGCTGAAGATTGAGGATTCAGGATTGAGGATTCAGAATTGAGGTTTGAGGACTGAGGATTGAGGATTGAGGGTTGAAGATTGAGTATTGGGGATTGAAGATTGAGGATTGAGGATTGAGGATTGAGGATTGAGGATGATGGCTGAAGGTTGAGGATTGAGGTTTAAGGACTGAGGACTGAAGATTGAGGATTGAGAATTGAGGATTGTGGATCGTGGATTGAAGATTGAGGATTGGGTATTGAGGATTGAAGAATGAGGATTGAGGATTGAGGATTGAGGATTGAGGGTTGAAGATTGAGTATTGGGGATTGAAGATTGAGGATTGAGGATTGAGGATTGAGGATTGAGGATGATGGCTGAGGGTTGAGGATTGAGGTTTAAGGACTGAGGACTGAAGATTGAGGATTGAGAATTGAGGATAGTGGATCGAGGATTGAAGATTGAGGATTGGGTATTGAGGATTGAAGAATGAGGATTGAGGATTGAGGATTGAGGATTGAGGATTGAAGATTGAGGATTGGGAACTGAGTGTTGAGGGTTGAGTGATGAGAATTGATGTTTGTGGATAGAGATTTAAAGATAGCAGATTGAGTATTGAGTATTGAAAACTGTGAATTGATGATATTCTATTGAGGATTGATAATTGATAACTGATCTTTGAGGACTGAGGTCTGAAGATTGAGGATTCAGGATTGAGGATTCAGGATTGAGGTTTGAGTACTGAGGATTGAGGATTGAGGATTGAGGATTGAGGATTGAGGATTGAGGATTGAGGATTGAAGATTGAGGATTGCGTATTGCGGATTGAACATTGAGGATTGAGGATTGAGGATTGAGGATTGAGGATTGAGGACAGAAGATTGAATATTGATGATTGAAGATTGAGGATTGAGGATTGAGGGCTGTGGATTGAGGACGAGGACTGAGGGTCCAGTATTGATGTCTGAGGTCTGTGGATTGAGGATTGAGGATTGCGAATTGAGGATTGAGGATTGAGGATTGAAGATTGAGGATTGGGTATTGAGGATTGAAGAAAGAGGATTGAGGATTGAGAATTGAGGATTGAGTGTTGAGGATTGAATATTGAGGATTGGGTATTGAGGATTGAAGGATGAGGATTGAGGAATGAGGATTGAGGATTGAGGATTGAAGATTGAATATTGGGGTTTGAAGACTGACGATTGAGGGTTGAGGATTGAGGATTGAGGATTGAGGATTGAGGATTGAGGGTTGAGGATTGAGGATCGAGAATTGAGGATTGAGGATTGAGGATTTAAGATTGAGCATTGGGTATTGAGGATTGAGTATTGAGGATTTAAGATTGAGTATTGAGGATTGAAGATTGAGAATTGAGGATTGAGAATTGAACATTGAGGACTGAGTGTTGAGTGTTGAGTGATGAGAATTGATGTTTGTGGATAGAGATTTGAAGATTGCAGATTGAGTATTGAGTATTGAAAACTGTGAATTGAGGATATTCAATTGAGGATTGAGGATTGTCACCTGATTGTTCAGGACTGAGGGCTGGAGAATGAGGATTCAGGATCGAAGATTCAGAATTGAGGTTTGAGGACTGGGGATTGAGGATTGAGGATTGAAGATTGAGTATTGAGGATTGAAGATTGAGGATTGAGGATTGAGGGTTGAGCATTGAGGATTTAAGATTGAGTATTGAGGATTGAAGATTGAGAATTGAGGATTGAGGATTGAGAATTGAGGACTGAGGATCGAGTATTGAGGATTGAGGATTGAGGATTGAGGTTTGAGGATTGAGGATTGAGGATTGAGGATTGAGGGTTTAAGATTGAGTATTGAGGATTGAAGATTGAGAATTGAGGATTGAGGATTGAGGATTGAGGATTGTGTATTTAAGATTGAGGATTGAGGGTTGAGGATTGAGGATTGAGGATTGAGGATTGAGTATTGAAGATTGAGGATTGATGATTGAGGATTGAGGATTGAGGGTTGAGGATTGAGTATTGCGGATTGAGGATTGTAGATTGAGGATTGAGGATTGAGGATTAAAGATGGAGTATTGAGGATTGAAGATTGAGAATTGAGGATTGAGTATTGAACATTGAGGACTGAGTGTTGAAGGTTGAGTGATGAGAATTGATGTTCGTTGATAGAGATTTGAAGATTGCAGATTGAGTATTGAGTATTGAAAACTGTGAATTGAGGATATTCTATTGAGGATTGAGGATTGTCACCTGATTGTTCAGGACTGAGGGCTGAAGATTAAGGATTCAGGATTGAGGATTCAGAATTGATGTTTGAGGAGTGAGGATTGAGGATTGAGTATTGAAGATTGAGTATTGAGGATTGAAGATTGAGGATTGAGGATTGCGGATTGATGATTGAGTATTGAGGATTGAAGATTGAGGATTGAGGATTGAGGATTGAGGATTGCGGATTGAAGATTGAGGATTGGGTATTGAGGATTGAAGAATGAGGACTGAGGATTGAGGATTGAGTATTGAGGATTGAAGATTGAGTATTGAGGATTGAAGATTTAGGATTGAGGATTGAGGATTGAGGATTGAGGATTGCGAGTTGAGGATTGAAGATTGAAGATTGAGGATTGAGGACTGAGGATTAAAGATTGAGTATTGAGGATTGAAGATTGAGGATTGATGATTGAGGATTGAGGATTGAGTCTTGAAGATTGAGGATTGAGGATTGAGTATTGAAGATTGATGATTTATGATTGAGGATTGGGGATTGAGGATTGAGGATTGAGTATTGAGGATTGAGGAATGAAGGTTGAGTATTGGGTATTGAGGATTTAAGAACGAGGATTGAGGATTGAGGATTGAGGATTGAGTATTGAAGATTGAGGATTGATGATTGAGGATTGAGGATTGAGGATTGAGGATTGAGTATTGGGGATTGAGGATTGAAGATTGAGGATTGAGGATTCAGGATTAAAGATTGAGTATTGAGGATTGAAGATTGAGAATTGAGGATTGAGGATTGGACATTGAGGACTGAGTGTTGAGGGTTGAGTGATGAGAATTGATGTTTGTGGATGGAGATTTGAAGAATGCAGATTAAGTATTGAGTATTGAAAACTGTGAATTGACGATATTCTATTGGGGATTGAGGATTGTCACCTGATTGTTGAGGACTGAGGGCTGAAGATTGAGGATTCAGGATTGAGGATTCAGAATTGAGGTTTGAGGACTGAGGATTGAGGATTGAGGGTTGAAGATTGAGTATTGAGGATTGAAGAATGAGGATTGAGGATTGAGGATTGAGGATTGAGGATTGAAGATTGAGGATTGGGAACTGAGTGTTGAGGGTTGAGTGATGAGAATTGATGTTTGTGGATAGAGATTTAAAGATAGCAGATTGAGTATTGAGTATTGAGAACTGTGAATTGATGATATTCTATTGAGGATTGATAATTGACAACTGATCTTTGAGGACTGAGGTCTGAAGATTGAGGATTCAGGATTGAGGATTCAGGATTGAGGTTTGAGTACTGAGGATTGAGGATTGAGGATTGAGGATTGAGGATTGAGGATTGAGGATTGAGGATTGAAGATTGAGGATTGCGTATTGCGGATTGAACATTGAGGATTGAGGATTGAGGATTGAGGATTGAGGATTGAGGACAGAAGATTGAATATTGATGATTGAAGATTGAGGATTGAGGATTGAGGGCTGTGGATTGAGGACGAGGACTGAGGGTCCAGTATTGATGTCTGAGGTCTGTGGATTGAGGATTGAGGATTGCGAATTGAGGATTGAGGATTGAGGATTGAAGATTGAGGATTGGGTATTGAGGATTGAAGAAAGAGGATTGAGGATTGAGAATTGAGGATTGAGTATTGAGGATTGAATATTGAGGATTGGGTATTGAGGATTGAAGGATGAGGATTGAGGAATGAGGATTGAGGATTGAGGATTGAAGATTGAATATTGGGGTTTGAAGACTGACGATTGAGGGTTGAGGATTGAGGATTGAGGATTGAGGATTGAGGATTGAGGGTTGAGGATTGAGGATCGAGAATTGAGGATTGAGGATTGGGGATTGAAGATTGAGCATTGGGTATTGAGGATTGAGTATTGAGGATTTAAGATTGAGTATTGAGGATTGAAGATTGAGAATTGAGGATTGAGGATTGAACATTGAGGACTGAGTGTTGAGTGTTGAGTGATGAGAATTGATGTTTGTGGATAGAGATTTGAAGATTGCAGATTGAGTATTGAGTATTGAAAACTGTGAATTGAGGATATTCAATTGAGGATTGAGGATTGTCACCTGATTGTTCAGGACTGAGGGCTGGAGAATGAGGATTCAGGATCGAAGATTCAGAATTGAGGTTTGAGGACTGAGGATTGAGGATTGAGGACTGAAGATTGAGTATTGAGGATTGAAGATTGAGGATTGAGGATTGAGGGTTGAGGATTGAGGATTTAAGATTGAGTATTGAGGATTGAAGATTGAGAATTGAGGATTGAGGATTGAGAATTGAGGACTGAGGATCGAGTATTGAGGATTGAGGATTGAGGATTGAGGTTTGAGGATTGAGGATTGAGGATTGAGGATTGAGGGTTTAAGATTGAGTATTGAGGATTGAAGATTGAGAATTGAGGATTGAGGATTGAGGATTGAGGATTGTGTATTTAAGATTGAGGATTGAGTGTTGAGGATTGAGGATTGAGGATTGAGGATTGAGGATTGAGTATTGAAGATTGAGGATTGATGATTGAGGATTGAAGATTGAGGGTTGAGGATTGAGTATTGCGGATTGAGGATTGTAGATTGAGGATTGAGGATTGAGGATTAAAGATGGAGTATTGAGGATTGAAGATTGAGAATTGAGGATTGAGTATTGAACATTGAGGACTGAGTGTTGAAGGTTGAGTGATGAGAATTGATGTTCGTTGATAGAGATTTGAAGATTGCAGATTGAGTATTGAGTATTGAAAACTGTGAATTGAGGATATTCTATTGAGGATTGAGGATTGTCACCTGATTGTTCAGGACTGAGGGCTGAAGATTGAGGATTCAGGATTGAGGATTCAGAATTGATGTTTGAGGAGTGAGGATTGAGGATTGAGTATTGAAGATTGAGTATTGAGGATTGAAGATTGAGGATTGAGGATTGCGGATTGATGATTGAGTATTGAGGATTGAAGATTGAGGATTGAGGATTGAGGATTGAGGATTGCGGATTGAAGATTGAGGATTGGGTATTGAGGATTGAAGAATGAGGACTGAGGATTGAGGATTGAGTATTGAGGATTGAAGATTGAGTATTGAGGATTGAAGATTTAGGATTGAGGATTGAGGATTGAGGATTGAGGATTGCGAGTTGAGGATTGAAGATTGAAGATTGAGGATTGAGGACTGAGGATTAAAGATTGAGTATTGAGGATTGAAGATTGAGGATTGATGATTGAGGATTGAGGATTGAGTCTTGAGGATTGAGGATTGAGGATTGAGTATTGAAGATTGATGATTTATGATTGAGGATTGGGGATTGAGGATTGAGTATTGAGGATTGAGGAATGAAGGTTGAGTATTGGGTATTGAGGATTTAAGAACGAGGATTGAGGATTGAGGATTGAGGATTGAGTGTTGAAGATTGAGGATTGATGATTGAAAACTGTGAATTGAGGATATTCTGTTGAGGATTGAGGATTGTCACCTGATTGTTGAGGACTGAGGACTGAAGATTGAGGATTCAGGATTGAGGATTCAGGATTGAGGATTCAGGATTGAGGTTTGAGGACTGAGGATGGAGGATTGAGGAGTGAGGATTGAGGATTGAGGATTGAGGATTGAAGATTGAGGATTGGGGACTGAGTGTTGAGGGTTGAGTGATGAGAATTGATGTTCGTTGATAGAGATTTGAAGATTGCAGATTGAGTATTGAGTATTGAAAACTGTGAATTGAGGATATTCTATTGAGGATTGAGGATTGTCACCTGATTGTTCAGGACTGAGGGCTGAAGATTGAGGATTCAGGATTGAGGATTCAGAATTGATGTTTGAGGAGTGAGGATTGAGGATTGAGTATTGAAGATTGAGTATTGAGGATTGAAGATTGAGGATTGAGGATTGCGGATTGATGATTGAGTATTGAGGATTGAAGATTGAGGATTGAGGATTGAGGATTGAGGATTGCGGATTGAAGATTGAGGATTGGGTATTGAGGATTGAAGAATGAGGATTGATGATTGAGGATTGAGGATTGAGTCTTGAGGATTGAGGATTGAGGATTGAGTATTGAAGATTGATGATTTATGATTGAGGATTGGGGATTGAGGATTGAGTATTGAGGATTGAGGAATGAAGGTTGAGTATTGGGTATTGAGGATTTAAGAACGAGGATTGAGGATTGAGGATTGAGGATTGAGTATTGAAGATTGAGGATTGATGATTGAAAACTGTGAATTGAGGATATTCTGTTGAGGATTGAGGATTGTCACCTGATTGTTGAGGACTGAGGGCTGAAGATTGAGGATTCAGGATTGAGGATTCAGGATTGAGGTTTGAGGACTGAGGATGGAGGATTGAGGAGTGAGGATTGAGGATTGAGGATTGAGGATTGAAGATTGAGGATTGGGGACTGAGTGTTGAGGGTTGAGTGATGAGAATTGATGTTTATGGATAGAGATTTGAAGATTGCAGATTGAGTGTTGAGTATTGAAAACTGTGAATTGAGGATATTCTGTTGAAGACTGAGGATTGTCACCTGATTGTTCAGGACTGAGGGCTGAAGATTGAGGATTCAGGATTGAGGATTCAGAATTGAGGTTTGAGGAGTGAGCATTGAGGATTGAGGATTGAAGATTGAGTATTGAGGATTGAAGATTGACGATTGAGAATTAAGGATTGAGTATTGAAGATTGAGGATTGATGATTGAGGATTGAGGATTGAGGATTGAGGATTGAGTATTGAGGATTGAGGATTGAGGATTGAGTATTGAAGATTGAGGATTGATGATTGAGGATTGAGGATTGAGGATTGAGGATTGAGTATTGGGGATTTAGGATTGAAGATTGAGGATTGAGGATTCAGGATTAAAGATTGAGTATTGAGGATTGAAGATTGAGAATTGAGGATTGAGGATTGGACATTGAGGACTGAGTGTTGAGGGTTGAGTGATGAGAATTGATGTTTGTGGATGGAGATTTGAAGAATGCAGATTAAGTATTGAGTATTGAAAACTGTGAATTGACGATATTCTATTGGGGATTGAGGATTGTCACCTGATTGTTGAGGACTGAGGGCTGAAGATTGAGGATTCAGGATTGAGGATTCAGAATTGAGGTTTGAGGACTGAGGATTGAGGATTGAGGGTTGAAGATTGAGTATTGGGGATTGAAGATTGAGGATTGAGGATTGAGGATTGAGGATTGAGGATGATGGCTGAAGGTTGAGGATTGAGGTTTAAGGACTGAGGACTGAAGGTTGAGGATTGAGAATTGAGGATTGTGGATCGTGGATTGAAGATTGAGGATTGGCTATTGAGGATTGAAGAATGAGGATTGAGGATTGAGGATTGAGGATTGAGGGTTGAAGATTGAGTATTGGGGATTGAAGATTGAGGATTGAGGATTGAGGATTGAGGATTGAGGATGATGGCTGAGGGTTGAGGATTGAGGTTTAAGGACTGAGGACTGAAGATTGAGGATTGAGAATTGAGGATTGTGGATCGAGGATTGAAGATTGAGGATTGGGTATTGAGGATTGAAGAATGAGGATTGAGGATTGAGGATTGAGGATTGAGGATTGAAGATTGAGGATTGGGAACTGAGTGTTGAGGGTTGAGTGATGAGAATTGATGTTTGTGGATAGAGATTTAAAGATAGCAGATTGAGTATTGAGTATTGAAAACTGTGAATTGATGATATTCTATTGAGGATTGATAATTGACAACTGATCTTTGAGGACTGAGGTCTGAAGATTGAGGATTCAGGATTGAGGATTCAGGATTGAGGTTTGAATACTGAGGATTGAGGATTGAGGATTGAGGATTGAGGATTGAGGATTGAGGATTGAGGATTGAAGATTGAGGATTGCGTATTGCGGATTGAACATTGAGGATTGAGGATTGAGGATTGAGGATTGAGTATTGAGGACAGAAGATTGAATATTGATGATTGAAGATTGAGGATTGAGGATTGAGGGCTGTGGATTGAGGACGAGGACTGAGGGTCCAGTATTGATGTCTGAGGTCTGTGGATTGAGGATTGAGGATTGCGAATTGAGGATTGAGGATTGAGGATTGAAGATTGAGGATTGGGTATTGAGGATTGAAGAAAGAGGATTGAGGATTGAGAATTGAGGATTGAGTATTGAGGATTGAATATTGAGGATTGGGTATTGAGGATTGAAGGATGAGGATTGAGGAATGAGGATTGAGGATTGAGGATTGAAGATTGAATATTGGGGTTTGAAGACTGACGATTGAGGGTTGAGGATTGAGGATTGAGGATTGAGGATTGAGGATTGAGGGTTGAGGATTGAGGATCGAGAATTGAGGATTGAGGATTGAGGATTGAAGATTGAGCATTGGGTATTGAGGACTGAGTATTGAGGATTTAAGATTGAGTATTGAGGATTGAAGATTGAGAATTGAGGATTGAGGATTGAACATTGAGGACTGAGTGTTGAGTGTTGAGTGATGAGAATTGATGTTTGTGGAAAGAGATTTGAAGATTGCAGATTGAGTATTGAGTATTGAAAACTGTGAATTGAGGATATTCAATTGAGGATTGAGGACTGTCACCTGATAGTTCAGGACTGAGGGCTGGAGAATGAGGATTCAGGATCGAAGATTCAGAATTGAGGTTTGAGGACTGAGGATTGAGGATTGAGGATTGAAGATTGAGTATTGAGGATTGAAGATTGAGGATTGAGGATTGAGGGTTGAGGATTGAGGATTTAAGATTGAGTATTGAGGATTGAAGATTGAGAATTGAGGATTGAGGATTGAGAATTGAGGACTGAGGATCGAGTATTGAGGATTGAGGATTGAGGATTGAGGTTTGAGGATTGAGGATTGAGGATTGAGGATTGAGGGTTTAAGATTGAGTATTGAGGATTGAAGATTGAGAATTGAGGATTGAGGATTGAGGATTGAGGATTGTGTATTTAAGATTGAGGATTGAGGATTGAGGATTGAGGATTGAGGATTGAGTATTGAAGATTGAGGATTGATGATTGAGGATTGAGGATTGAGGGTTGAGGATTGAGTATTGCGGATTGAGGATTGTAGATTGAGGATTGAGGATTGAGGATTAAAGATGGAGTATTGAGGATTGAAGATTGAGAATTGAGGATTGAGTATTGAACATTGAGGACTGAGTGTTGAAGGTTGAGTGATGAGAATTGATGTTCGTTGATAGAGATTTGAAGATTGCAGATTGAGTATTGAGTATTGAAAACTGTGAATTGAGGATATTTTATTGAGGATTGAGGATTGTCACCTGATTGTTCAGGACTGAGGGCTGAAGATTGAGGATTCAGGATTGAGGATTCAGAATTGATGTTTGAGGAGTGAGGATTGAGGATTGAGTATTGAAGATTGAGTATTGAGGATTGAAGATTGAGGATTGAGGATTGCGGATTGATGATTGAGTATTGAGGATTGAAGATTGAGGATTGAGGATTGAGGATTGAGGATTGCGGATTGAAGATTGAGGATTGGGTATTGAGGATTGAAGAATGAGGACTGAGGATTGAGGATTGAGTATTGAGGATTGAAGATTGAGTATTGAGGATTGAAGATTTAGGATTGAGGATTGAGGATTGAGGATTGAGGATTGCGAGTTGAGGATTGAAGATTGAAGATTGAGGATTGAGGACTGAGGATTAAAGATTGAGTATTGAGGATTGAAGATTGAGGATTGATGATTGAGGATTGAGGATTGAGTCTTGAGGATTGAGGATTGAGGATTGAGTATTGAAGATTGATGATTTATGATTGAGGATTGGGGATTGAGGATTGAGGATTGAGTATTGAGGATTGAGGAATGAAGGTTGAGTATTGGGTATTGAGGATTTAAGAACGAGGATTGAGGATTGAGGATTGAGGATTGAGTATTGAAGATTGAGGATTGATGATTGAAAACTGTGAATTGAGGATATTCTGTTGAGGATTGAGGATTGTCACCTGATTGTTGAGGACTGAGGGCTGAAGATTGAGGATTCAGGATTGAGGATTCAGGATCGAGGTTTGAGGACTGAGGATGGAGGATTGAGGAGTGAGGATTGAGGATTGAGGATTGAGGATTGAAGATTGAGGATTGGGGACTGAGTGTTGAGGGTTGAGTGATGAGAATTGATGTTTATGGATAGAGATTTGAAGATTGCAGATTGAGTGTTGAGTATTGAAAACTGTGAATTGAGGATATTCTGTTGAGGACTGAGGATTGTCACCTGATTGTTCAGGACTGAGGGCTGAAGATTGAGGATTCAGGATTGAGGATTCAGAATTGAGGTTTGAGGACTGAGGATTGAGTTTTGAAGATTGATTATTGAGGATTGAAGATTGAAGATTGAGGATTGAGGATTGAGGATTGAGGATGAGGGCTGAGGGTTGAGGATTGAGGTTTGAGGATTGAGGACTGAGGATTGAGGGCTGAGGATTGATGATTGAGTATTGAGGATTGAATATTGAGGATTGAGGATTGAGGATTGAATGATTGAGGATTGAAGATTGAGGATTGGGGACTGAGTGTTGAGGGTTGAGTGATGAGAATTGATGTTTGTGGATAGAGATTTAAAGATAGCAGATTGAGTATTGAGTATTGAAACCTGTGAATTGATGATATTCTATTGAGGATTGAGAATCGATAACTGATTTTTGAGGACTGAGGTCTCAAGATTGAGGATTCAGGATTGAGGATTCAGGATTGAGGTTTGAGTACAGAGGATTGAGGATTGAGGATTGAGGATTGAGGATTGAGGATTGAGGATTGAGGATTGAGGATTGAGGATTGAGGATTGAAGATTGAGGATTGGGTATTGCGGATTGAACATTGAGGATTGAGGATTGAGGATTGAGGATTGAGGATTGAGGACTGAAGATTGAATATTGATGATTGAAGATTGAGTATTGAGGATTGAGGGCTGTGGATTGAGGACGAGGACTGAGGGTTCAGTATTGATGTCTGAGGTCCGTGGATTGAGGATTGAGGATTGCGAATTGAGGATTGAGGATTGAGGATTGAAGATTGAGGATTGGGTATTGAGGATTGAAGAAAGAGGATTGAGGATTGAGGATTGAGGATTGAGGATTGAAGATTGAAAATTGAGGATTGAGGATTGGGTATTGAGGATTGAAGAAAGAGGATTGAGGATTGAGTATTGAAGATTGAGGATTGGGGATTGAGGATTGACGATTGAGGATTCAGTATTGAGGATTGAGAATTGAGGATTGAGGATTGAAGGTTGAGTATTGAGGATTGAAGATTGAGGATTGAGGATTGATGATTGAGGATTGACTATGAGGGCTGAGGGTTGAGGATAGAGGTTTGAGGACTGAGGACTGAGGATTGAGGATTGAGGATTGAGGATTGAGGATTGAGGATTGAAGATTGAGGATCGTGTATTGAGGATTGAAGACTGAGGATTGGGGATTGAGGATTGAGGATTGAGGATTGAAGATTGAGGATTGAGGATTGAGGATTGAGGATTGAAGATTGAGTATTGAGGATGGAAGATTGAGGATTGAGGATTGAGGATTGATGATTGAGTATTGAGGATTGAAGATTGAGGATTGAGGATGGAGGATTGAGGTTTGAGGATTGAGGATTGAGGATTGAGGATTGAGGATTGGAGATTGAGTATTGGGGATTGAGGATTAAAGATTGAGTATTGAGGATTGAAGATTGAGGATTGATGATTGAGGATTGAGGATTGAGGATTGAGGATTGAGGATTGAGGATTGAGTATTGAAGATTGAGGATTGATGATTGAGGATTGAGGATTGAGGATTGAGGATTGAGTATTGGGGATTTAGGATTGAAGATTGAGGATTGAGTATTCAGGATTAAAGATTGAGTATTGAGGATTGAAGATTGAGAATTGAGGATTGAGGATTGAACATTGAGGACTGAGTGTTGAGGGTTGAGTGATGAGAATTGATGTTTGTGGATGGAGATTTGAAGAATGCAGATTAAGTGTTGAGTATTGAAAACTGTGAATTGACGATATTCTATTGGGGATTGAGGATTGTCACCTGATTGTTGAGGACTGAGGGCTGAAGATTGAGGATTCAGGATTGAGGATTCAGAATTGAGGTTTGAGGACTGAGGATTGAGGATTGAGGGTTGAAGATTGAGTATTGGGGATTGAAGATTGAGGATTGAGGATTGAGGATTGAGGATTGAGGATGATGGCTGAAGGTTGAGGATTGAGGTTTAAGGACTGAGGACTGAAGATTGAGGATTGAGAATTGAGGATTGTGGATCGTGGATTGAAGATTGAGGATTGGGTATTGAGGATTGAAGAATGAGGATTGAGGATTGAGGATTGAGGATTGAGGGTTGAAGATTGAGTATTGGGGATTGAAGATTGAGGATTGAGGATTGAGGATTGAGGATTGAGGATGATGGCTGAGGGTTGAGGATTGAGGTTTAAGGACTGAGGACTGAAGATTGAGGATTGAGAATTGAGGATTGTGGATCGAGGATTGAAGATTGAGGATTGGGTATTGAGGATTGAAGAATGAGGATTGAGGATTGAGGATTGAGGATTGAGGATTGAAGATTGAGGATTGGGAACTGAGTGTTGAGGGTTGAGTGATGAGAATTGATGTTTGTGGATAGAGATTTAAAGATAGCAGATTGAGTATTGAGTATTGAAAACTGTGAATTGATGATATTCTATTGAGGATTGATAATTGACAACTGATCTTTGAGGACTGAGGTCTGAAGATTGAGGATTCAGGATTGAGGATTCAGGATTGAGGTTTGAATACTGAGGATTGAGGATTGAGGATTGAGGATTGAGGATTGAGGATTGAGGATTGAGGATTGAAGATTGAGGATTGCGTATTGCGGATTGAACATTGAGGATTGAGGATTGAGGATTGAGGATTGAGTATTGAGGACAGAAGATTGAATATTGATGATTGAAGATTGAGGATTGAGGATTGAGGGCTGTGGATTGAGGACGAGGACTGAGGGTCCAGTATTGATGTCTGAGGTCTGTGGATTGAGGATTGAGGATTGCGAATTGAGGATTGAGGATTGAGGATTGAAGATTGAGGATTGGGTATTGAGGATTGAAGAAAGAGGATTGAGGATTGAGAATTGAGGATTGAGTATTGAGGATTGAATATTGAGGATTGGGTATTGAGGATTGAAGGATGAGGATTGAGGAATGAGGATTGAGGATTGAGGATTGAAGATTGAATATTGGGGTTTGAAGACTGACGATTGAGGGTTGAGGATTGAGGATTGAGGATTGAGGATTGAGGATTGAGGGTTGAGGATTGAGGATCGAGAATTGAGGATTGAGGATTGAGGATTGAAGATTGAGCATTGGGTATTGAGGATTGAGTATTGAGGATTTAAGATTGAGTATTGAGGATTGAAGATTGAGAATTGAGGATTGAGGATTGAACATTGAGGACTGAGTGTTGAGTGTTGAGTGATGAGAATTGATGTTTGTGGAAAGAGATTTGAAGATTGCAGATTGAGTATTGAGTATTGAAAACTGTGAATTGAGGATATTCAATTGAGGATTGAGGACTGTCACCTGATAGTTCAGGACTGAGGGCTGGAGAATGAGGATTCAGGATCGAAGATTCAGAATTGAGGTTTGAGGACTGAGGATTGAGGATTGAGGATTGAAGATTGAGTATTGAGGATTGAAGATTGAGGATTGAGGATTGAGGGTTGAGGATTGAGGATTTAAGATTGAGTATTGAGGATTGAAGATTGAGAATTGAGGATTGAGGATTGAGAATTGAGGACTGAGGATCGAGTATTGAGGATTGAGGATTGAGGATTGAGGTTTGAGGATTGAGGATTGAGGATTGAGGATTGAGGGTTTAAGATTGAGTATTGAGGATTGAAGATTGAGAATTGAGGATTGAGGATTGAGGATTGAGGATTGTGTATTTAAGATTGAGGATTGAGGATTGAGGATTGAGGATTGAGGATTGAGTATTGAAGATTGAGGATTGATGATTGAGGATTGAGGATTGAGGGTTGAGGATTGAGTATTGCGGATTGAGGATTGTAGATTGAGGATTGAGGATTGAGGATTAAAGATGGAGTATTGAGGATTGAAGATTGAGAATTGAGGATTGAGTATTGAACATTGAGGACTGAGTGTTGAAGGTTGAGTGATGAGAATTGATGTTCGTTGATAGAGATTTGAAGATTGCAGATTGAGTATTGAGTATTGAAAACTGTGAATTGAGGATATTTTATTGAGGATTGAGGATTGTCACCTGATTGTTCAGGACTGAGGGCTGAAGATTGAGGATTCAGGATTGAGGATTCAGAATTGATGTTTGAGGAGTGAGGATTGAGGATTGAGTATTGAAGATTGAGTATTGAGGA
Source organism: Calliopsis andreniformis (assembly GCF_051401765.1). Taxonomy (NCBI): domain Eukaryota; kingdom Metazoa; phylum Arthropoda; class Insecta; order Hymenoptera; family Andrenidae; genus Calliopsis; species Calliopsis andreniformis. The sequence goes on along the minus strand of NW_027480721.1, from coordinate 320,070 downwards.
TTGAAGATTGAGGATTGAGGATTGCGGATTGATGATTGAGTATTGAGGATTGAAGATTGAGGATTGAGGATTGAGGATTGAGGATTGCGGATTGAAGATTGAGGATTGGGTATTGAGGATTGAAGAATGAGGACTGAGGATTGAGGATTGAGTATTGAGGATTGAAGATTGAGTATTGAGGATTGAAGATTTAGGATTGAGGATTGAGGATTGAGGATTGAGGATTGCGAGTTGAGGATTGAAGATTGAAGATTGAGGATTGAGGACTGAGGATTAAAGATTGAGTATTGAGGATTGAAGATTGAGGATTGATGATTGAGGATTGAGGATTGAGTCTTGAGGATTGAGGATTGAGGATTGAGTATTGAAGATTGATGATTTATGATTGAGGATTGGGGATTGAGGATTGAGGATTGAGTATTGAGGATTGAGGAATGAAGGTTGAGTATTGGGTATTGAGGATTTAAGAACGAGGATTGAGGATTGAGGATTGAGGATTGAGTATTGAAGATTGAGGATTGATGATTGAAAACTGTGAATTGAGGATATTCTGTTGAGGATTGAGGATTGTCACCTGATTGTTGAGGACTGAGGGCTGAAGATTGAGGATTCAGGATTGAGGATTCAGGATCGAGGTTTGAGGACTGAGGATGGAGGATTGAGGAGTGAGGATTGAGGATTGAGGATTGAGGATTGAAGATTGAGGATTGGGGACTGAGTGTTGAGGGTTGAGTGATGAGAATTGATGTTTATGGATAGAGATTTGAAGATTGCAGATTGAGTGTTGAGTATTGAAAACTGTGAATTGAGGATATTCTGTTGAGGACTGAGGATTGTCACCTGATTGTTCAGGACTGAGGGCTGAAGATTGAGGATTCAGGATTGAGGATTCAGAATTGAGGTTTGAGGACTGAGGATTGAGTTTTGAAGATTGATTATTGAGGATTGAAGATTGAAGATTGAGGATTGAGGATTGAGGATTGAGGATGAGGGCTGAGGGTTGAGGATTGAGGTTTGAGGATTGAGGACTGAGGATTGAGGGCTGAGGATTGATGATTGAGTATTGAGGATTGAATATTGAGGATTGAGGATTGAGGATTGAATGATTGAGGATTGAAGATTGAGGATTGGGGACTGAGTGTTGAGGGTTGAGTGATGAGAATTGATGTTTGTGGATAGAGATTTAAAGATAGCAGATTGAGTATTGAGTATTGAAACCTGTGAATTGATGATATTCTATTGAGGATTGAGAATCGATAACTGATTTTTGAGGACTGAGGTCTCAAGATTGAGGATTCAGGATTGAGGATTCAGGATTGAGGTTTGAGTACAGAGGATTGAGGATTGAGGATTGAGGATTGAGGATTGAGGATTGAGGATTGAGGATTGAGGATTGAGGATTGAGGATTGAAGATTGAGGATTGGGTATTGCGGATTGAACATTGAGGATTGAGGATTGAGGATTGAGGATTGAGGATTGAGGACTGAAGATTGAATATTGATGATTGAAGATTGAGTATTGAGGATTGAGGGCTGTGGATTGAGGACGAGGACTGAGGGTTCAGTATTGATGTCTGAGGTCCGTGGATTGAGGATTGAGGATTGCGAATTGAGGATTGAGGATTGAGGATTGAAGATTGAGGATTGGGTATTGAGGATTGAAGAAAGAGGATTGAGGATTGAGGATTGAGGATTGAGGATTGAAGATTGAAAATTGAGGATTGAGGATTGGGTATTGAGGATTGAAGAAAGAGGATTGAGGATTGAGTATTGAAGATTGAGGATTGGGGATTGAGGATTGACGATTGAGGATTCAGTATTGAGGATTGAGAATTGAGGATTGAGGATTGAAGGTTGAGTATTGAGGATTGAAGATTGAGGATTGAGGATTGATGATTGAGGATTGACTATGAGGGCTGAGGGTTGAGGATAGAGGTTTGAGGACTGAGGACTGAGGATTGAGGATTGAGGATTGAGGATTGAGGATTGAGGATTGAAGATTGAGGATCGTGTATTGAGGATTGAAGACTGAGGATTGGGGATTGAGGATTGAGGATTGAGGATTGAAGATTGAGGATTGAGGATTGAGGATTGAGGATTGAAGATTGAGTATTGAGGATGGAAGATTGAGGATTGAGGATTGAGGATTGATGATTGAGTATTGAGGATTGAAGATTGAGGATTGAGGATGGAGGATTGAGGTTTGAGGATTGAGGATTGAGGATTGAGGATTGAGGATTGGAGATTGAGTATTGGGGATTGAGGATTAAAGATTGAGTATTGAGGATTGAAGATTGAGGATTGATGATTGAGGATTGAGGATTGAGGATTGAGGATTGAGGATTGAGGATTGAGTATTGAAGATTGAGGATTGATGATTGAGGATTGAGGATTGAGGATTGAGGATTGAGTATTGGGGATTTAGGATTGAAGATTGAGGATTGAGTATTCAGGATTAAAGATTGAGTATTGAGGATTGAAGATTGAGAATTGAGGATTGAGGATTGAACATTGAGGACTGAGTGTTGAGGGTTGAGTGATGAGAATTGATGTTTGTGGATGGAGATTTGAAGAATGCAGATTAAGTGTTGAGTATTGAAAACTGTGAATTGACGATATTCTATTGGGGATTGAGGATTGTCACCTGATTGTTGAGGACTGAGGGCTGAAGATTGAGGATTCAGGATTGAGGATTCAGAATTGAGGTTTGAGGACTGAGGATTGAGGATTGAGGGTTGAAGATTGAGTATTGGGGATTGAAGATTGAGGATTGAGGATTGAGGATTGAGGATTGAGGATGATGGCTGAAGGTTGAGGATTGAGGTTTAAGGACTGAGGACTGAAGATTGAGGATTGAGAATTGAGGATTGTGGATCGTGGATTGAAGATTGAGGATTGGGTATTGAGGATTGAAGAATGAGGATTGAGGATTGAGGATTGAGGATTGAGGGTTGAAGATTGAGTATTGGGGATTGAAGATTGAGGATTGAGGATTGAGGATTGAGGATTGAGGATGATGGCTGAGGGTTGAGGATTGAGGTTTAAGGACTGAGGACTGAAGATTGAGGATTGAGAATTGAGGATTGTGGATCGAGGATTGAAGATTGAGGATTGGGTATTGAGGATTGAAGAATGAGGATTGAGGATTGAGGATTGAGGATTGAGGATTGAAGATTGAGGATTGGGAACTGAGTGTTGAGGGTTGAGTGATGAGAATTGATGTTTGTGGATAGAGATTTAAAGATAGCAGATTGAGTATTGAGTATTGAAAACTGTGAATTGATGATATTCTATTGAGGATTGATAATTGACAACTGATCTTTGAGGACTGAGGTCTGAAGATTGAGGATTCAGGATTGAGGATTCAGGATTGAGGTTTGAATACTGAGGATTGAGGATTGAGGATTGAGGATTGAGGATTGAGGATTGAGGATTGAGGATTGAAGATTGAGGATTGCGTATTGCGGATTGAACATTGAGGATTGAGGATTGAGGATTGAGGATTGAGTATTGAGGACAGAAGATTGAATATTGATGATTGAAGATTGAGGATTGAGGATTGAGGGCTGTGGATTGAGGACGAGGACTGAGGGTCCAGTATTGATGTCTGAGGTCTGTGGATTGAGGATTGAGGATTGCGAATTGAGGATTGAGGATTGAGGATTGAAGATTGAGGATTGGGTATTGAGGATTGAAGAAAGAGGATTGAGGATTGAGAATTGAGGATTGAGTATTGAGGATTGAATATTGAGGATTGGGTATTGAGGATTGAAGGATGAGGATTGAGGAATGAGGATTGAGGATTGAGGATTGAAGATTGAATATTGGGGTTTGAAGACTGACGATTGAGGGTTGAGGATTGAGGATTGAGGATTGAGGATTGAGGATTGAGGGTTGAGGATTGAGGATCGAGAATTGAGGATTGAGGATTGAGGATTGAAGATTGAGCATTGGGTATTGAGGATTGAGTATTGAGGATTTAAGATTGAGTATTGAGGATTGAAGATTGAGAATTGAGGATTGAGGATTGAACATTGAGGACTGAGTGTTGAGTGTTGAGTGATGAGAATTGATGTTTGTGGAAAGAGATTTGAAGATTGCAGATTGAGTATTGAGTATTGAAAACTGTGAATTGAGGATATTCAATTGAGGATTGAGGACTGTCACCTGATAGTTCAGGACTGAGGGCTGGAGAATGAGGATTCAGGATCGAAGATTCAGAATTGAGGTTTGAGGACTGAGGATTGAGGATTGAGGATTGAAGATTGAGTATTGAGGATTGAAGATTGAGGATTGAGGATTGAGGGTTGAGGATTGAGGATTTAAGATTGAGTATTGAGGATTGAAGATTGAGAATTGAGGATTGAGGATTGAGAATTGAGGACTGAGGATCGAGTATTGAGGATTGAGGATTGAGGATTGAGGTTTGAGGATTGAGGATTGAGGATTGAGGATTGAGGGTTTAAGATTGAGTATTGAGGATTGAAGATTGAGAATTGAGGATTGAGGATTGAGGATTGAGGATTGTGTATTTAAGATTGAGGATTGAGGATTGAGGATTGAGGATTGAGGATTGAGTATTGAAGATTGAGGATTGATGATTGAGGATTGAGGATTGAGGGTTGAGGATTGAGTATTGCGGATTGAGGATTGTAGATTGAGGATTGAGGATTGAGGATTAAAGATGGAGTATTGAGGATTGAAGATTGAGAATTGAGGATTGAGTATTGAACATTGAGGACTGAGTGTTGAAGGTTGAGTGATGAGAATTGATGTTCGTTGATAGAGATTTGAAGATTGCAGATTGAGTATTGAGTATTGAAAACTGTGAATTGAGGATATTTTATTGAGGATTGAGGATTGTCACCTGATTGTTCAGGACTGAGGGCTGAAGATTGAGGATTCAGGATTGAGGATTCAGAATTGATGTTTGAGGAGTGAGGATTGAGGATTGAGTATTGAAGATTGAGTATTGAGGATTGAAGATTGAGGATTGAGGATTGCGGATTGATGATTGAGTATTGAGGATTGAAGATTGAGGATTGAGGATTGAGGATTGAGGATTGCGGATTGAAGATTGAGGATTGGGTATTGAGGATTGAAGAATGAGGACTGAGGATTGAGGATTGAGTATTGAGGATTGAAGATTGAGTATTGAGGATTGAAGATTTAGGATTGAGGATTGAGGATTGAGGATTGAGGATTGCGAGTTGAGGATTGAAGATTGAAGATTGAGGATTGAGGACTGAGGATTAAAGATTGAGTATTGAGGATTGAAGATTGAGGATTGATGATTGAGGATTGAGGATTGAGTCTTGAGGATTGAGGATTGAGGATTGAGTATTGAAGATTGATGATTTATGATTGAGGATTGGGGATTGAGGATTGAGGATTGAGTATTGAGGATTGAGGAATGAAGGTTGAGTATTGGGTATTGAGGATTTAAGAACGAGGATTGAGGATTGAGGATTGAGGATTGAGTATTGAAGATTGAGGATTGATGATTGAAAACTGTGAATTGAGGATATTCTGTTGAGGATTGAGGATTGTCACCTGATTGTTGAGGACTGAGGGCTGAAGATTGAGGATTCAGGATTGAGGATTCAGGATCGAGGTTTGAGGACTGAGGATGGAGGATTGAGGAGTGAGGATTGAGGATTGAGGATTGAGGATTGAAGATTGAGGATTGGGGACTGAGTGTTGAGGGTTGAGTGATGAGAATTGATGTTTATGGATAGAGATTTGAAGATTGCAGATTGAGTGTTGAGTATTGAAAACTGTGAATTGAGGATATTCTGTTGAGGACTGAGGATTGTCACCTGATTGTTCAGGACTGAGGGCTGAAGATTGAGGATTCAGGATTGAGGATTCAGAATTGAGGTTTGAGGACTGAGGATTGAGTTTTGAAGATTGATTATTGAGGATTGAAGATTGAAGATTGAGGATTGAGGATTGAGGATTGAGGATGAGGGCTGAGGGTTGAGGATTGAGGTTTGAGGATTGAGGACTGAGGATTGAGGGCTGAGGATTGATGATTGAGTATTGAGGATTGAATATTGAGGATTGAGGATTGAGGATTGAATGATTGAGGATTGAAGATTGAGGATTGGGGACTGAGTGTTGAGGGTTGAGTGATGAGAATTGATGTTTGTGGATAGAGATTTAAAGATAGCAGATTGAGTATTGAGTATTGAAAACTGTGAATTGATGATATTCTATTGAGGATTGAGAATCGATAACTGATTTTTGAGGACTGAGGTCTCAAATTGAGGATTCAGGATTGAGGATTCAGGATTGAGGTTTGAGTACAGAGGATTGAGGATTGAGGATTGAGGATTGAGGATTGAGGATTGAGGATTGAGGATTGAGGATTGAGGATTGAGGATTGAAGTTTGAGGATTGGGTATTGCGGATTGAACATTGAGGATTGAGGATTGAGGATTGAGGATTGAGGATTGAGGACTGAAGATTGAATATTGATGATTGAAGATTGAGTATTGAGGATTGAGGGCTGTGGATTGAGGACGAGGACTGAGGGTTCAGTATTGATGTCTGAGGTCCGTGGATTGAGGATTGAGGATTGCGAATTGAGGATTGAGGATTGAGGATTGAAGATTGAGGATTGGGTATTGAGGATTGAAGAAAGAGGATTGAGGATTGAGGATTGAGGATTGAGGATTGAAGATTGAAAATTGAGGATTGAGGATTGGGTATTGAGGATTGAAGAAAGAGGATTGAGGATTGAGTATTGAAGATTGAGGTTTGGGGATTGAGGATTGACGATTGAGGATTCAGTATTGAGGATTGAGAATTGAGGATTGAGGATTGAAGGTTGAGTATTGAGGATTGAAGATTGAGGATTGAGGATTGATGATTGAGGATTGACTATGAGGGCTGAGGGTTGAGGATAGAGGTTTGAGGACTGAGGACTGAGGATTGAGGATTGAGGATTGAGGATTGAGGATTGAGGATTGAAGATTGAGGATCGTGTATTGAGGATTGAAGACTGAGGATTGGGGATTGAGGATTGAGGATTGAGGATTGAAGATTGAGGATTGAGGATTGAGGATTGAGGATTGAAGATTGAGTATTGAGGATGGAAGATTGAGGATTGAGGATTGAGGATTGATGATTGAGTATTGAGGATTGAAGATTGAGGATTGAGGATGGAGGATTGAGGTTTGAGGATTGAGGATTGAGGATTGAGGATTGAGGATTGGAGATTGAGGATTGGGGATTGAGGATTAAAGATTGAGTATTGAGGATTGAAGATTGAGGATTGATGATTGAGGATTGAGGATTGAGGATTGAGGATTGAGGATTGAGGATTGAGTATTGAAGATTGAGGATTGATGATTGAGGATTGAGGATTGAGGATTGAGGATTGAGTATTGGGGATTTAGGATTGAAGATTGAGGATTGAGGATTCAGGATTAAAGATTGAGTATTGAGGATTGAAGATTGAGAATTGAGGATTGAGGATTGAACATTGAGGACTGAGTGTTGAGGGTTGAGTGATGAGAATTGATGTTTGTGGATGGAGATTTGAAGAATGCAGATTAAGTGTTGAGTATTGAAAACTGTGAATTGACGATATTCTATTGGGGATTGAGGATTGTCACCTGATTGTTGAGGACTGAGGGCTGAAGATTGAGGATTCAGGATTGAGGATTCAGAATTGAGGTTTGAGGACTGAGGATTGAGGATTGAGGGTTGAAGATTGAGTATTGGGGATTGAAGATTGAGGATTGAGGATTGAGGATTGAGGATTGAGGATGATGGCTGAAGGTTGAGGATTGAGGTTTAAGGACTGAGGACTGAAGATTGAGGATTGAGAATTGAGGATTGTGGATCGAGGATTGAAGATTGAGGATAGGGTATTGAGGATTGAAGAATGAGGATTGAGGATTGAGGATTGAAGATTGAGGATTGGGAACTGAGTGTTGAGGGTTGAGTGATGAGAATTGATGTTTGTGGATAGAGATTTAAAGATAGCAGATTGAGTATTGAGTATTGAAAACTGTGAATTGATGATATTCTATTGAGGATTGATAATTGACAACTGATCTTTGAGGACTGAGGTCTGAAGATTGAGGATTCAGGATTGAGGATTCAGGATTGAGGTTTGAGTACTGAGGATTGAGGATTGAGGATTGAGTATTGAGGATTGAAGATTGAGTATTGAGGATTGAAGATTTAGGATTGAGGATTGAGGATTGAGGATTGAGGATTGCGAGTTGAGGATTGAAGATTGAAGATTGAGGATTGAGGACTGAGGATTAAAGATTGAGTATTGAGGATTGAAGATTGAGGATTGATGATTGAGGATTGAGGATTGAGGATTGAGGATTGAGGATGAGGGCTGAGGGTTGAGGATTGAGGTTTGAGGATTGAGGACTGAGGATTGAGGACTGAGGATTGATGATTGAGTATTGAGGATTGAATATTGAGGATTGAGGATTGAGGATTGAATGATTGAGGATTGAAGATTGAGGATTGGGGACTGAGTGTTGAGGGTTGAGTGATGAGAATTGATGTTTGTGGATAGAGATTTAAAGATAGCAGATTGAGTATTGAGTATTGAAAACTGTGAATTGATGATATTCTATTGAGGATTGAGAATCGATAACTGATTTTTGAGGACTGAGGTCTCAAGATTGAGGATTCAGGATTGAGGATTCAGGATTGAGGTTTGAGTACAGAGGATTGAGGATTGAGGATTGAGGATTGAGGATTGAGGATTGAGGATTGAGGATTGAGTATTGAGGATTGAAGATTGAGGATTGGGTATTGCGGATTGAACATTGAGGATTGAGGATTGAGGATTGAGGATTGAGGATTGAGGACTGAAGATTGAATATTGATGATTGAAGATTGAGTATTGAGTATTGAAAACTGTGAATTGATGATATTCTATTGAGGATTGAGAATCGATAACTGATTTTTGAGGACTGAGGTCTCAAGATTGAGGATTCAGGATTGAGGATTCAGGATTGAGGTTTGAGTACAGAGGATTGAGGATTGAGGATTGAGGGTTGAGGATTGAGTATTGCGGATTGAGGATTGTAGATTGAGGATTGAGGATTGAGGATTAAAGATGGAGTATTGAGGATTGAAGATTGAGAATTGAGGATTGAGTATTGAACATTGAGGACTGAGTGTTGAAGGTTGAGTGATGAGAATTGATGTTCGTTGATAGAGATTTGAAGATTGCAGATTGAGTATAGAGTATTGAAAACTGTGAATTGAGGATATTCTATTGAGGATTGAGGATTGTCACCTGATTGTTCAGGACTGAGGGCTGAAGATTGAGGATTCAGGATTGAGGATTCAGAATTGATGTTTGAGGAGTGAGGATTGAGGATTGAGTATTGAAGATTGAGTATTGAGGATTGAAGATTGAGGATTGAGGATTGCGGATTGATGATTGAGTATTGAGGATTGAAGATTGAGGATTGAGGATTGAGGATTGAGGATTGCGGATTGAAGATTGAGGATTGGGTATTGAGGATTGAAGAATGAGGACTGAGGATTGAGGATTGAGTATTGAGGATTGAAGATTGAGTATTGAGGATTGAAGATTTAGGATTGAGGATTGAGGATTGAGGATTGAGGATTGCGAGTTGAGGATTGAAGATTGAAGATTGAGGATTGAGGACTGAGGATTAAAGATTGAGTATTGAGGATTGAAGATTGAGGATTGATGATTGAGGATTGAGGATTGAGTCTTGAGGATTGAGGATTGAGGATTGAGTATTGAAGATTGATGATTTATGATTGAGGATTGGGGATTTAGGATTGAAGATTGAGGATTGAGGATTCAGGATTAAAGATTGAGTATTGAGGATTGAAGATTGAGAATTGAGGATTGAGGATTGGACATTGAGGACTGAGTGTTGAGGGTTGAGTGATGAGAATTGATGTTTGTGGATGGAGATTTGAAGAATGCAGATTAAGTATTGAGTATTGAAAACTGTGAATTGACGATATTCTATTGGGGATTGAGGATTGTCACCTGATTGTTGAGGACTGAGGGCTGAAGATTGAGGATTCAGGATTGAGGATTCAGAATTGAGGTTTGAGGACTGAGGATTGAGGATTGAGGGTTGAAGATTGAGTATTGGGGATTGAAGATTGAGGATTGAGGATTGAGGATTGAGGATTGAGGATGATGGCTGAAGGTTGAGGATTGAGGTTTAAGGACTGAGGACTGAAGGTTGAGGATTGAGAATTGAGGATTGTGGATCGTGGATTGAAGATTGAGGATTGGGTATTGAGGATTGAAGAATGAGGATTGAGGATTGAGGATTGAGGATTGAGGGTTGAAGATTGAGTATTGGGGATTGAAGATTGAGGATTGAGGATTGAGGATTGAGGATTGAGGATGATGGCTGAGGGTTGAGGATTGAGGTTTAAGGACTGAGGACTGAAGATTGAGGATTGAGAATTGAGGATTGTGGATCGAGGATTGAAGATTGAGGATTGGGTATTGAGGATTGAAGAATGAGGATTGAGGATTGAGGATTGAGGATTGAGGATTGAAGATTGAGGATTGGGAACTGAGTGTTGAGGGTTGAGTGATGAGAATTGATGTTTGTGGATAGAGATTTAAAGATAGCAGATTGAGTATTGAGTATTGAAAACTGTGAATTGATGATATTCTATTGAGGATTGATAATTGACAACTGATCTTTGAGGACTGAGGTCTGAAGATTGAGGATTCAGGATTGAGGATTCAGGATTGAGGTTTGAGTACTGAGGATTGAGGATTGAGGATTGAGGATTGAGGATTGAGGATTGAGGATTGAGGATTGAAGATTGAGGATTCCGTATTGCGGATTGAACATTGAGGATTGAGGATTGAGGATTGAGGATTGAGTATTGAGGACAGAAGATTTTAATATTGATGATTGAAGATTGAGGATTGAGGATTGAGGGCTGTGGATTGAGGACGAGGACCGAGGGTCCAGTATTGATGTCTGAGGTCTGTGGATTGAGGATTGAGGATTGCGAATTGAGGATTGAGGATTGAGGATTGAAGATTGAGGATTGGGTATTGAGGATTGAAGAAAGAGGATTGAGGATTGAGAATTGAGGATTGAGTATTGAGGATTGAATATTGAGGATTGGGTATTGAGGATTGAAGGATGAGGATTGAGGAATGAGGATTGAGGATTGAGGATTGAAGATTGAATATTGGGGTTTGAAGACTGACGATTGAGGGTTGAGGATTGAGGATTGAGGATTGAGGATTGAGGATTGAGGGTTGAGGATTGAGGATCGAGAATTGAGGATTGAGGATTGAGGATTGAAGATTGAGCATTGGGTATTGAGGATTGAGTATTGAGGATTTAAGATTGAGTATTGAGGATTGAAGATTGAGAATTGAGGATTGAGGATTGAACATTGAGGTCTGAGTGTTGAGTGTTGAGTGATGAGAATTGATGTTTGTGGAAAGAGATTTGAAGATTGCAGATTGAGTATTGAGTATTGAAAACTGTGAATTGAGGATATTCAATTGAGGATTGAGGATTGTCACCTGATAGTTCAGGACTGAGGGCTGGAGAATGAGGATTCAGGATCGAAGATTCAGAATTGAGGTTTGAGGACTGAGGATTGAGGATTGAGGATTGAAGATTGAGTATTGAGGATTGAAGATTGAGGATTGAGGATTGAGGGTTGAGGATTGAGGATTTAAGATTGAGTATTGAGGATTGAAGATTGAGAATTGAGGATTGAGGATTGAGAATTGAGGACTGAGGATCGAGTATTGAGGATTGAGGATTGAGGATTGAGGTTTGAGGATTGAGGATTGAGGATTGAGGATTGAGGGTTTAAGATTGAGTATTGAGGATTGAAGATTGAGAATTGAGGATTGAGGATTGAGGATTGAGGATTGTGTATTTAAGATTGAGGATTGAGGATTGAGGATTGAGGATTGAGGATTGAGTATTGAAGATTGAGGATTGATGATTGAGGATTGAGGATTGAGGGTTGAGGATTGAGTATTGCGGATTGAGGATTGTAGATTGAGGATTGAGGATTGAGGATTAAAGATGGAGTATTGAGGATTGAAGATTGAGAATTGAGGATTGAGTATTGAACATTGAGGACTGAGCGTTGAAGGTTGAGTGATGAGAATTGATGTTCGTTGATAGAGATTTGAAGATTGCAGATTGAGTATTGAGTATTGAAAACTGTGAATTGAGGATATTCTATTGAGGATTGAGGATTGTCACCTGATTGTTCTGGACTGAGGGCTGAAGATTGAGGATTCAGGATTGAGGATTCAGAATTGAGGTTTGAGGACTGAGGATTGAGGGTTGAAGATTGAGTATTGGGGATTGAAGATTGAGGATTGAGGATTGAGGATTGAGGATTGAGGATGATGGCTGAGGGTTGAGGATTGAGGTTTAAGGACTGAGGACTGAAGATTGAGGATTGAGAATTGAGGATTGAGTATTGAACATTGAGGACTGAGTGTTGAAGGTTGAGTGATGAGAATTGATGTTCGTTGATAGAGATTTGAAGATTGCAGATTGAGTATTGAGTATTGAAAACTGTGAATTGAGGATATTCTATTGAGGATTGAGGATTGTCACCTGATTGTTCAGGACTGAGGGCTGAAGATTGAGGATTCAGGATTGAGGATTCAGAATTGATGTTTGAGGAGTGAGGATTGAGGATTGAGTATTGAAGATTGAGTATTGAGGATTGAAGATTGAGGATTGAGGATTGCGGATTGATGATTGAGTATTGAGGATTGAAGATTGAGGATTGAGGATTGAGGATTGAGGATTGCGGATTGAAGATTGAGGATTGGGTATTGAGGATTGCAGAATGAGGACTGAGGATTGAGGATTGAGTATTGAGGATTGAAGATTGAGTATTGAGGATTGAAGATTTAGGATTGAGGATTGAGGATTGAGGATTGAGGATTGCGAGTTGAGGATTGAAGATTGAAGATTGAGGATTGAGGACTGAGGATTAAAGATTGAGTATTGAGGATTGAAGATTGAGGATCGATGATTGAGGATTGAGGATTGAGTCTTGAGGATTGAGGATTGAGGATTGAGTATTGAAGATTGATGATTTATGATTGAGGATTGGGGATTGAGGATTGAGGATTGAGTATTGAGGATTGAGGAATGAAGGTTGAGTATTGGGTATTGAGGATTTAAGGACGAGGATTGAGGATTGAGGATTGAGGATTGAGTATTGAAGATTGAGGATTGATGATTGAAAACTGTGAATTGAGGATATTCTGTTGAGGATTGAGGATTGTCACCTGATTGTTGAGGACTGAGGGCTGAAGATTGAGGATTCAGGATTGAGGATTCAGGATTGAGGTTTGAGGACTGAGGATGGAGGATTGAGGAGTGAGGATTGAGGATTGAGGATTGAGGATTGAAGATTGAGGATTGGGGACTGAGTGTTGAGGGTTGAGTGATGAGAATTGATGTTTATGGATAGAGATTTGAAGATTGCAGATTGAGTGTTGAGTATTGAAAACTGTGAATTGAGGATATTCTGTTGAGGACTGAGGATTGTCACCTGATTGTTCTGGACTGAGGGCTGAAGATTGAGGATTCAGGATTGAGGATTCAGAATTGAGGTTTGAGGACTGAGGATTGAGGGTTGAAGATTGATTATTGAGGATTGAAGATTGAAGATTGAGGATTGAGGATTGAGGATTGAGGATGAGGGCTGAGGGTTGAGGATTGAGGTTTGAGGATTGAGGACTGAGGATTGAGGGCTGAGGATTGATGATTGAGTATTGAGGATTGAATATTGACGATTGAGGATTGAGGATTGAATGATTGAGGATTGAAGATTGAGGATTGGGGACTGAGTGTTGAGGGTTGAGTGATGAGAATTGATGTTTGTGGATAGAGATTTAAAGATAGCAGATTGAGTATTGAGTATTGAAAACTGTGAATTGATGATATTCTATTGAGGATTGAGAATCGATAACTGATTTTTGAAGACTGAGGTCTCAAGATTGAGGATTCAGGATTGAGGATTCAGGATTGAGGTTTGAGTACAGAGGATTGAGGATTGAGGATTGAGGAATGAGGATTGAGGATTGAGGATTGAGGATTGAGGATTGAAGATTGAGGATTGGGTATTGCGGATTGAACATTGAGGATTGAGGATTGAGGATTGAGGATTGAGGATTGAGGATTGAAGATTGAGGATTGGGTATTGAGGATTGAAGAAAGAGGATTGAGGATTGAGGATTGAGGATTGAGGATTGAAGATTGAAAATTGAGGATTGAGGATTGGGTATTGAGGATTGAAGAAAGAGGATTGAGGATTGAGTATTGAAGATTGAGGATTGGGGATTGAGGATTGACGATTGAGGATTCAGTATTGAGGATTGAGAATTGAGGATTGAGGATTGAAGGTTGAGTATTGAGGATTGAAGATTGAGGATTGAGGATTGATGATTGAGGATTGACTATGAGGGCTGAGGGTTGAGGATAGAGGTTTGAGGACTGAGGACTGAGGATTGAGGATTCAGGATTGAGGATTGAGGATTGAGGATTGAAGATTGAGGATCGTGTATTAAGGATTGAAGACTGAGGATTGGGGATTGAGGATTGAGGATTGAGGATTGAAGATTGAGGATTGAGGATTGAGGATTGAGGATTGAAGATTGAGTATTGAGGATGGAAGATTGAGGATTGAGGATTGAGGATTGATGATTGAGTATTGAGGATTGAAGATTGAGGATTGAGGATGGAGGATTGAGGTTTGAGGATTGAGGATTGAGGATTGAGGATTGAGGATTGGAGATTGAGGATTGGGGATTGAGGATTAAAGATTGAGTATTGAGGATTGAAGATTGAGGATTGATGATTGAGGATTGAGGATTGAGGATTGAGGATTGAGGATTGAGGATTGAGTATTGAAGATTGAGGATTGATGATTGAGGATTGAGGATTGAGGATTGAGGATTGAGTATTGGGGATTTAGGATTGAAGATTGAGGATTGAGGATTCAGGATTAAAGATTGAGTATTGAGGATTGAAGATTGAGAATTGAGGATTGAGGATTGAACATTGAGGACTGAGTGTTGAGGGTTGAGTGATGAGAATTGATGTTTGTGGATGGAGATTTGAAGAATGCAGATTAAGTGTTGAGTATTGAAAACTGTGAATTGACGATATTCTATTGGGGATTGAGGATTGTCACCTGATTGTTGAGGACTGAGGGCTGAAGATTGAGGATTCAGGATTGAGGATTCAGAATTGAGGTTTGAGGACTGAGGATTGAGGATTGAGGGTTGAAGATTGAGTATTGGGGATTGAAGATTGAGGATTGAGGATTGAGGATTGAGGATTGAGGATGATGGCTGAAGGTTGAGGGTTGAGGTTTAAGGGCTGAGGACTGAAGATTGAGGATTGAGAATTGAGGATTGTGGATCGTGGATTGAAGATTGAGGATTGGGTATTGAGGATTGAAGAATGAGGATTGAGGATTGAGGATTGAGGATTGAGGGTTGAAGATTGAGTATTGGGGATTGAAGATTGAGGAATGAGGATTGAGGATTGAGGATTGAGGATGATGGCTGAGGGTTGAGGATTGAGGTTTAAGGACTGAGGACTGAAGATTGAGGATTGAGAATTGAGGATTGTGGATCGAGGATTGAAGATTGAGGATTGGGTATTGAGGATTGAAGAATGAGGATTGAGGATTGAGGATTGAGGATTGAGGATTGAAGATTGAGGATTGGGAACTGAGTGTTGAGGGTTGAGTGATGAGAATTGATGTTTGTGGATAGAGATTTAAAGATAGCAGATTGAGTATTGAGTATTGAAAACTGTGAATTGATGATATTCTATTGAGGATTGATAATTGACAACTGATCTTTGAGGACTGAGGTCTGAAGATTGAGGATTCAGGATTGAGGATTCAGGATTGAGGTTTGAGTACTGAGGATTGAGGATTGAGGATTGAGTATTGAGGATTGAAGATTGAGTATTGAGGATTGAAGATTTAGGATTGAGGATTGAGGATTGAGGATTGAGGATTGCGAGTTGAGGATTGAAGATCGAAGATTGAGGATTGAGGACTGAGGATTAAAGATTGAGTATTGAGGATTGAAGATTGAGGATTGATGATTGAGGATTGAGGATTGAGTCTTGAGGATTGAGGATTGAGTCTTGAGGATTGAGGATTGAGGATTGAGTATTGAAGATTGATGATTTATGATTGAGGATAGGGGATTGAGGATTGAGGATTGAGTATTGAGGATTGAGGAATGAAGGTTGAGTATTGGGTATTGAGGATTTAAGAACGAGGATTGAGGATTGAGGATTGAGGATTGAGGATTGAAGATTGAGGATTGATGATTGAAAACTGTGAATTGAGGATATTCTGTTGAGGATTGAGGATTGTCACCTGATTGTTGAGGACTGAGGGCTGAAGATTGAGGATTCAGGATTGAGGATTCAGGATTGAGGTTTGAGGACTGAGGATGGAGGATTGAGGAGTGAGGATTGAGGATTGAGGATTGAGGATTGAAGATTGAGGATTGGGGACTGAGTGTTGAGGGTTGAGTGATGAGAATTGATGTTTATGGATAGGGATTTGAAGATTGCAGATTGAGTGTTGAGTATTGAAAACTGTGAATTGAGGATATTCTGTTGAGGACTGAGGATTGTCACCTGATTGTTCAGGACTGAGGGCTGAAGATTGAGGATTCAGGATTGAGGATTCAGAATTGAGGTTTGAGGAGTGAGCATTGAGGATTGAGGATTGAAGATTGAGTATTGAGGATTGAAGATTGACGATTGAGGATTGAGGATTGAGTATTGAAGATTGAGGATTGATGATTGAGGATTGAGGATTGAGGATTGAGTATTGAGGATTGAGGATTGAAGATTGAGGATTGAGGATTGAGGATTGAGGATTGAGGGTTGAGGATAGAAGATTGAGGTTTGGGGACTGAGTGTTGAGGGTTGAGTGATGAGAACTGATGTTTGTGGATGGAGATTTGAAGAATGCAGATTAAGTATTGAGTATTGAAAACTGTGAATTGACGATATTCTATTGGGGATTGAGTATTGTCACCTGATTGTTGAGGACTGAGGGCTGAAGATTGGGGATTCAGGATTGAGGATTCAGAATTGAGGTTTGAGGACTGAGGATTGGGTATTGAGGATTGAAGAAAGAGGATTGAGGATTGAGGATTGAGGATTGAAGATTCAGTATTGAGGTTTGAAGATTGAGGATTTTGGATTGAGGATTGAGGATTGAGTATTGAAGATTGAGGATTGGGGATTGAGGATTGACGATTGAGGATTCAGTATTGAGGATTGAGAATTGAGGATTGAGGATTGAAGGTTGAGTATTGAGGATTGAAGATTGAGGATTGAGGATTGATGATTGAGGATTAACTATGAGGGCTGAGGGTTGAGGATAGAGGTTTGAGGACTGAGGACTGAGGATTGAGGATTGAGAATTGAGGATTGAGGACTGAGGATTGAAGATTGAGGATCGGGTATTGAGGATTGAAGACTGAGAATTGGGGATTGAGGATTGAGGATTGAGTATTGAGGATTGAAGATTGAGGATTGACGATTGAGGATTGATGATTGAGTATTGAGGATTGAAGATTGAGGATTGATGATGGAGGATTGAGGATTGAGGATTGAGGATTGAGGATTGAGGATTGAGGATTGGAGATTGAGGATTGGGGATTGAGGATTAAAGATTGAGTATTGAGTATTGAAGATTGAGGATTGAGGATTGAGTATTGAAGATTGAGGATTGATGATTGAGGACTGAGGATTGAGGATTGAGGATTGAGGATTGAGGATTGAAGATAGAGGATTTGGTATTGAGGATTGAGGGTTGAGGACTGAAGATTGAGGATTGAGGATTGAGCATGGGCGATTGAAGATTGAAGACTGTGGATTGAGGATTGAAAATTGACGATTGAGGATTGTGGATTGAGGATTGAGGATTGAACATTGAGGACTGAGTGTTGAGGGTTGAGTGATGAGAATTGGTGTTTGTGGATAGAGGTTTGAAGATCGCAGATTGAGCATTGAGTATTGAAAACTGTGAATTGAGGATATTCTATTGAGGATTGAGTATTGACAACTGATTGTTGAGGACTGAGGGCTGAAAATTGAGCATTCAGGATTGAGGATTCAGAATTGAGGTTTGAGGACTGAGGATTGAGGGTTGAAGATTGATTATTGAGGATTGAAGATTGAAGATTGAGGATTGAGGATTGAGGATTGAGGATGAGGGCTGAGGGTTGAGGATTGAGGTTTGAGGATTGAGGACTGACGATTGAGGACTGAGGATTGATGATTGAGTATTGAGGATTGAATATTGAGGATTGAGGATTGAGGATTGAATGATTGAGGATTGAAGATTGAGGATTGGGGACTGAGTGTTGAGGGTTGAGTGATGAGAATTGATGTTTGTGGATAGAGATTTAAAGATAGCAGATTGAGTATTGAGTATTGAAAACTGTGAATTGATGATATTCTATTGAGGATTGAGAATCGATAACTGATTTTTGAGGACTGAGGTCTCAAGATTGAGGATTCAGGATTGAGGATTCAGGATTGAGGTTTGAGTACAGAGGATTGAGGATTGAGGATTGAGGATTGAGGATTGAGGATTGAGGATTGAGGATTGAGGATTGAGGATTGAAGATTGAGGATTGGGTATTGCGGATTGAACATTGAGGATTGAGGATTGAGGATTGAGGATTGAGGATTGAGGACTGAAGATTGAATATTGATGATTGAAGATTGAGTATTGAGTATTGAAAACTGTGAATTGATGATATTCTATTGAGGATTGAGAATCGATAACTGATTTTTGAGGACTGAGGTCTCAAGATTGAGGATTCAGGATTGAGGATTCAGGATTGAGGTTTGAGTACAGAGGATTGAGGATTGAGGATTGAGGGTTGAGGATTGAGTATTGCGGATTGAGGATTGTAGATTGAGGATTGAGGATTGAGGATTAAAGATGGAGTATTGAGGATTGAAGATTGAGAATTGAGGATTGAGTATTGAACATTGAGGACTGAGTGTTGAAGGTTGAGTGATGAGAATTGATGTTCGTTGATAGAGATTTGAAGATTGCAGATTGAGTATAGAGTATTGAAAACTGTGAATTGAGGATATTCTATTGAGGATTGAGGATTGTCACCTGATTGTTCAGGACTGAGGGCTGAAGATTGAGGATTCAGGATTGAGGATTCAGAATTGATGTTTGAGGAGTGAGGATTGAGGATTGAGTATTGAAGATTGAGTATTGAGGATTGAAGATTGAGGATTGAGGATTGCGGATTGATGATTGAGTATTGAGGATTGAAGATTGAGGATTGAGGATTGAGGATTGAGGATTGCGGATTGAAGATTGAGGATTGGGTATTGAGGATTGAAGAATGAGGACTGAGGATTGAGGATTGAGTATTGAGGATTGAAGATTGAGTATTGAGGATTGAAGATTTAGGATTGAGGATTGAGGATTGAGGATTGAGGATTGCGAGTTGAGGATTGAAGATTGAAGATTGAGGATTGAGGACTGAGGATTAAAGATTGAGTATTGAGGATTGAAGATTGAGGATTGATGATTGAGGATTGAGGATTGAGTCTTGAGGATGGAGGATTGAGGATTGAGTATTGAAGATTGATGATTTATGATTGAGGATTGGGGATTGAGGATTGAGGATTGAGTATTGAGGATTGAGGAATGAAGGTTGAGTATTGGGTATTGAGGATTTAAGAACGAGGATTGAGGATTGAGGATTGAGGATTGAGTATTGAAGATTGAGGATTGATGATTGAAAACTGTGAATTGAGGATATTCTGTTGAGGATTGAGGATTGTCACCTGATTGTTGAGGACTGAGGGCTGAAGATTGAGGATTCAGGATTGAGGATTCAGGATTGAGGTTTGAGGACTGAGGATGGAGGATTGAGGAGTGAGGATTGAGGATTGAGGATTGAGGATTGAAGATTGAGGATTGGGGACTGAGTGTTGAGGGTTGAGTGATGAGAATTGATGTTTATGGATAGAGATTTGAAGATTGCAGATTGAGTGTCGAGTATTGAAAACTGTGAATTGAGGATATTCTGTTGAGGACTGAGGATTGTCACCTGATTGTTCAGGACTGAGGGCTGAAGATTGAGGATTCAGGATTGAGGATTCAGAATTGAGGTTTGAGGACTGAGGATTGAGGGTTGAAGATTGATTATTGAGGATTGAAGATTGAAGATTGAGGATTGAGGATTGAGGATTGAGGATGAGGGCTGAGGGTTGAGGATTGAGGTTTGAGGATTGAGGACTGAGGATTGAGGGCTGAGGATTGATGATTGAGTATTGAGGATTGAATATTGAGGATCGAGGATTGAGGATTGAATGATTGAGGATTGAAGATTGAGGATTGGGGACTGAGTGTTGAGGGTTGAGTGATGAGAATTGATGTTTGTGGATAGAGATTTAAAGATAGCAGATTGAGTATTGAGTATTGAAAACTGTGAATTGATGATATTCTATTGAGGATTGAGAATCGATAACTGATTTTTGAGGACTGAGGTCTCAAGATTGAGGATTCAGGATTGAGGATTCAGGATTGAGGTTTGAGTACAGAGGATTGAGGATTGAGGATTGAGGATTGAGGATTGAGGATTGAGGATTGAGGATTGAAGATTGAGGATTGGGTATTGCGGATTGAACATTGAGGATTGAGGATTGAGGATTGAGGATTGAGGATTGAGGACTGAAGATTGAATATTGATGATTGAAGATTGAGTATTGAGGATTGAGGGCTGTGGATTGAGGACGAGGACTGAGGGTTCAGTATTGATGTCTGAGGTCCGTGGATTGAGGATTGAGGATTGCGAATTGAGGATTGAGGATTGAGGATTGAAGATTGAGGATTGGGTATTGAGGATTGAAGAAAGAGGATTGAGGATTGAGGATTGAGGATTGAGGATTGAAGATTGAAAATTGAGGATTGAGGATTGGGTATTGAGGATTGAAGAAAGAGGATTGAGGATTGAGTATTGAAGATTGAGGATTGGGGATTGAGGATTGACGATTGAGGATTCAGTATTGAGGATTGAGAATTGAGGATTGAGGATTGAAGGTTGAGTATTGAGGATTGAAGATTGAGGATTGAGGATTGATGATTGAGGATTGACTATGAGGGCTGAGGGTTGAGGATAGAGGTTTGAGGACTGAGGACTGAGGATTGAGGATTGAGGATTGAGGATTGAGGATTGAGGATTGAAGATTGAGGATCGTGTATTGAGGATTGAAGACTGAGGATTGGGGATTGAGGATTGAGGATTGAGGATTGAAGATTGAGGATTGAGGATTGAGGATTGAGGATTGAAGATTGAGTATTGAGGATGGAAGATTGAGGATTGAGGATTGAGGATTGATGATTGAGTATTGAGGATTGAAGATTGAGGATTGAGGATGGAGGATTGAGGTTTGAGGATTGGGGATTGAGGATTGAGGATTGAGGATTGGAGATTGAGGATTGGGGATTGAGGATTAAAGATTGAGTATTGAGGATTGAAGATTGAGGATTGATGATTGAGGATTGAGGATTGAGGATTGAGGATTGAGGATTGAGGATTGAGTATTGAAGATTGAGGATTGATGATTGAGGATTGAGGATTGAGGATTGAGGATTGAGTATTGGGGATTTAGGATTGAAGATTGAGGATTGAGGATTCAGGATTAAAGATTGAGTATTGAGGATTGAAGATTGAGAATTGAGGATTGAGGATTGAACATTGAGGACTGAGTGTTGAGGGTTGAGTGATGAGAATTGATGTTTGTGGATGGAGATTTGAAGAATGCAGATTAAGTGTTGAGTATTGAAAACTGTGAATTGACGATATTCTATAGGGGATTGAGGATTGTCACCTGATTGTTGAGGACTGAGGGCTGAAGATTGAGGATTCAGGATTGAGGATTCAGAATTGAGGTTTGAGGACTGAGGATTGAGGATTGAGGGTTGAAGATTGAGTATTGGGGATTGAAGATTGAGGATTGAGGATTGAGGATTGAGGATTGAGGATGATGGCTGAAGGTTGAGGATTGAGGTTTAAGGACTGAGGACTGAAGATTGAGGATTGAGAATTGAGGATTGTGGATCGTGGATTGAAGATTGAGGATTGGGTATTGAGGATTGAAGAATGAGGATTGAGGATTGAGGACTGAGGATTGAGGGTTGAAGATTGAGTATTGGGGATTGAAGATTGAGGATTGAGGATTGAGGATTGAGGATTGAGGATGATGGCTGAGGGTTGAGGATTGAGGTTTAAGGACTGAGGACTGAAGATTGAGGATTGAGAACTGAGGATTGTGGATCGAGGATTGAAGATTGAGGATTGGGTATTGAGGATTGAAGAATGAGGATTGAGGATTGAGGATTGAGGATTGAGGATTGAAGATTGAGGATTGGGAACTGAGTGTTGAGGGTTGAGTGATGAGAATTGATGTTTGTGGATAGAGATTTAAAGATAGCAGATTGAGTATTGAGTATTGAAAACTGTGAATTGATGATATTCTATTGAGGATTGATAATTGACAACTGATCTTTGAGGACTGAGGTCTGAAGATTGAGGATTCAGGATTGAGGATTCAGGATTGAGGTTTGAGTACTGAGGATTGAGGATTGAGGATTGAGTATTGAGGATTGAAGATTGAGTATTGAGGATTGAAGATTTAGGATTGAGGATTGAGGATTGAGGATTGAGGATTGCGAGTTGAGGATTGAAGATTGAAGATTGAGGATTGAGGACTGAGGATTAAAGATTGAGTATTGAGGATTGAAGATTGAGGATTGATGATTGAGGATTGAGGATTGAGTCTTGAGGATTGAGGATTGAGGATTGAGGATTGAGTATTGAAGATTGATGATTTATGATTGAGGATAGGGGATTGAGGATTGAGGATTGAGTATTGAGGATTGAGGAATGAAGGTTGAGTATTGGGCATTGAGGATTTAAGAACGAGGATTGAGGATTGAGGATTGAGGATTGAGTATTGAAGATTGAGGATTGATGATTGAAAACTGTGAATTGAGGATATTCTGTTGAGGATTGAGGATTGTCACCTGATTGTTGAGGACTGAGGGCTGAAGATTGAGGATTCAGGATTGAGGATTCAGGATTGAGGTTTGAGGACTGAGGATGGAGGATTGAGGAGTGAGGATTGAGGATTGAGGATTGAGGATTGAAGATTGAGGATTGGGGATTGAGGATTGAGGATTGAGGATTGGAGATTGAGGATTGGGGATTGAGGATTAAAGATTGAGTATTGAGTATTGAAGATTGAGGATTGAGGATTGAGTATTGAAGATTGAGGATTGATGATTGAGGATTGAGGATTGAGGATTGAGGATTGAGTATTGAGGATTGAGGATTGAAGATTGAGGATTGAGGATTGAGGATTGAAGATAGAGGATTTGGTATTGAGGATTGAGGGTTGAGGACTGAAGATTGAGGATTGAGGATTGAGCATGGGCGATTGAAGATTGAAGACTGTGGATTGAGGATTGAAAATTGACGATTGAGGATTGTGGATTGAGGATTGAGGATTGAACATTGAGGACTGAGTGTTGAGGGTTGAGTGATGAGAATTGATGTTTGTGGATGGAGATTTGAAGAATGCATATTAAGTGTTGAGTATTGAAAACTGTGAATTGACGATATTCTATTGGGGATTGAGGATTGTCACCTGATTGTTGAGGACTGAGGGCTGAAGATTGAGGATTCAGGATTGAGGATTCAGAATTGAGGTTTGAGGACTGAGGATTGAGGATTGAGGGTTGAAGATTGAGTATTGGGGATTGAAGATTGAGGATTGAGGATTGAGGATTGAGGATTGAGGATGATGGCTGAAGGTTGAGGATTGAGGTTTAAGGACTGAGGACTGAAGATTGAGGATTGAGAATTGAGGATTGTGGATCGTGGATTGAAGATTGAGGATTGGGTATTGAGGATTGAAGAATGAGGATTGAGGATTGAGGATTGAGGATTGAGGGTTGAAGATTGAGTATTGGGGATTGAAGATTGAGGATTGAGGATTGAGGATTGAGGATTGAGGATGATGGCTGAGGGTTGAGGATTGAGGTTTAAGGACTGAGGACTGAAGATTGAGGATTGAGAATTGAGGATTGTGGATCGAGGATTGAAGATTGAGGATTGGGAACTGAGTGTTGAGGGTTGAGTGATGAGAATTGATGTTTGTGGATAGAGATTTAAAGATAGCAGATTGAGTATTGAGTATTGAAAACTGTGAATTGATGATATTCTATTGAGGATTGATAATTGACAACTGATCTTTGAGGACTGAGGTCTGAAGATTGAGGATTCAGGATTGAGGATTCAGGATTGAGGTTTGAGTACTGAGGATTGAGGATTGAGGATTGAGTATTGAGGATTGAAGATTGAGTATTGAGGATTGAAGATTTAGGATTGAGGATTGAGGATTGAGGATTGAGGATTGCGAGTTGAGGATTGAAGATTGAAGATTGAGGATTGAGGACTGAGGATTAAAGATTGAGTATTGAGGATTGAAGATTGAGGATTGATGATTGAGGATTGAGGATTGAGTCTTGAGGATTGAGGATTGAGGATTGAGTATTGAAGATTGATGATTTATGATTGAGGATAGGGGATTGAGGATTGAGGATTGAGTATTGAGGATTGAGGAATGAAGGTTGAGTATTGGGTATTGAGGATTTAAGAACGAGGATTGTGGATTGAGGATTGAGGATTGAGTATTGAAGATTGAGGATTGATGATTGAAAACTGTGAATTGAGGATATTCTGTTGAGGATTGAGGATTGTCACCTGATTGTTGAGGACTGAGGGCTGAAGATTGAGGATTCAGGATTGAGGATTCAGGATTGAGGTTTGAGGACTGAGGATGGAGGATTGAGGAGTGAGGATTGAGGATTGAGGATTGAGGATTGAAGATTGAGGATTGGGGACTGAGTGTTGAGGGTTGAGTGATGAGAATTGATGTTTATGGATAGGGATTTGAAGATTGCAGATTGAGTGTTGAGTATTGAAAACTGTGAATTGAGGATATTCCGTTGAGGACTGAGGATTGTCACCTGATTGTTCAGGACTGAGGGCTGAAGATTGAGGATTCAGGATTGAGGATTCAGAATTGAGGTTTGAGGAGTGAGCATTGAGGATTGAGGATTGAAGATTGAGTATTGAGGATTGAAGATTGACGATTGAGGACTGAGGATGGAGGATTGAGGAGTGAGGATTGAGGAGTGAGGATTGAGTATTGAAGATTGAGGATTGATGATTGAGGATTGAGGATTGAGGATTGAGTATTGAGGATTGAGGATTGAAGATTGAGGATTGAGGATTGAGGATTGAGGATTGAGGGTTGAGGATAGAAGATTGAGGTTTGGGGACTGAGTGTTGAGGGTTGAGTGATGAGAACTGATGTTTGTGGATGGAGATTTGAAGAATGCAGATTAAGTATTGAGTATTGAAAACTGTGAATTGACGATATTCTATTGGGGATTGAGTATTGTCACCTGATTGTTGAGGACTGAGGGCTGAAGATCGAGGATTCAGGATTGAGGATTCAGAATTGAGGTTTGAGGACTGAGGATTGGGTATTGAGGATTGAAGAAAGAGGATTGAGGATTGAGGATTGAGGATTGAAGATTCAGTATTGAGGTTTGAAGATTGAGGATTTTGGATTGAGGATTGAGGATTGAGTATTGAAGATTGAGGATTGGGGATTGAGGATTGACGATTGAGGATTCAGTATTGAGGATTGAGAATTGAGGATTGAGGATTGAAGGTTGAGTATTGAGGATTGAAGATTGAGGATTGAGGATTGATGATTGAGGATTAACTATGAGGGCTGAGGGTTGAGGATAGAGGTTTGAGGACTGAGGACTGAGGATTGAGGATTGAGAATTGAGGATTGAGGACTGAGGATTGAAGATTGGGGATCGGGTATTGAGGATTGAAGACTGAGAATTGGGGATTGAGGATTGAGGATTGAGTATTGAGGATTGAAGATTGAGGATTGACGATTGAGGATTGATGATTGAGTATTGAGGATTGAAGATTGAGGATTGATGATGGAGGATTGAGGATTGAGGATTGAGGATTGAGGATTGAGGATTGAGGATTGGAGATTGAGGATTGGGGATTGAGGATTAAAGATTGAGTATTGAAGATTGAGGATTGAGGATTGAGTATTGAAGATTGAGGATTGATGATTGAGGACTGAGGATTGAGGATTGAGGATTGAGTATTGAGGATTGAGGATTGAAGATTGAGGATTGAGGATTGAGGATTGAAGATAGAGGATTTGGTATTGAGGATTGAGGGTTGAGGACTGAAGATTGAGGATTGAGGATTGAGCATGGGCGATTGAAGATTGAAGACTGTGGATTGAGGATTGAAAATTGACGATTGAGGATTGTGGATTGAGGATTGAGGATTGAACATTGAGGACTGAGTGTTGAGGGTTGAGTGATGAGAATTGGTGTTTGTGGATAGAGGTTTGAAGATCGCAGATTGAGCATTGAGTATTGAAAACTGTGAATTGAGGATATTCTATTGAGGATTGAGTATTGACAACTGATTGTTGAGGACTGAGGGCTGAAAATTGAGCATTCAGGATTGAGGATTCAGAATTGAGGTTTGAGGACTGAGGATTGAGGGTTGAAGATTGATTATTGAGGATTGAAGATTGAAGATTGAGGATTGAGGATTGAGGATTGAGGATGAGGGCTGAGGGTTGAGGATTGAGGTTTGAGGATTGAGGACTGAGGATTGAGGACTGAGGATTGATGATTGAGTATTGAGGATTGAATATTGAGGATTGAGGATTGAGGATTGAATGATTGAGGATTGAAGATTGAGGATTGGGGACTGAGTGTTGAGGGTTGAGTGATGAGAATTGATGTTTGTGGATAGAGATTTAAAGATAGCAGATTGAGTATTGAGTATTGAAAACTGTGAATTGATGATATTCTATTGAGGATTGAGAATCGATAACTGATTTTTGAGGACTGAGGTCTCAAGATTGAGGATTCAGGATTGAGGATTCAGGATTGAGGTTTGAGTACAGAGGATTGAGGATTGAGGATTGAGGATTGAGGATTGAGGATTGAGGATTGAGGATTGAGGATTGAGGATTGAGGATTGAAGATTGAGGATTGGGTATTGCGGATTGAACATTGAGGATTGAGGATTGAGGATTGAGGATTGAGGATTGAGGACTGAAGATTGAATATTGATGATTGAAGATTGAGTATTGAGTATTGAAAACTGTGAATTGATGATATTCTATTGAGGATTGAGAATCGATAACTGATTTTTGAGGACTGAGGTCTCAAGATTGAGGATTCAGGATTGAGGATTCAGGATTGAGGTTTGAGTACAGAGGATTGAGGATTGAGGATTGAGGGTTGAGGATTGAGTATTGCGGATTGAGGATTGTAGATTGAGGATTGAGGATTGAGGATTAAAGATGGAGTATTGAGGATTGAAGATTGAGAATTGAGGATTGAGTATTGAACATTGAGGACTGAGTGTTGAAGGTTGAGTGATGAGAATTGATGTTCGTTGATAGAGATTTGAAGATTGCAGATTGAGTATAGAGTATTGAAAACTGTGAATTGAGGATATTCTATTGAGGATTGAGGATTGTCACCTGATTGTTCAGGACTGAGGGCTGAAGATTGAGGATTCAGGATTGTGGATTCAGAATTGATGTTTGAGGAGTGAGGATTGAGGATTGAGTATTGAAGATTGAGTATTGAGGATTGAAGATTGAGGATTGAGGATTGCGGATTGATGATTGAGTATTGAGGATTGAAGATTGAGGATTGAGGATTGAGGATTGAGGATTGCGGATTGAAGATTGAGGATTGGGTATTGAGGATTGAAGAATGAGGACTGAGGATTGAGGATTGAGTATTGAGGATTGAAGATTGAGTATTGAGGATTGAAGATTTAGGATTGAGGATTGAGGATTGAGGATTGAGGATTGCGAGTTGAGGATTGAAGATTGAAGATTGAGGATTGAGGACTGAGGATTAAAGATTGAGTATTGAGGATTGAAGATTGAGGATTGATGATTGAGGATTGAGGATTGAGTCTTGAGGATTGAGGATTGAGGATTGAGTATTGAAGATTGATGATTTATGATTGAGGATTGGGGATTGAGGATTGAGGATTGAGTATTGAGGATTGAGGAATGAAGGTTGAGTATTGGGTATTGAGGATTTAAGAACGAGGATTGAGGATTGAGGATTGAGGATTGAGTATTGAAGATTGAGGATTGATGATTGAAAACTGTGAATTGAGGATATTCTGTTGAGGATTGAGGATTGTCACCTGATTGTTGAGGACTGAGGGCTGAAGATTGAGGATTCAGGATTGAGGATTCAGGATTGAGGTTTGAGGACTGAGGATGGAGGATTGAGGAGTGAGGATTGAGGATTGAGGATTGAGGATTGAAGATTGAGGATTGGGGACTGAGTGTTGAGGGTTGAGTGATGAGAATTGATGTTTATGGATAGAGATTTGAAGATTGCAGATTGAGTGTTGAGTATTGAAAACTGTGAATTGAGGATATTCTGTTGAGGACTGAGGATTGTCACCTGATTGTTCAGGACTGAGGGCTGAAGATTGAGGATTCAGGATTGAGGATTCAGAATTGAGGTTTGAGGACTGAGGATTGAGGGTTGAAGATTGATTATTGAGGATTGAAGATTGAAGATTGAGGATTGAGGATTGAGGATTGAGGATGAGGGCTGAGGGTTGAGGATTGAGGTTTGAGGATTGAGGACTGAGGATTGAGGGCTGAGGATTGATGATTGAGTATTGAGGATTGAATATTGAGGATTGAGGATTGAGGATTGAATGATTGAGGATTGAAGATTGAGGATTGGGGACTGAGTGTTGAGGGTTGAGTGATGAGAATTGATGTTTGTGGATAGAGATTTAAAGATAGCAGATTGAGTATTGAGTATTGAAAACTGTGAATTGATGATATTCTATTGAGGATTGAGAATCGATAACTGATTTTTGAGGACTGAGGTCTCAAGATTGAGGATTCAGGATTGAGGATTCAGGATTGAGGTTTGAGTACAGAGGATTGAGGATTGAGGATTGAGGATTGAGGATTGAGGATTGAGGATTGAGGATTGAGGATTGAAGATTGAGGATTGGGTATTGCGGATTGAACATTGAGGATTGTTGATTGAGGATTGAGGATTGAGGATTGAGGACTGAAGATTGAATATTGATAATTGAAGATTGAGTATTGAGGATTGAGGGCTGTGGATTGAGGACGAGGACTGAGGGTTCAGTATTGATGTCTGAGGTCCGTGGATTGAGGATTGAGGATTGCGAATTGAGGATTGAGGATTGAGGATTGAAGATTGAGGATTGGGTATTGAGGATTGAAGAAAGAGGATTGAGGATTGAGGATTGAGGATTGAGGATTGAAGATTGAAAATTGAGGATTGAGGATTGGGTATTGAGGATTGAAGAAAGAGGATTGAGGATTGAGTATTGAAGATTGAGGATTGGGGATTGAGGATTGACGATTGAGGATTCAGTATTGAGGATTGAGAATTGAGGATTGAGGATTGAAGGTTGAGTATTGAGGATTGAAGATTGAGGATTGAGGATTGATGATTGAGGATTGACTATGAGGGCTGAGGGTTGAGGATAGAGGTTTGAGGACTGAGGACTGAGGATTGAGGATTGAGGATTGAGGATTGAGGATTGAGGATTGAAGATTGAGGATCGTGTATTGAGGATTGAAGACTGAGGATTGGGGATTGAGGATTGAGGATTGAGGATTGAAGATTGAGGATTGAGGATTGAGGATTGAGGATTGAAGATTGAGTATTGAGGATGGAAGATTGAGGATTGAGGATTGAGGATTGATGATTGAGTATTGAGGATTGAAGATTGAGGATTGAGGATGGAGGATTGAGGTTTGAGGATTGGGGATTGAGGATTGACGATTGAGGATTGGAGATTGAGGATTGGGGATTGAGGATTAAAGATTGAGTATTGAGGATTGAAGATTGAGGATTGATGATTGAGGATTGAGGATTGAGGATTGAGGATTGAGGATTGAGGATTGAGTATTGAAGATTGAGGATTGATGATTGAGGATTGAGGATTGAGGATTGAGGATTGAGTATTGGGGATTTAGGATTGAAGATTGAGGATTGAGGATTCAGGATTAAAGATTGAGTATTGAGGATTGAAGATTGAGAATTGAGGATTGAGGATTGAACATTGAGGACTGAGTGTTGAGGGTTGAGTGATGAGAATTGATGTTTGTGGATGGAGATTTGAAGAATGCAGATTAAGTGTTGAGTATTGAAAACTGTGAATTGACGATATTCTATTGGGGATTGAGGATTGTCACCTGATTGTTGAGGACTGAGGGCAGAAGATTGAGGATTCAGGATTGAGGATTCAGAATTGAGGTTTGAGGACTGAGGATTGAGGATTGAGGGTTGAAGATTGAGTATTGGGGATTGAAGATTGAGGATTGAGGATTGAGGATTGATGATTGAGTATTGAGGATTGAAGATTGAGGATTGAGGATTGAGGATTGAGGATTGCGGATTGAAGATTGAGGATTGGGTATTGAGGATTGAAGAATGAGGACTGAGGATTGAGGATTGAGTATTGAGGATTGGGGATTGAGGATTGAGGATTGAGTATTGAGGATTGAGGAATGAAGGTTGAGTATTGGGTATTGAGGATTTAAGAACGAGGATTGAGGATTGAGGATTGAGGATTGAGTATTGAAGATTGAGGATTGATGATTGAAAACTGTGAATTGAGGATATTCTATTGAGGATTGAGGATTGTCACCTGATTGTTGAGGACTGAGGGCTGAAGATTGAGGATTCAGGATTGAGGATTCAGGATTGAGGTTTGAGGACTGAGGATGGAGGATTGAGGAGTGAGGATTGAGGATTGAGGATTGAGGATTGAAGATTGAGGATTGAAGATTCAGTATTGAGGTTTGAAGATTGAGGATTTTTAATTGAGGATTGAGGATTGAGTATTGAAGATTGAGGATTGGGGATTGAGGATTGACGATTGAGGATTCAGTATTGAGGATTGAGAATTGAGGATTGAGGATTGAAGGTTGAGTATTGAGGATTGAAGGTTGAGGATTGAGGATTGATGATTGAGGATTAACTATGAGGGCTGAGGGTTGAGGATAGAGGTTTGAGGACTGAGGACTGAGGATTAAGGATTGAGAATTGAGGATTGAGGACTGAGGATTGAAGATTGAGGATCGGGTATTGAGGATTGAAGACTGAGAATTGGGGATTGAGGATTGAGGATTGAGTATTGAGGATTGAAGATTGAGGATTGACGATTGAGGATTGATGATTGAGTATTGAGGATTGAAGATTGAGGATTGATGATGGAGGATTGAGGATTGAGGATTGAGGATTGAGGATTGAGGATTGAGGATTGAGGATTGGAGATTGAGGATTGGGGATTGAGTATTAAAGATTGAGTATTGAGTATTGAAGATTGAGGATTGAGGATTGAGTATTGAAGATTGAGGATTGATGATTGAGGATTGAGGATTGAGGATTGAGGATTGAGTATTGAGGATTGAGGATTGAAGATTGAGGATTGAGGATTGAGGATTGAAGATAGAGGATTTGGTATTGAGGATTGAGGGTTGAGGACTGAAGATTGAGGATTGAGGATTGAGCATGGGCGATTGAAGATTGACGACTGTGGATTGAGGATTGAAAATTGACGATTGAGGATTGTGGATTGAGGATTGAGGATTGAACATTGAGGTCTGAGTGTTGAGGGTTGGGTGATGAGAATTGATGTTTGTGGATAGAGGCTTGAATGTGGCAGATTGTGTATTGAGTATTGAAAACTGTGAATTGAGGATATTCTATTGAGGATTCAGGATTGACAACTGATTGTTGAGTACTCAGGGCTGAAGATTGAGGATTCAGGATTGAGGATTCAGAATTGAGGTCGGATGACTGAGGATTGAGGATTGAAGACTGAGTATTGAGGATTGAAGATTGAGGATTGAGGATTGAGGATTGAGGATTGAGGATGATGGCTGAGGGTTGAGGATTGAGGTTTGAGGACTGAGGACTGAGGATTGAGGATTGAGAATTGAGGATTGAGGATTGAGTATTGAAGATTGAGGATTGGGTATTGAGGATTGAAGAATGAGGATTGAGGATTGAGGATTGAGGATTGAGTGTTGAAGATTGAGTATTGAGGTTTGAAGACTGACGATTGAGGGTTGAGGATTGAGGATTGAGGATTGAGGATTGAGGATTGATGATTGAGTATTGAGGATTGAAGATTGAGGATTGAGGATTGAGGATTGAGGATTGAGGATTGAGGATTGAAGATTGAGGATTGGTTATTGAGGATTGAAGAATGAGGACTGTGGGTTGAGGATTGAGGATTGAGGATTGAAGATTGGGTATTGAGGATTGAAGATTCAGGATTGAGGATTGAGGATTGAGGATTGAGGATTGAGGATTGCGGATTGAGGATTGAAGATTGAAGATTGAGGATTGAAGATTGAGGATTAAAGATTGAGTATTTAGGATTGAAGATTGAGGATTGATGATTGAGGATTGAGGATTGAGGATTGAGGATTGAGGATTGAGGATTGAGGATTGAGTATTGAAGATTGAGGATTGATGATTGAGGATTGAGGATTGAGGATTGAGGATTGAGTATTGGGGATTGAGGATTGAAGATTGAGGATTGAGGATTCAGGATTAAAGATTGAGTATTGAGGATTGAAGATTGAGAATTGAGGATTGAGGATTGAACATTGAGGACTGAGTGTTGAGGGTTGAGTGATGAGAATTGATGTTTGTGGATGGAGATTTGAAGAATGCAGATTAAGTATTGAGTATTGAAAACTGTGAATTGACGATATTCTATTGGGGATTGAGTATTGTCACCTGATTGTTGAGGACTGAGGGCTGAAGATTGAGGATTCAGGATTGAGGATCCAGATATGAGGTTTGAGGACTGAGGATTGAGGATTGAGGATTGAGGATGGAGGATTGAAGATTGAGTATTGCGGATTGAAGATTGATGATTCAGGATTGTGGATTTAGGATTGAGGATTGAACATTGAGGACTGAGTGTTGAGGGTTGAGTGATGAGAATTGGTGTTTGTGGATAGAGGTTTGAAGATCGCAGATTGAGCATTGAGTATTGAAAACTGTGAATTGAGGATATTCTATTGAGGATTGAGTATTGACAACTGATTGTTGAGGACTGAGGGCTGAAAATTGAGCATTCAGGATTGAGGATTCAGAATTGAGGTTTGAGGACTGAGGATTGAGGGTTGAAGATTGATTATTGAGGATTGAAGATTGAAGATTGAGGATTGAGGATTGAGGATTGAGGATGAGGGCTGAGGGTTGAGGATTGAGGTTTGAGGATTGAGGACTGAGGATTGAGGACTGAGGATTGATGATTGAGTATTGAGGATTGAATATTGAGGATTGAGGATTGAGGATTGAATGATTGAGGATTGAAGATTGAGGATTGGGGACTGAGTGTTGAGGGTTGAGTGATGAGAATTGATGATTGTGGATAGAGATTTAAAGATAGCAGATTGAGTATTGAGTATTGAAAACTGTGAATTGATGATATTCTATTGAGGATTGAGGATTGTCACCTGATTGTTCAGGACTGAGGGCTGGAGAATGAGGATTCAGGATCGAAGATTCAGAATTGAGGTTTGAGGACTGAGGATTTAGGATTGAGGATTGAAGATTGAGTATTGAGGATTGAAGATTGAGGATTGAGGATTGAGGGTTGAGGATTGAGGATTGAGGATTGAGGATTGAAGATTGAGGATTGGGTATTGCGGATTGAACATTGAGGATTGAGGATTGAGGATTGAGGATTGAGGATTGAGGACTGAAGATTGAATATTGGTGATTGAAGATTGAGTATTGAGGATTGAGTGCTGTGGATTGAGGACGAGGACTGAGGGTTCAGTATTGATGTCTGAGGTCCGTGGATTGAGGATTGAGGATTGCGAATTGAGGATTGAGGATTGAGGATTGAAGATTGAGGATTGGGTATTGAGGATTGAAGAAAGAGGATTGAGGATTGAGGATTGAGGATTGAGGATTGAAGATTGAAAATTGAGGATTGAGGATTGGGTATTGAGGATTGAAGAAAGAGGATTGAGGATTGAGGATTGAGGATTGAGGATTGAAGATTCAGTATTGAGGTTTGAAGATTGAGGATTTTGGATTGAGGATTGAGGATTGAGTATTGAAGATTGAGGATTGGGGATTGAGGATTGACGATTGAGGATTCAGTATTGAGGATTGAGAATTGAGGATTGAGGATTGAAGGTTGAGTATTGAGGATTGAAGGTTGAGGATTGAGGATTGATGATTGAGGATTGACTATGAGGGCTGAGGGTTGAGGATAGAGGTTTGAGGACTGAGGACTGAGGATTGAGGATTGAGGATTGAGGATTGGCGATTGAGGATTGAAGATTGAGGATCGTGTATTGAGGATTGAAGACTGAGGATTGGGGATTGAGGATTGAGGATTGAGGATTGAAGATTGAGGATTGAGGATTGAGGATTGAGGATTGAAGATTGAGTATTGAGGATGGAAGATTGAGGATTGAGGATTGAGGATTGATGATTGAGTATTGAGGATTGAAGATTGAGGATTGAGGATGGAGGATTGAGGTTTGAGGATTGAGGATTGAGGATTGAGGATTGAGGATTGGAGATTGAGGATTGGGGATTGAGGATTAAAGATTGAGTATTGAGGATTGAAGATTGAGGATTGATGATTGAGGATTGAGGATTGAGGATTGAGGATTGAGGATTGAGGATTGAGTATTGAAGATTGAGGATTGATGATTGAGGATTGAGGATTGAGGATTGAGGATTGAGTATTGGGGATTGAGGATTGAAGATTGAGGATTGAGGATTCAGGATTAAAGATTGAGTATTGAGGATTGAAGATTGAGAATTGAGGATTGAGGATTGGACATTGAGGACTGAGTGTTGAGGGTTGAGTGATGAGAATTGATGTTTGTGGATGGAGATTTGAAGAATGCAGATTAAGTATTGAGTATTGAAAACTGTGAATTGACGATATTCTATTGGGGATTGAGGATTGTCACCTGATTGTTGAGGACTGAGGGCTGAAGATTGAGGATTCAGGATTGAGGATTCAGAATTGAGGTTTGAGGACTGAGGATTGAGGATTGAGGGTTGAAGATTGAGTATTGGGGATTGAAGATTGAGGATTGAGGATTGAGGATTGAGGATTGAGGATGATGGCTGAAGGTTGAGGATTGAGGTATAAGGACTGAGGACTGAAGGTTGAGGATTGAGAATTGAGGATTGTGGATCGTGGATTGAAGATTGAGGATTGGGTATTGAGGATTGAAGAATGAGGATTGAGGATTGTGGATTGAGGATTGAGGGTTGAAGATTGAGTATTGGGGATTGAAGATTGAGGATTGAGGATTGAGGATTGAGGATTGAGGATGATGGCTGAGGGTTGAGGATTGAGGTTTAAGGACTGAGGACTGAAGATTGAGGATTGAGAATTGAGGATTGTGGATCGAGGATTGAAGATTGAGGATTGGGTATTGAGGATTGAAGAATGAGGATTGAGGATTGAGGATTGAGGATTGAGGATTGAAGATTGAGGATTGGGAACTGAGTGTTGAGGGTTGAGTGATGAGAATTGATGTTTGTGGATAGAGATTTAAAGATAGCAGATTGAGTATTGAGTATTGAAAACTGTGAATTGATGATATTCTATTGAGGATTGATAATTGACAACTGATCTTTGAGGACTGAGGTCTGAAGATTGAGGATTCAGGATTGAGGATTCAGGATTGAGGTTTGAGTACTGAGGATTGAGGATTGAGGATTGAGGATTGAGGATTGAGGATTGAGGATTGAGGATTGAAGATTGAGGATTGCGTATTGCGGATTGAACATTGAGGATTGAGGATTGAGGATTGAGGATTGAGGATTGAGGACAGAAGATTGAATATTGATGATTGAAGATTGAGGATTGAGGATTGAGGGCTGTGGATTGAGGACGAGGACTGAGGGTCCAGTATTGATGTCTGATGTCTGTGGATTGAGGATTGAGGATTGCGAATTGAGGATTGAGGATTGAGGATTGAAGATTGAGGATAGGGTATTGAGGATTGAAGAAAGAGGATTGAGGATTGAGAATTGAGGATTGAGTATTGAGGATTGAATATTGAGGATTGGGTATTGAGGATTGAAGGATGAGGATTGAGGAATGAGGATTGAGGATTGAGGATTGAAGATTGAATATTGGGGTTTGAAGACTGACGATTGAGGGTTGAGGATTGAGGATTGAGGATTGAGGATTGAGGATTGAGGGTTGAGGATTGAGGATCGAGAATTGAGGATTGAGGATTGGGGATTGAAGATTGAGCATTGGGTATTGAGGATTGAGTATTGAGGATTTAAGATTGAGTATTGAGGATTGAAGATTGAGAATTGAGGATTGAGGATTGAACATTGAGGACTGAGTGTTGAGTGTTGAGTGATGAGAATTGATGTTTGTGGATAGAGATTTGAAGATTGCAGATTGAGTATTGAGTATTGAAAACTGTGAATTGAGGATATTCAATTGAGGATTGAGGATTGTCACCTGATTGTTCAGGACTGAGGGCTGGAGAATGAGGATTCAGGATCGAAGATTCAGAATTGAGGTTTGAGGACTGAGGATTGAAGATTGAGGATTGAAGATTGAGTATTGAGGATTGAAGATTGAGGATTGAGGATTGAGGGTTGAGGATTGAGGATTTAAGATTGAGTATTGAGGATTGAAGATTGAGAATTGAGGATTGAGGATTGAGAATTGAGGACTGAGGATCGAGTATTGAGGATTGAGGATTGAGGATTGAGGTTTGAGGATTGAGGATTGAGGATTGAGGATTGAGGGTTTAAGATTGAGTATTGAGGATTGAAGATTGAGAATTGAGGATTGAGGATTGAGGATTGAGGATTGTGTATTTAAGATTGAGGATTGAGGGTTGAGGATTGAGGATTGAGGATTGAGGATTGAGTATTGAAGATTGAGGATTGATGATTGAGGATTGAGGATTGAGGGTTGAGGATTGAGTATTGCGGATTGAGGATTGTAGATTGAGGATTGAGGATTGAGGATTAAAGATGGAGTATTGAGGATTGAAGATTGAGAATTGAGGATTGAGTATTGAACATTGAGGACTGAGTGTTGAAGGTTGAGTGATGAGAATTGATGTTCGTTGATAGAGATTTGAAGATTGCAGATTGAGTATTGAGTATTGAAAACTGTGAATTGAGGATATTCTATTGAGGATTGAGGATTGTCACCTGATTGTTCAGGACTGAGGGCTGAAGATTGAGGATTCAGGATTGAGGATTCAGAATTGATGTTTGAGGAGTGAGGATTGAGGATTGAGTATTGAAGATTGAGTATTGAGGATTGAAGATTGAGGATTGAGGATTGCGGATTGATGATTGAGTATTGAGGATTGAAGATTGAGGATTGAGGATTGAGGATTGAGGATTGCGGATTGAAGATTGAGGATTGGGTATTGAGGATTGAAGAATGAGGACTGAGGATTGAGGATTGAGTATTGAGGATTGAAGATTGAGTATTGAGGATTGAAGATTTAGGATTGAGGATTGAGTATTGAGGATTGAGGATTGCGAGTTGAGGATTGAAGATTGAAGATTGAGGATTGAGGACTGAGGATTAAAGATTGAGTATTGAGGATTGAAGATTGAGGATTGATGATTGAGGATTGAGGATTGAGTCTTGAGGATTGAGGATTGAGGATTGAGTATTGAAGATTGATGATTTATGATTGAGGATTGGGGATTGAGGATTGAGTATTGAGGATTGAGGAATGAAGGTTGAGTATTGGGTATTGAGGATTTAAGAACGAGGATTGAGGATTGAGGATTGAGGATTGAGTATTGAGGATTGAGGATTGAGGATTGAGTATTGAGGATTGAGGATTGAGGATTGAGTATTGAAGATTGAGGATTGATGATTGAGGATTGAGGATTGAGGATTGAGGATTGAGTATTGGGGATTTAGGATTGAAGATTGAGGATTGAGGATTCAGGATTAAAGATTGAGTATTGAGGATTGAAGATTGAGAATTGAGGATTGAGGATTGGACATTGAGGACTGAGTGTTGAGGGTTGAGTGATGAGAATTGATGTTTGTGGATGGAGATTTGAAGAATGCAGACTAAGTATTGAGTATTGAAAACTGTGAATTGACGATATTCTATTGGGGATTGAGGATTGTCACCTGATTGTTGAGGACTGAGGGCTGAAGATTGAGGATTCAGGATTGAGGATTCAGAATTGAGGTTTGAGGACTGAGGATTGAGGATTGAGGGTTGAAGATTGAGTATTGGGGATTGAAGATTGAGGATTGAGGATTGAGGATTGAGGATTGAGGATGATGGCTGAAGGTTGAGGATTGAGGTTTAAGGACTGAGGACTGAAGGTTGAGGATTGAGAATTGAGGATTGTGGATCGTGGATTGAAGATTGAGGATTGGGTATTGAGGATTGAAGAATGAAGATTGAGGATTGAGGATTGAGGATTGAGGGTTGAAGATTGAGTATTGGGGATTGAAGATTGAGGATTGAGGATTGAGGATTGAGGATTGAGGATGATGGCTGAGGGTTGAGGATTGAGGTTTAAGGACTGAGGACTGAAGATTGAGGATTGAGAATTGAGGATTGTGGATCGAGGATTGAAGATTGAGGATTGGGTATTGAGGATTGAAGAATGAGGATTGAGGATTGAGGATTGAGGATTGAGGATTGAAGATTGAGGATTGGGAACTCAGTGTTGAGGGTTGAGTGATGAGAATTGATGTTTGTGGATAGAGATTTAAAGATAGCAGATTGAGTATTGAGTATTGAAAACTGTGAATTGATGATATTCTATTGAGGATTGATAATTGACAACTGATCTTTGAGGACTGAGGTCTGAAGATTGAGGATTCAGGATTGAGGATTCAGGATTGAGGTTTGAGTACTGAGGATTGAGGATTGAGGATTGAGTATTGAGGATTGAAGATTGAGTATTGAGGATTGAAGATTTAGGATTGAGGATTGAGGATTGAGGATTGAGGATTGCGAGTTGAGGATTGAAGATTGAAGATTGAGGATTGAGGACTGAGGATTAAAGATTGAGTATTGAGGATTGAAGATTGAGGATTGATGATTGAGGATTGAGGATTGAGTCTTGAGGATTGAGGATTGAGGATTGAGTATTGAAGATTGATGATTTATGATTGAGGATTGGGGATTGAGGATTGAGGATTGAGTATTGAGGATTGAGGAATGAAGGTTGAGTATTGGGTATTGAGGATTTAAGAACGAGGATTGAGGATTGAGGATTGAGGATTCAGGATTGAGGATTCAGGATTGAGGTTTGAGGACTGAGGATGGAGGGTTGAGGAGTGAGGATTGAGGATTGAGGATTGAGGATTGAAGATTGAGGATTGGGGACTGAGTGTTGAGGGTTGAGTGATGAGAATTGATGTTTATGGATAGGGATTTGAAGATTGCAGATTGAGTGTTGAGTATTGAAAACTGTGAATTGAGGATATTCTGTTGAGGACTGAGGATTGTCACCTGATTGTTCAGGACTGAGGGCTGAAGATTGAGGATTCAGGATTGAGGATTCAGAATTGAGGTTTGAGGAGTGAGCATTGAGGATTGAGGATTGAAGATTGAGTATTGAGGATTGAAGATTGACGATTGAGGATTGAGGATTGAGTATTGAAGATTGAGGATTGATGATTGAGGATTGAGGATTGAGGATTGAAGATTGAGGATTGACGATTGAGGATTGATGATTGAGTATTGAGTATTGAAGATTGAGGATTGATGATTGAGGATTGAGGATTGAGGATTGAGGATTGAGTATTGGGGATTGAGGATTGAAGATTGAGGATTGAGGATTCAGGATCAAAGATTGAGTATTGAGGATTGAAGATTGAGAATTGAGGATTGAGGATTGAACATTGAGGACTGAGTGTTGAGGGTTGAGTGATGAGAATTGATGTTTGTGGATGGAGATTTGAAGAATGCAGATTAAGTATTGAGTATTGAAAACTGTGAATTGACGATATTCTATTGGGGATTGAGTATTGACAACTGATTGTTGAGGACTGAGGGCTGAAAATTGAGCATTCAGGATTGAGGATTCAGAATTGAGGTTTGAGGACTGAGGATTGAGGGTTGAAGATTGATTATTGAGGATTGAAGATTGAAGATTGAGGATTGAGGATTGAGGATTGAGGATGAGGGCTGAGGGTTGAGGATTGAGGTTTGAGGATTGAGGACTGAGGATTGAGGACTGAGGATTGATGATTGAGTATTGAGGATTGAATATTGAGGAT
This sequence comes from Calliopsis andreniformis, assembly GCF_051401765.1. NCBI lineage: Eukaryota > Metazoa > Arthropoda > Insecta > Hymenoptera > Andrenidae > Calliopsis > Calliopsis andreniformis. The sequence continues at coordinate 279,560 of NW_027480721.1, read as the reverse complement.
TGAGGATTGAGGATTGAATGATTGAGGATTGAAGATTGAGGATTGGGGACTGAGTGTTGAGGGTTGAGTGATGAGAATTGATGTTTGTGGATAGAGATTTAAAGATAGCAGATTGAGTATTGAGTATTGAAAACTGTGAATTGATGATATTCTATTGAGGATTGAGAATTGACAACTGATTTTTGAGGACTGAGGTCTCAAGATTGAGGATTCAGGATTGAGGATTCAGGATTGAGGTTTGAGTACTGAGGATTGAGGATTGAGGATTGAGGATTGAGGATTGAGGATTGAGGATTGAGGATTGAGGATTGAAGATTGAGGATTGGGTATTGCGGATTGAACATTGAGGATTGAGGATTGAGGATTGAGGATTGAGGATTGAGGACTGAAGATTGAATATTGATGATTGAAGATTGAGTATTGAGGATTGAGGGCTGTGGATTGAGGACGAGGACTGAGGGTTCAGTATTGATGTCTGAGGTCCGTGGATTGAGGATTGAGGATTGCGAATTGAGGATTGAGGATTGAGGATTGAAGATTGAGGATTGGGTATTGAGGATTGAAGAAAGAGGATTGAGGATTGAGGATTGAGGATTGAGGATTGAAGATTGAAAATTGAGGATTGAGGATTGGGTATTGAGGATTGAAGAAAGAGGATTGAGGATTGAGTATTGAAGATTGAGGATTGGGGATTGAGGATTGACGATTGAGGATTCAGTATTGAGGATTGAGAATTGAGGATTGAGGATTGAAGGTTGAGTATTGAGGATTGAAGATTGAGGATTGAGGATTGATGATTGAGGATTGACTATGAGGGCTGAGGGTTGAGGATAGAGGTTTGAGGACTGAGGACTGAGGATTGAGGATTGAGGATTGAGGATTGAGGATTGAGGATTGAAGATTGAGGATCGTGTATTGAGGATTGAAGACTGAGGATTGGGGATTGAGGATTGAGGATTGAGGATTGAAGATTGAGGATTGAGGATTGAGGATTGAGGATTGAAGATTGAGTATTGAGGATGGAAGATTGAGGATTGAGGATTGAGGATTGATGATTGAGTATTGAGGATTGAAGATTGAGGATTGAGGATGGAGGATTGAGGTTTGAGGATTGAGGATTGAGGATTGAGGATTGAGGATTGGAGATTGAGGATTGGGGATTGAGGATTAAAGATTGAGTATTGAGGATTGAAGATTGAGGATTGATGATTGAGGATTGAGGATTGAGGATTGAGGATTGAGGATTGAGGATTGAGTATTGAAGATTGAGGATTGATGATTGAGGATTGAGGATTGAGGATTGAGGATTGAGTATTGGGGATTGAGGATTGAAGATTGAGGATTGAGGATTCAGGATTAAAGATTGAGTATTGAGGATTGAAGATTGAGAATTGAGGATTGAGAATTGAACATTGAGGACTGAGTGTTGAGGGTTGAGTGATGAGAATTGATGTTTGTGGATGGAGATTTGAAGAATGCAGATTAAGTATTGAGTATTGAAAACTGTGAATTGACGATATTCTATTGGGGATTGAGGATTGTCACCTGATTGTTGAGGACTGATGGCTGAAGATTGAGGATTCAGGATTGAGGATTCAGAATTGAGGTTTGAGGACTGAGGATTGAGGACTGAGGGTTGAAGGTTGAGTATTGGGGATTGAAGATTGAGGATTGAGGATTGAGGGTTGAGGATTGAGGATGATGGCTGAAGGTTGAGGATTGAGGTTTAAGGACTGAGGACTGAAGATTGAGGATTGAGAATTGAGGATTGTGGATCGTGGATTGAAGATTGAGGATTGGGTATTGAGGATTGAAGAATGACGATTGAGGATTGAGGATTGAGGATTGAGGGTTGAAGATTGAGTATTGGGGATTGAAGATTGAGGATTGAGGATTGAGGATTGAGGATTGAGGATGATGGCTGAGGGTTGAGGATGAGGTTTAAGGACTGAGGACTGAAGATTGAGGATTGAGAATTGAGGATTGTGGATCGAGGATTGAAGATTGAGGATTGGGTATTGAGGATTGAAGAATGAGGATTGAGGATTGAGGATTGAGGATTGAGGATTGAAGATTGAGGATTGGGAACTGAGTGTTGAGGGTTGAGTGATGAGAATTGATGTTTGTGGATAGAGATTTAAAGATAGCAGATTGAGTATTGAGTATTGAAAACTGTGAATTGATGATATTCTATTGAGGATTGAGAATTGACAACTGATTTTTGAGGACTGAGGTCTCAAGATTGAGGATTCAGGATTGAGGATTCAGGATTGAGGTTTGAGTACTGAGGATTGAGGATTGAGGATTGAGGATTGAGGATTGAGGATTGAGGATTGAGGATTGAGGATTGAAGATTGAGGATTGGGTATTGCGGATTGAACATTGAGGATTGAGGATTGAGGATTGAGGATTGAGGATTGAGGACTGAAGATTGAATATTGATGATTGAAGATTGAGTATTGAGGATTGAGGGCTGTGGATTGAGGACGAGGACTGAGGGTTCAGTATTGATGTCTGAGGTCCGTGGATTGAGGATTGAGGATTGCGAATTGAGGATTGAGGATTGAGGATTGAAGATTGAGGATTGGGTATTGAGGATTGAAGAAAGTGGATTGAGGATTGAGGATTGAGGATTGAGGATTGAAGATTGAAAATTGAGGATTGAGGATTGGGTATTGAGGATTGAAGAAAGAGGATTGAGGATTGAGTATTGAAGATTGAGGATTGGGGATTGAGGATTGACGATTGAGGATTCAGTATTGAGGATTGAGAATTGAGGATTGAGGATTGAAGGTTGAGTATTGAGGATTGAAGATTGAGGATTGAGGATTGATGATTGAGGATTGACTATGAGGGCTGAGGGTTGAGGATAGAGGTTTGAGGACTGAGGACTGAGGATTGACGATTGAGGATTGAGGATTGAGGATTGAGGATTGAAGATTGAGGATCGTGTATTGAGGATTGAAGACTGAGGATTGGGGATTGAAGATTGAGGATTGAGGATTGAAGATTGAGGATTGAGGATTGAGGATTGAGGATTGAAGATTGAGTATTGAGGATGGAAGATTGAGGATTGAGGATTGAGGATTGATGATTGAGTATTGAGGATTGAAGATTGAGGATTGAGGATGGAGGATTGAGGTTTGAGGATTGAGGATTGAGGATTGAGGATTGAGGATTGAACATTGAGGACTGAGTGTTGAGTGTTGAGTGATGAGAATTGATGTTTGTGGATAGAGATTTGAAGATTGCAGATTGAGTATTGAGTATTGAAAACTGTGAATTGAGGATATTCAATTGAGGATTGAGGATTGTCACCTGATTGTTCAGGACTGAGGGCTGGAGAATGAGGATTCAGGATCGAAGATTCAGAATTGAGGTTTGAGGACTGAGGATTGAGGATTGAGGATTGAAGATTGAGTATTGAGGATTGAAGATTGAGGATTGAGGATTGAGGGTTGAGGATTGAGGATTTAAGATTGAGTATTGAGGATTGAAGATTGAGAATTGAGGATTGAGGATTGAGAATTGAGGACTGAGGATCGAGTATTGAGGATTGAGGATTGAGGATTGAGGTTTGAGGATTGAGGATTGAGGATTGAGGATTGAGGGTTTAAGATTGAGTATTGAGGATTGAAGATTGAGAATTGAGGATTGAGGATTGAGGATTGAGGATTGTGTATTTAAGATTGAGGATTGAGGGTTGAGGATTGAGGATTGAGGATTGAGGATTGAGTATTGAAGATTGAGGATTGATGATTGAGGATTGAGGATTGAGGGTTGAGGATTGAGTATTGCGGATTGAGGATTGTCGATTGTGGATTGAGGATTGAGGATTAAAGATGGAGTATTGAGGATTGAAGATTGAGAATTGAGGATTGAGTATTGAACATTGAGGACTGAGTGTTGAAGGTTGAGTGATGAGAATTGATGTTCGTTGATAGAGATTTGAAGATTGCAGGTTGAGTATTGAGTATTGAAAACTGTGAATTGAGGATATTCTATTGAGGATTGAGGATTGTCACCTGATTGTTCAGGACTGAGGGCTGAAGATTGAGGATTCAGGATTGAGGATTCAGAATTGATGTTTGAGGAGTGAGGATTGAGGATTGAGTATTGAAGATTGAGTATTGAGGATTGAAGATTGAGGATTGAAGAATGAGGACTGAGGATTGAGGATTGAGTATTGAGGATTGAAGATTGAGTATTGAGGATTGAAGATTTAGGACTGAGGATTGAGGATTGAGGATTGAGGATTGCGAGTTGAGGATTGAAGATCGAAGATTGAGGATTGAGGACTGAGGATTAAAGATTGAGTATTGAGGATTGAAGATTGAGGATTGATGATTGAGGATTGAGGATTGAGTCTTGAGGATTGAGGATTGAGGATTGAGTATTGAAGATTGATGATTTATGATTGAGGATTGAGGATTGAGGATTGAGGATTGAGTATTGAGGATTGAGGAATGAAGGTTGAGTATTGGGTATTGAGGATTTAAGAACGAGGATTGAGGATTGAGGATTGAGGATTGAGTATTGAAGATTGAGGATTGATGATTGAAAACTGTGAATTGAGGATATTCTATTGAGGATTGAGGATAGTCACCTGATTGTTGAGGACTGAGGGCTGAAGATTGAGGATTCAGGATTGAGGATTCAGGATTGAGGTTTGAGGACTGAGGATGGAGGATTGAGGAGTGAGGATTGAGGATTGAGGATTGAGGATTGAAGATTGAGGATTGGGGACTGAGTGTTGAGGGTTGAGTGATGAGAATTGATGTTTATGGATAGAGATTTGAAGATTGCAGATTGAGTATTGCGTATGGAAAGCTCTGAACTGAGGATAGTCTAGTGAGGATTTAGGATTGACAACTGATTGTTGAGGACTGAGGGCTGAAGGTTGAGGATTCAGGATTGAGGATTCAGGATTGTGGTTTGAGGACTGAGGATTGAGGATTGAGGATTGAGGATTGAGGATTGAAGATTGAGGATTGGGTATCGAGGATTGAACATTGAGGATTGAGGATTGAGGATTGAGGATTGAGGATTGAGTATTGAAGATTGAATATTGATGATTGAAGATTGAGGATTGAGGATTGAGGGTTGCGGATTGAGGACGAGGACTGAGGGTTGAGTATTGATGTTTGAGGTCTGTGGATTGAGGATTGGGGATTGAGAATTGAGGATTGAGGATTGAGTATTGAAGATTGAGGATTGGGTATTGAGGATTGAAGAATGAGGATTGAGGATTGAGGATTGAGGATTGAGTGTTGAAGATTGAGTATTGAGGTTTGAAGACTGACGATTGAGGGTTGAGGATTCAGGATTGAGGATTGAGGATTGAGGATTGATGATTGAGTATTGAGGATTGAAGATTGAGGATTGAGGATTGAGGATTGAGGATTGAGGATTGAGGATTGAGGATTGAGGATTGAGGATTGAGGATTGAGGATTGAGTATTGAAGATTGAGGATTGATGATTGAGGATTGAGGATTGAGGATTGAGGATTGAGTATTGGGGATTGAGGATTGAAGATTGAGGATTGAGGATTCAGGATTAAAGATTGAGTATTGAGGATTGAAGATTGAGAATTGAGGATTGAGGATTGAACATTGAGGACTGAGTGTTGAGGGTTGAGTGATGAGAATTGATGTTTGTGGATGGAGATTTGAAGAATGCAGATTAAGTATTGAGTATTGAAAACTGTGAATTGACGATATTCTATTGGGGATTGAGGATTGTCACCTGATTGTTGAGGACTGAGGGCTGAAGATTGAGGATTCAGGATTGAGGATTCAGAATTGAGGTTTGAGGACTGAGGATTGAGGATTGAGGGTTGAAGGTTGAGTATTGGGGATTGAAGATTGAGGATTGAGGATTGAGGGTTGAGGATTGAGGATGATGGCTGAAGGTTGAGGATTGAGGTTTAAGGACTGAGGACTGAAGATTGAGGATTGAGAATTGAGGATTGTGGATCGTGGATTGAAGATTGAGGATTGGGTATTGAGGATTGAAGAATGAGGATTGAGGATTGAGGATTGAGGATTGAGGGTTGAAGATTGAGTATTGGGGATTGAAGATTGAGGATTGAGGATTGAGGATTGAGGATTGAGGATGATGGCTGAGGGTTGAGGATGAGGTTTAAGGACTGAGGACTGAAGATTGAGGATTGAGAATTGAGGATTGTGGATCGAGGATTGAAGATTGAGTATTGGGTATTGAGGATTGAAGAATGAGGATTGAGGATTGAGGATTGAGGATTGAGGATTGAAGATTGAGTATTGGGAACTGAGTGTTGAGGGTTGAGTGATGAGAATTGATGTTTGTGGATAGAGATTTAAAGATAGCAGATTGAGTATTGAGTATTGAAAACTGTGAATTGATGATATTCTATTGAGGATTGATAATTGACAACTGATCTTTGAGGACTGAGGTCTGAAGATTGAGGATTCAGGATTGTGGTTTGAGTACTGAAGATTGAGGATTGAGGATTGAGGATTGAGGATTGAGGATTGAGGATTGAGGATTGAAGATTGAGGATTGCGTATTGCGGATTGAACATTGAGGATTGAGGATTGAGGATTGAGGATTGAGTATTGAGGACAGAAGATTGAATATTGATGATTGAAGATTGAGGATTGAGGATTGAGGGCTGTGGATTGAGGACGAGGACTGAGGGTCCAGTATTGATGTCTGAGGTCTGTGGATTGAGGATTGAGGATTGCGAATTGAGGATTGAGGATTGAGGATTGAAGATTGAGGATTGGGTATTGAGGATTGAAGAAAGAGGATTGAGGATTGAGAATTGAGGATTGAGGATTGAGGATTGAATATTGAGGATTGGGTATTGAGGATTGAAGGATGAGGATTGAGGAATGAGGATTGAGGATTGAGGATTGAAGATTGAATATTGGGGTTTGAAGACTGACGGTTGAGGGTTGAGGATTGAGGATTGAGGATTGAGGATTGAGGATTGAGGGTTGAGGATTGAGGATCGAGAATTGAGGATCGAGGATTGAGGATTGAAGATTGAGCATTGGGTATTGAGGATTGAGTATTGAGGATTTAAGATTGAGTATTGAGGATTGAAGATTGAGAATTGAGGATTGAGGATTGAACATTGAGGACTGAGTGTTGAAGGTTGAGTGATGAGAATTGATGTTCGTTGATAGAGATTTGAAGATTGCAGGTTGAGTATTGAGTATTGAAAACTGTGAATTGAGGATATTCTATTGAGGATTGAGGATTGTCACCTGATTGTTCAGGACTGAGGGCTGAAGATTGAGGATTCAGGATTGAGGATTCAGAATTGATGTTAGAGGAGTGAGGATTGAGGATTGAGTATTGAAGATTGAGTATTGAGGATTGAAGATTGAGGATTGAAGAATGAGGACTGAGGATTGAGGATTGAGTATTGAGGATTGAAGATTGAGTATTGAGGATTGAAGATTTAGGATTGAGGATTGAGGATTGAGGATTGAGGATTGCGAGTTGAGGATTGAAGATTGAAGATTGAGGATTGAGGACTGAGGATTAAAGATTGAGTATTGAGGATTGAAGATTGAGGATTGATGATTGAGGATTGAGGATTGAGTCTTGAGGATTGAGGATTGAGGATTGAGTATTGAAGATTGATGTTTTATGATTGAGGATTGAGGGTTGAGGATTGAGGATTGAGTATTGAGGATTGAGGAATGAAGGTTGAGTATTGGGTATTGAGGATTTAAGAACGAGGATTGAGGATTGAGGATTGAGGATTGAGTATTGAAGATTGAGGATTGATGATTGAAAACTGTGAATTGAGGATATTCTATTGAGGATTGAGGATTGTCACCTGATTGTTGAGGACTGAGGGCTGAAGATTGAGGATTCAGGATTGAGGATTCAGGATTGAGGATTGAGGATTGAGGATTGAGGGTTGAAGATTGAGTATTGGGGATTGAAGATTGAGGATTGAGGATTGAGGATTGAGGATTGAGGATGATGGCTGAGGGTTGAGGATGAGGTTTAAGGACTGAGGACTGAAGATTGAGGATTGAGAATTGAGGATTGTGGATCGAGGATTGAAGATTGAGGATTGGGTATTGAGGATTGAAGAATGAGGATTGAGGATTGAGGATTGAGGATTGAGGATTGAAGATTGAGGATTGGGAACTGAGTGTTGAGGGTTGAGTGATGAGAATTGATGTTTGTGGATAGAGATTTAAAGATAGCAGATTGAGTATTGAGTATTGAAAACTGTGAATTGATGATATTCTATTGAGGATTGAGAATTGACAACTGATTTTTGAGGACTGAGGTCTCAAGATTGAGGATTCAGGATTGAGGATTCAGGATTGAGGTTTGAGTACTGAGGATTGAGGATTGAGGATTGAGGATTGAGGATTGAGGATTGAGGATTGAGGATTGAGGATTGAAGATTGAGGATTGGGTATTGCGGATTGAACATTGAGGATTGAGGATTGAGGATTGAGGATTGAGGATTGAGGACTGAAGATTGAATATTGATGATTGAAGATTGAGTATTGAGGATTGAGGGCTGTGGATTGAGGACGAGGACTGAGGGTTCAGTATTGATGTCTGAGGTCCGTGGATTGAGGATTGAGGATTGCGAATTGAGGATTGAGGATTGAGGATTGAAGATTGAGGATTGGGTATTGAGGATTGAAGAAAGTGGATTGAGGATTGAGGATTGAGGATTGAGGATTGAAGATTGAAAATTGAGGATTGAGGATTGGGTATTGAGGATTGAAGAAAGAGGATTGAGGATTGAGTATTGAAGATTGAGGATTGGGGATTGAGGATTGACGATTGAGGATTCAGTATTGAGGATTGAGAATTGAGGATTGAGGATTGAAGGTTGAGTATTGAGGATTGAAGATTGAGGATTGAGGATTGATGATTGAGGATTGACTATGAGGGCTGAGGGTTGAGGATAGAGGTTTGAGGACTGAGGACTGAGGATTGAGGATTGAGGATTGAGGATTGAGGATTGAGGATTGAAGATTGAGGATCGTGTATTGAGGATTGAAGACTGAGGATTGGGGATTGAGGATTGAGGATTGAGGATTGAAGATTGAGGATTGAGGATTGAGGATTGAGGATTGAAGATTGAGTATTGAGGATGGAAGATTGAGGATTGAGGATTGAGGATTGATGATTGAGTATTGAGGATTGAAGATTGAGGATTGAGGATGGAGGATTGAGGTTTGAGGATTGAGGATTGAGGATTGAGGATCGAGGATTGAACATTGAGGACTGAGTGTTGAGTGTTGAGTGATGAGAATTGATGTTTGTGGATAGAGATTTGAAGATTGCAGATTGAGTATTGAGTATTGAAAACTGTGAATTGAGGATATTCAATTGAGGATTGAGGATTGTCACCTGATTGTTCAGGACTGAGGGCTGGAGAATGAGGATTCAGGATCGAAGATTCAGAATTGAGGTTTGAGGACTGAGGATTGAGGATTGAGCATTGAAGATTGAGTATTGAGGATTGAAGATTGAGGATTGAGGATTGAGGGTTGAGGATTGAGGATTTAAGATTGAGTATTGAGGATTGAAGATTGAGAATTGAGGATTGAGGATTGAGAATTGAGGACTGAGGATCGAGTATTGAGGATTGAGGATTGAGGATTGAGGTTTGAGGATTGAGGATTGAGGATTGAGGATTGAGGGTTTAAGATTGAGTATTGAGGATTGAAGATTGAGAATTGAGGATTGAGGATTGAGGATTGAGGATTGTGTATTTAAGATTGAGGATTGAGGGTTGAGGATTGAGGATTGAGGATTGAGGATTGAGTATTGAAGATTGAGGATTGATGATTGAGGATTGAGGATTGAGGGTTGAGGATTGAGTATTGCGGATTGAGGATTGTCGATTGTGGATTGAGGATTGAGGATTAAAGATGGAGTATTGAGGATTGAAGATTGAGAATTGAGGATTGAGTATTGAACATTGAGGACTGAGTGTTGAAGGTTGAGTGATGAGAATTGATGTTCGTTGATAGAGATTTGAAGATTGCAGGTTGAGTATTGAGTATTGAAAACTGTGAATTGAGGATATTCTATTGAGGATTGAGGATTGTCACCTGATTGTTCAGGACTGAGGGCTGAAGATTGAGGATTCAGGATTGAGGATTCAGAATTGATGTTTGAGGAGTGAGGATTGAGGATTGAGTATTGAAGATTGAGTATTGAGGATTGAAGATTGAGGATTGAAGAATGAGGACTGAGGATTGAGGATTGAGTATTGAGGATTGAAGATTGAGTATTGAGGATTGAAGATTTAGGACTGAGGATTGAGGATTGAGGATTGAGGATTGCGAGTTGAGGATTGAAGATCGAAGATTGAGGATTGAGGACTGAGGATTAAAGATTGAGTATTGAGGATTGAAGATTGAGGATTGATGATTGAGGATTGAGGATTGAGTCTTGAGGATTGAGGATTGAGGATTGAGTATTGAAGATTGATGATTTATGATTGAGGATTGAGGATTGAGGATTGAGGATTGAGTATTGAGGATTGAGGAATGAAGGTTGAGTATTGGGTATTGAGGATTTAAGAACGAGGATTGAGGATTGAGGATTGAGGATTGAGTATTGAAGATTGAGGATTGATGATTGAAAACTGTGAATTGAGGATATTCTATTGAGGATTGAGGATAGTCACCTGATTGTTGAGGACTGAGGGCTGAAGATTGAGGATTCAGGATTGAGGATTCAGGATTGAGGTTTGAGGACTGAGGATGGAGGATTGAGGAGTGAGGATTGAGGATTGAGGATTGAGGATTGAAGATTGAGGATTGGGGACTGAGTGTTGAGGGTTGAGTGATGAGAATTGATGTTTATGGATAGAGATTTGAAGATTGCAGATTGAGTATTGCGTATGGAAAGCTCTGAACTGAGGATAGTCTAGTGAGGATTTAGGATTGACAACTGATTGTTGAGGACTGAGGGCTGAAGGTTGAGGATTCAGGATTGAGGATTCAGGATTGTGGTTTGAGGACTGAGGATTGAGGATTGAGGATTGAGGATTGAGGATTGAAGATTGAGGATTGGGTATCGAGGATTGAACATTGAGGATTGAGGATTGAGGATTGAGGATTGAGGATTGAGTATTGAAGATTGAATATTGATGATTGAAGATTGAGGATTGAGGATTGAGGGTTGCGGATTGAGGACGAGGACTGAGGGTTGAGTATTGATGTTTGAGGTCTGTGGATTGAGGATTGGGGATTGAGAATTGAGGATTGAGGATTGAGTATTGAAGATTGAGGATTGGGTATTGAGGATTGAAGAATGAGGATTGAGGATTGAGGATTGAGGATTGAGTGTTGAAGATTGAGTATTGAGGTTTGAAGACTGACGATTGAGGGTTGAGGATTCAGGATTGAGGATTGAGGATTGAGGATTGATGATTGAGTATTGAGGATTGAAGATTGAGGATTGAGGATTGAGGATTGAGGATTGAGGATTGAGGATTGAGGATTGAGGATTGAGGATTGAGGATTGAGGATTGAGTATTGAAGATTGAGGATTGATGATTGAGGATTGAGGATTGAGGATTGAGGATTGAGTATTGGGGATTGAGGATTGAAGATTGAGGATTGAGGATTCAGGATTAAAGATTGAGTATTGAGGATTGAAGATTGAGAATTGAGGATTGAGGATTGAACATTGAGGACTGAGTGTTGAGGGTTGAGTGATGAGAATTGATGTTTGTGGATGGAGATTTGAAGAATGCAGATTAAGTATTGAGTATTGAAAACTGTGAATTGACGATATTCTATTGGGGATTGAGGATTGTCACCTGATTGTTGAGGACTGAGGGCTGAAGATTGAGGATTCAGGATTGAGGATTCAGAATTGAGGTTTGAGGACTGAGGATTGAGGATTGAGGGTTGAAGGTTGAGTATTGGGGATTGAAGATTGAGGATTGAGGATTGAGGGTTGAGGATTGAGGATGATGGCTGAAGGTTGAGGATTGAGGTTTAAGGACTGAGGACTGAAGATTGAGGATTGAGAATTGAGGATTGTGGATCGTGGATTGAAGATTGAGGATTGGGTATTGAGGATTGAAGAATGAGGATTGAGGATTGAGGATTGAGGATTGAGGGTTGAAGATTGAGTATTGGGGATTGAAGATTGAGGATTGAGGATTGAGGATTGAGGATTGAGGATGATGGCTGAGGGTTGAGGATGAGGTTTAAGGACTGAGGACTGAAGATTGAGGATTGAGAATTGAGGATTGTGGATCGAGGATTGAAGATTGAGGATTGGGTATTGAGGATTGAAGAATGAGGATTGAGGATTGAGGATTGAGGATTGAGGATTGAAGATTGAGTATTGGGAACTGAGTGTTGAGGGTTGAGTGATGAGAATTGATGTTTGTGGATAGAGATTTAAAGATAGCAGATTGAGTATTGAGTATTGAAAACTGTGAATTGATGATATTCTATTGAGGATTGATAATTGACAACTGATCTTTGAGGACTGAGGTCTGAAGATTGAGGATTCAGGATTGTGGTTTGAGTACTGAAGATTGAGGATTGAGGATTGAGGATTGAGGATTGAGGATTGAGGATTGAGGATTGAAGATTGAGGATTGCGTATTGCGGATTGAACATTGAGGATTGAGGATTGAGGATTGAGGATTGAGTATTGAGGACAGAAGATTGAATATTGATGATTGAAGATTGAGGATTGAGGATTGAGGGCTGTGGATTGAGGACGAGGACTGAGGGTCCAGTATTGATGTCTGAGGTCTGTGGATTGAGGATTGAGGATTGCGAATTGAGGATTGAGGATTGAGGATTGAAGATTGAGGATTGGGTATTGAGGATTGAAGAAAGAGGATTGAGGATTGAGAATTGAGGATTGAGGATTGAGGATTGAATATTGAGGATTGGGTATTGAGGATTGAAGGATGAGGATTGAGGAATGAGGATTGAGGATTGAGGATTGAAGATTGAATATTGGGGTTTGAAGACTGACGGTTGAGGGTTGAGGATTGAGGATTGAGGATTGAGGATTGAGGATTGAGGGTTGAGGATTGAGGATCGAGAATTGAGGATCGAGGATTGAGGATTGAAGATTGAGCATTGGGTATTGAGGATTGAGTATTGAGGATTTAAGATTGAGTATTGAGGATTGAAGATTGAGAATTGAGGATTGAGGATTGAACATTGAGGACTGAGTGTTGAAGGTTGAGTGATGAGAATTGATGTTCGTTGATAGAGATTTGAAGATTGCAGGTTGAGTATTGAGTATTGAAAACTGTGAATTGAGGATATTCTATTGAGGATTGAGGATTGTCACCTGATTGTTCAGGACTGAGGGCTGAAGATTGAGGATTCAGGATTGAGGATTCAGAATTGATGTTAGAGGAGTGAGGATTGAGGATTGAGTATTGAAGATTGAGTATTGAGGATTGAAGATTGAGGATTGAAGAATGAGGACTGAGGATTGAGGATTGAGTATTGAGGATTGAAGATTGAGTATTGAGGATTGAAGATTTAGGATTGAGGATTGAGGATTGAGGATTGAGGATTGCGAGTTGAGGATTGAAGATTGAAGATTGAGGATTGAGGACTGAGGATTAAAGATTGAGTATTGAGGATTGAAGATTGAGGATTGATGATTGAGGATTGAGGATTGAGTCTTGAGGATTGAGGATTGAGGATTGAGTATTGAAGATTGATGTTTTATGATTGAGGATTGAGGGTTGAGGATTGAGGATTGAGTATTGAGGATTGAGGAATGAAGGTTGAGTATTGGGTATTGAGGATTTAAGAACGAGGATTGAGGATTGAGGATTGAGGATTGAGTATTGAAGATTGAGGATTGATGATTGAAAACTGTGAATTGAGGATATTCTATTGAGGATTGAGGATTGTCACCTGATTGTTGAGGACTGAGGGCTGAAGATTGAGGATTCAGGATTGAGGATTCAGGATTGAGGTTTGAGGACTGAGGATGGAGGATTGAGGAGTGAGGATTGAGGATTGAGGATTGAGGATTGAAGATTGAGGATTGGGGACTGAGTGTTGAGGGTTGAGTGATGAGAATTGATGTTTATGGATAGAGATTTGAAGATTGCAGATTGAGTATTGCGTATGGAAAGCTCTGAACTGAGGATAGTCTAGTGAGGATTGAGGATTGACAACTGATTGTTGAGGACTGAGGGCTGAAGGTTGAGGATTCAGGATTGAGGATTCAGGATTGTGGTTTGAGGACTGAGGATTGAGGATTGAGGATTGAGGATTGAGGATTGAAGATTGAGGATTGGGTATCGAGGATTGAACATTGAGGATTGAGGATTGAGGATTGAGGATTGAGGATTGAGGATTGAGTATTGAAGATTGAATATTGATGATTGAAGATTGAGGATTGAGGATTGAGGGTTGCGGATTGAGGACGAGGACTGAGGGTTGAGTATTGATGTTTGAGGTCTGTGGATTGAGGATTGGGGATTGAGAATTGAGGATTGAGGAATGAGGATTGAAGATTGAGGATTGGTTATTGAGGATTGAAGAATGAGGTCTGAGGGTTGAGGATTGAGGATTGAGGACTGAAGATTGAGTATTGAGGATTGAAGATTGCGGATTGAGGACTGAGGATTGAGGATTGAGGATTGAGGATTGCGGGTTGAGGATTGAAGATTGAAGATTGAGGATTGAGGACTGAGGATTAAAGATTGAGTATTGAGGATTGAAGATTGAGGATTGATGATTGAGCATTGAGGATTGTGTATTGAGTATTGAGGATTGAGGATTGAGTATTGAAGATTGAGGATTGATGATTGAGGATTGAGGATTGAGGATTGAGAATTGAGGATTGAGGAATGAGGATTGAAGATTGAGGATTGGTTATTGAGGATTGAAGAATGAGGACTGAGGGTTGAGGATTGAGGATTGAGGATTGAAGATTGCGGAATGAGGACTGAGGATTGAGGATTGAGGATTGACGATTGCGAGTTGAGGATTGAAGATTGAAGATTGAGGATTGAGGACTGAGGATTAAAGATTGAGTATTGAGGATTGAAGATTGAGGATTGATGATTGAGGATTGAGGATTGAGTATTGAGGATTGAGGATTGAGGATTGAGTATTGAAGATTGATGATTGATGATTGAGGATTGATGATTGAGGATTGAGGATTGAGGATTGAGTATTTAGGATTGAGGATTGAAGATTGAGTATTGGGTATTGAGGATTTAAGAACGAGGATTGAGGATTGAGGATTGAGTATTGAAGATTGAGGATTGATGATTGAGGATTGAGGATTGAGGATTGAGGATTGAGGATTGAGGATTGAGGATTGAGTATTGAAGATTGAGGATTGATGATTGAGGATTGAGGATTGAGGATTCAGGATTCAGTATTGGGGATTGAGGATTGAAGATTGAGGATTGAGGATTGAGGATTGAAGATTGAGTATTGAGGATTGAAGATTGAGGATTGAGGATTGAGGATTGAGGATTGAGGATGAGGGCTGAGGGCTGAGGATTGAGGTTTAAGGACTGAGGACTGAGGATTGAGGATTGAGAATTGAGGATTGAGGATTGAGGATTGAATATTGAGGATTGGGTATTGAGGATTGAAGGATGAGGATTGAGGATTGACGATTGAGGATTGAGGATTGAAGATTGAATATTGGGGTTTGAAGACTGACGATTGAGGGTTGAGGATTGAGGATTGAGGATTGAGGATTGAGGATTGAGGGTTGAGGATTGAGGATTGTAGATTGAGGATTGAGGATTGAGGATTAAAGATGGAGTATTGAGGATTGAAGATTGAGAATTGAGGATTGAGTATTGAACATTGAGGACTGAGTGTTGAAGGTTGAGTGATGAGAATTGATGTTCGTTGATAGAGATTTGAAGATTGCAGATTAAGTATTGAGTATTGAAAACTGTGAATTGAGGATATTCTATTGAGGATTGAGGATTGTCACCTGATTGTTGAGGACTGAGGGCTGAAGATTGAGGATTCAGGATTGAGGATTCAGAATTGATGTTTGAGGAGTGAGGATTGAGGATTGAGGATTGAGGATTGAGGATGATGGCTGAGGGTTGAGGATTGAGGTTTAAGGACTGAGGACTGAAGATTGAGGATTGAGAATTGAGGATTGTGGATCGAGGATTGAAGATTGAGGATTGGGTATTGAGGATTGAAGAATGAGGATTGAGGATTGAGGATTGAGGATTGAGGATTGAAGATTGAGGATTGGGAACTGAGTGTTGAGGGTTGAGTGATGAGAATTGATGTTTGTGGATAGAGATTTAAAGATAGCAGATTGAGTATTGAGTATTGAAAACTGTGAATTGATGATATTCTATTGAGGATTGATAATTGACAACTGATCTTTGAGGACTGAGGTCTGAAGATTGAGGATTCAGGATTGAGGATTCAGGATTGAGGTTTGAGTACTGAGGATTGAGGATTGAGGATTGAGGATTGAGGATTGAGGATTGAGGATTGAGGATTGAAGATTGAGGATTGCGTATTGCGGATTGAACATTGAGGATTGAGGATTGAGGGTTGAGGATTGAGGATTGAGGACAGAAGATTGAATATTGATGATTGAAGATTGAGGATTGAGGGTTGAGGGCTGTGGATTGAGGACGAGGACTGAGGGTCCAGTATTGATGTCTGAGGTCTGTGGATTGAGGATTGAGGATTGCGAATTGAGGATTGAGGATTGAGGATTGAAGATTGAGGATTGGGTATTGAGGATTGAAGAAAGAGGATTGAGGATTGAGGATTGAGGATCGAGGATTGAAGATTGAGAATTGAGGATTGAGGATTGGGTATTGAGGATTGAAGAAAGAGGATTGAGGATTGAGGATTGAGGATTGAGGATTGAGTATTGAAGATTGAGGATTGGGGTTTGAGGATTGACGATTGAGGAATCAGTATTGAGGATTGAGAATTGAGGATTGAGGATTGAATGTTGAGTATTGAGGATTGAAGATTGAGGATTGAGGATTGAGGATTGAGGATTGACTATGAGGGCTGATGGTTGAGAATAGCGGTTTGAGGACTGAGGACTGAGGATTGAGGATTGAGAAATGAGGATTGAGGATTGAGGATTGAAGATTGAGGATCGGGTATTGAGGATTGAAGACTGAGGATTGAGGATTGGGGATTGAGGATTGAGGATTGAAGATTGAGGATTGAGGATTGAGGATTGAGGATTGAAGATTGAGTATAGAGGATTGAAGATTGAGGATTGAGGATTGAGGATTGAGGATTCAGGATTCAGTATTGGGGATTGAGGATTGAAGATTGAGGATTGAGGATTGAGGATTGAAGATTGAGTATTGAGGATTGAAGATTGAGGATTGAGGATTGAGGATTGAGGATTGAGGATGAGGGCTGAGGGCTGAGGATTGAGGTTTAAGGACTGAGGACTGAGGATTGAGGATTGAGAATTGAGGATTGAGGATTGAGGATTGAATATTGAGGATTGGGTATTGAGGATTGAAGGATGAGGATTGAGGATTGACGATTGAGGATTGAGGATTGAAGATTGAATATTGGGGTTTGAAGACTGACGATTGAGGGTTGAGGATTGAGGATTGAGGATTGAGGATTGAGGATTGAGGGTTGAGGATTGAGGATCGAGAATTGAGGATTGAGGATTGAGGATTGAAGATTGAGCATTGGGTATTGAGGATTGTGTATTGAGGATTTAAGATTGAGTATTGAGGATTGAAGATTGAGAATTGAGGATTGAGGATTGAGGATTGAGGATTGTGTATTTAAGATTGAGGATTGAGGGTTGAGGATTGAGGATTGAGGATTGAGGATTGAGTATTGAAGATTGAGGATTGATGATTGAGGATTGAGGATTGAGGGTTGAGGATTGAGTATTGCGGATTGAGGATTGTAGATTGAGGATTGAGGATTGAGGATTAAAGATGGAGTATTGAGGATTGAAGATTGAGAATTGAGGATTGAGTATTGAACATTGAGGACTGAGTGTTGAAGGTTGAGTGATGAGAATTGATGTTCGTTGATAGAGATTTGAAGATTGCAGATTAAGTATTGAGTATTGAAAACTGTGAATTGAGGATATTCTATTGAGGATTGAGGATTGTCACCTGATTGTTGAGGACTGAGGGCTAAAGATTGAGGATTCAGGATTGAGGATTCAGAATTGATGTTTGAGGAGTGAGGATTGAGGATTGAGGATTGAGGATTGAGGATGATGGCTGAGGGTTGAGGATTGAGGTTTAAGGACTGAGGACTGAAGATTGAGGATTGAGAATTGAGGATTGTGGATCGAGGATTGAAGATTGAGGATTGGGTATTGAGGATTGAAGAATGAGGATTGAGGATTGAGGATTGAGGATTGAGGATTGAAGATTGAGGATTGGGAACTGAGTGTTGAGGGTTGAGTGATGAGAATTTATGTTTGTGGATAGAGATTTAAAGATAGCAGATTGAGTATTGAGTATTGAAAACTGTGAATTGATGATATTCTATTGAGGATTGATAATTGACAACTGATCTTTGAGGACTGAGGTCTGAAGATTGAGGATTCAGGATTGAGGATTCAGGATTGAGGTTTGAGTACTGAGGATTGAGGATTGAGGATTGAGGATTGAGGATTGAGGATTGAGGATTGAGGATTGAAGATTGAGGATTGCGTATTGCGGATTGAACATTGAGGATTGAGGATTGAGGATTGAGGATTGAGGATTGAGGACAGAAGATTGAATATTGATGATTGAAGATTGAGGATTGAGGGTTGAGGGCTGTGGATTGAGGACGAGGACTGAGGGTCCAGTATTGATGTCTGAGGTCTGTGGATTGAGGATTGAGGATTGCGAATTGAGGATTGAGGATTGAGGATTGAAGATTGAGGATTGGGTATTGAGGATTGAAGAAAGAGGATTGAGGATTGAGGATTGAGGATCGAGGATTGAAGATTGAGAATTGAGGATTGAGGATTGGGTATTGAGGATTGAAGAAAGAGGATTGAGGATTGAGGATTGAGGATTGAGGATTGAGTATTGAAGATTGAGGATTGGGGTTTGAGGATTGACGATTGAGGAATCAGTATTGAGGATTGAGAATTGAGGATTGAGGATTGAATGTTGAGTATTGAGGATTGAAGATTGAGGATTGAGGATTGAGGATTGAGGATTGACTATGAGGGCTGATGGTTGAGAATAGGGGTTTGAGGACTGAGGACTGAGGATTGAGGATTGAGAAATGAGGATTGAGGATTGAGGATTGAAGATTGAGGATCGGGTATTGAGGATTGAAGACTGAGGATTGAGGATTGGGGATTGAGGATTGAGGATTGAAGATTGAGGATTGAGGATTGAGGATTGAGGATTGAAGATTGAGTATAGAGGATTGAAGATTGAGGATTGAGGATTGAGGATTGATGATTGATTATTGAGGATTGAAGATTGAGATTTGAGGATTGAGGATTGAGGACTGAGGATTGATGATTGAGGATTGATGATTGAGTATTGAGGATTGAAGATTGAGGATTGAGGATTGAGGATTGAGGATTGAGGATTGAGGATTGAGTATTGAGGATTGAGAATTGAGGATTGATTGTTGAAGATTGTGTATTCAGGATTGAAGATTGAGGATTGAGGGTTGAGGATTGAGGATTGACGATGAGGGCTGAGGGTTGAGGATTGAGGTTTGAGGACTGAGGACTGAGGATTGACGATTGAGAATTGAGGATTGAGGATTGAGGATTGAAGATTGAGGATTGGGTATTGAGGATTGAAGAATGAGGATAGAGGATTGAGGACTGAGCATTGAGGATTGAAGATTGAGGATTGAGGATTGAGGATTGAGGATTGAAGATTGAGTATTGAGGATTGAAGGTAGGGGATTGAGGATTGAGGATTGAGGATTGAGGATTGAAGATTGAGGACTGGGGACTGAGTATTGAATGTTGAGTGATGAGAATTGGTGTTTGTGGATAGAGATTTAAAGATTGCAGATTGAGTATTGAGTATTGAAAACTGTGGATTGATGATATTCTATTGAGGATTGAGAATTTACAACTGATTGTTGAGGACTGAGGCTTGAAGATTGAGGATTCAGGATTGAGGTTCCAGGATAGAGGTTTGAGGACTGAGGATTGAGGATTGAGGATTGAGGATTGAGGATTGAGGGTTGAGGATTGAGGATTGGGGATTGAAGATTGAGGATTGGGTATTGTGTATTGAACATTGAGGATTGAGTATTGAGGATTGAGGATTGAGGATTGAGGACTGAAGATTGAATATTGATGATTGAAGATTGAGTATTGAGGATTGAGGGTTGTGGATTGAGGACGAGGACTGAGGGTTGAGTATTGATGTCTGAGGTCTGAGGATTGAGGATTGAGGATTGAGAATTGAGGATTGAGGATTGAGGATTGAAGATTGAGGATTGGGTATTGAGGATTGAAGAAAGAGGTTTGAGGATTGAGGATTGAGGATTGAGGATTGAGGATTGAGGATTGAGGATTGAAGATTGAGGATTGAGGACTGAGTGTTGAGGGTTGAGTGATGAGAATTGATGTTTGTGGATAGAGATATGAAGATTGCAGATTGAGTATTGCGTATGGAAAGCTCTGAACTGAGGGTATTCTAGTGAGGATTGAGGATTGACAACTGATTGTTGAGGCCTGAGGGCTGAAGATTGAGGATTCAGGATTGAGGATTCAGGATTGTGGTTTGAGGACTGAGGATTGGGGATTGAGGATTGGGGATTGAGGATTGAGGATCGAGGATTGAAGATTGAAGATTGGTTATTGAGGATTTAACATTGAGGATTGAGAATTGAGGATTGAGGATTGAGGATTGAGGATTGAAGATTGAATATTGATGATTGAAGGTTGAGGATTGAGGATTGAGGGTTGTGGATTGAGGACCAGGACTAAGGGTTGTGTATTGATGTTTGAGGTCTGAGGATTGAGGAGAGAGGATTGAGAATTGAGGATTGAGGATTGATGATTGAAGATTGAGGATTGGGTATTGAGGATTGAAGAGTGAGGACTGAGGATTGAGGATTGAGGATTGAGGATTGAAGATTGAGTATTGAGGATTGAAGATTGAGGATTGAGGATTGAGGATTGAGGATTGACGATTCAGGATTGAGGATTGAGGATTGATGATTGAGGATTCAGGATTGAGGATCGAGGATTGAGGATTGAAGATTGAGGATTGAGGATTGAGGATTAAAGATTGAGTATTGAGGATCGAAGATTGAGGATTGATGATTGAGGATTGAGGATTGAGGATTGAGGATTGAGGATTGAGCATTGACGATTGCGGATTGATGATTGAGGATTGAGGATTGAGGATTGAGGATTGAGTATTGAGGATTGAGGATTGAAGATTGAGGATTGAGGATTGAGGATTGAAGATAGAGGATTGAAGATTGAGGATTGGGGATTGGGGATTGACGATTGAGGATTGAGTATTGAGGATTGAGAATTGAGGATTGAGGATTGAAGATTGTGTATTCAGGATTGAGGATTGAGGACTGAAGATTGAATATTGATGATTGAAGATTGTGGATTGAGGATTGAGGGTTGCGGATTTAGGACGAGGACTGAGGGTTGAGTATTGTTGTTTGAGGTCTGGGGATTGAGGATTGAGGATTGAGAATTGAGGATTGAGGATTGAGGATTGAAGATTGAGGATTGAGGATTGAGGGTTGTGGATTGAGGACGATGACTGAGGGTTGAGTATTGATGATTGAGGTCTGAGGATTGAGGACTGAGGATTGAGAATTGATGATTGAGGATTGAGGAATGAGCATTGAAGAGTGAGTATTGAGGATTTAAGGTTGAGGTTTGTGGATTGAGGATTGAATATTGAGGATTGCATATTGAGGATTGGAGACTGAGTGTTGCGTGTTGAGTGATGATAATTGATGTTTGTGGATTGAGATTTGGAGATTGTGGAATGGGGATTGAGTATTGAGAACTATGAATTGTGGATATTATATTGAGGATTGGGGATTGACTATTGATAGTTGGGGACCGTCGGCTGAAGGTTGAGGATGCAGGATTGAGGATTCCGGATTGAGGTTTGAGGACTGAGGATTGATGGTTGAGGATTGAAGATTGAGGATTGACGCTTGAGGATTGAGGATTGAAGATGGAGGATTGAAGAGAGAGGACTGAGTATTGAGGATAGGGTGTTGAGAATTGATGTTTGAGGATTGAGATTTGATTATTGAATTTTGTGGATGAGTATTGAACCATGAGAATTCAGGATATTCTGCTGAGTATTGAGAATTGAGGATTGATGGTTGAGTATTGAGGATTGATGGTTGAGGGTTGTGTGTTGAATATTGAGGTTGAGGATTGGTGATTGAGGATTGAGGACTGAAGATTGAGGATTGGGGATTCAGGATTGACGATTAAGTATTGAGGATTGATATTTGAGGATTGAGGACGAGGACTGACGGTTGAGGATTGAGGTTTGAGGATTGAGGATTGAGGATTGAGAACTGAGGATTGAGGATTGAGGCTTGTGGATTGAGGACGAGGACTGAGGGTTTTGTATTGATGTTTGAGGTCTGAGGATTGAGGATTGAGGATTGAGTATTGAGGATTGAGGATTGAGGAATGAGCATTGAAGAGTGAGTATTGAGGATTGAAGGTTGAGGATTGTGGATTGAGGATTGAATATTGAGGATTGGGGCCTGAGTGTTGCGGGTTGAGTGACGATAATTGATGTTTGTGGTTTGAGATTTGAAGATTGTAGAATGGGGAATGAGTATCGAGAACTATGAATTGAGGATATTCTATTGAGGATTGTGGATTGACAATTAATTGTTTGGGGACCGTGGGCTGAAGGTTGAGGATTCAGGATTGAGGACTCCGGATTGAGGTTTGAGGACTGAGGATTGATGGTTGAGGATTGAGGATTGAGGATTGAAGCTTGAGGATTGAGGATTGAGGATGGAGGTTTGAAGAGAGAGGACTGAGTATTGAGGATAGAGTGTTGAGAATTGATGTTTGAGGATTGAGATTTGATTATTGAATATTGTGGATTGAGTATTGAACCATGAGAGTGCAGGATATTCTATTGAGTATTGAGAATTGAGGATTGATGGCTGAGTATTGAGGATTGATGGTTGAGGGTTGTGCGTTGAATATTGAGGATTGAGGATTGAGGATTGAGGATTGAGGATTGAGCATTGAAGATTGAGGATTGAATTTTGAGGATTGGGGACTGAGCGTTGAAGGTTGAGTGATGAGAATTGATGTTTGTGGATAGAGATTTGAAGATTGCAGACTGAGTATTGAGTAATAAAGACTGTGAATTCATGATATTCTATTGAGGATTGATGATTGACAACTGATTGTAGAGGACTGAGGGCTGAAGATTGAGGATTCAGGATTGAGAATTAAGGATTGAGGTTTGCGGACTGAGGATTGAGGATTGAGGATTGAGGATTGAGGATTGAGGATTGTGTATTGAAGATTGAGTATTGAGGATTGAAGATTGAGGATTGAGGATTGAGGATTGAGGATTGAGGATTGAAGATTGAGTATTGAGGATTGAAGATTAAGATTGAGGATTGAGGATTGAGGATTGAGGATTGAGGATTGAGGGTTGGGGATTGAAGATTCAGTATTGAAGATTGAAGATTGAGAATTGAGGATTGAGGATTGAACATTGAGGACTGAGTGTTGAGGGTTGAGTGATGAGAATTGATGTTTGTGGATAGAGGTTTGAAGATTGCAGATTGAGTATTGAGTATTGAAAACTGTGAATTGAGGATATTCTATTGAGGATTGAGGATTGACTACTGATTGTTGTGGACTGAGGGCTGAAGGTTGAGGACTCAGGATTGAGGATTCATAATTGAGGTTTGTGGACTGAGGAGTGAGGATTGAAGATTGAGTATTGAGGATTGAAGATTGAGGATTGCGGATTGTCTATTGAGGATTGAGGACGAGGGCTGGGGGTTGAGGATTGAGGTTTGAGGACCGACGACTGAGGATTGTGGATTGAGAATTGAGGATTGAGGATTGAGGATTGAAGATTGAGGATTGGGTATTAAGGATTGAAGAATGAGGATTGAGGATTGAGGATTGAGTATTGAGGATTAAAGGTTGAGTATTGAGGATTGAAGACTGACGATTGAGGATAGAGGATTGAAGATTGAGGATTGCGGATTGTCGATTGAGGATTGAGGACGAGGGCTGAGGTTTGAGGACTGAGGATTGAGGTTTGAGGATTGAGGATTGAGGATTGAGGTTTGAAGACTGATGATTGGGTATTGAGGATTGAACATTGAGGATTGAGTGTTGAGGATTGAGGATTGAGGATTGAGGATTGAAGATTGAATATTAATGATTGAAGATTGAGGACTGAGGATTGATGGTTCTGAATTGAGGACGAGGACTGAGGGTTGAGTATTGATGTTTGAAGTCTGAGGATTGAGGATTGAGGATTGAGGATTGAAGATTGCGGATTCGGTATTGAGGATTGAAGGATGAGGATTGAGGAGTGAGGACTGAGGATTGAGGATTGCAGATTGAGTATTGAGGATTTAGGATTGAGGATTGAAGATTGAGTATTGAGGATTGAAGATGAGAGGATTGAGGATTGAGGATTGAGGATTGAGGATTGAAGATTGAGGATTGGGGATTGAGGATTGACGATTGGGGATTGAGCATTGAGGATTGAGAATTGTGGATTGAGGATTGAAGATTGAGTATTGAGGATTGAAGATTGAGGATTGAGGATTGAGGATTGAAGATTGAGTATCGAGGATTGAAGGTAGACGATTGAGGATTGAGAATTGAAGATTGAGGATTGTGGATTGTGTATTGAAGATTGAGGATTGAGGATTGTGTATTGAAGATTGAGTATTGAGGATTGAAGATTTAGGATTGAGGATTGAGGATTGAGGATTGAGGATTGAAGATTGAGTATTGAGGATTGAAAATTAAGATTGAGGATTGAGGATTGAGGATTGAGGATTGAAGACTGAGTGTTGAGTGTTGAGTGATGAGAATTGATGTTTGTGGATAGAGGTTTGAAGATTGCAGATTGAGTATTGAGTATTGAAAACTGTGAATTGATGATATTCTATTGAGGATTGAGGATTGACAACTGATTGTAGAGGACTGAGGACTGAAGATTGAGGATTCAGGGATCAGGATTCAGGACTGAGGTCTGAGGACTGAGGATTGAGGATTGAGGATTGAGGATTGACGATTGACGATTGACGATTGAGGATTGAGGATTGAGTATTGAGGATTGAGGATTGAGGATTGAGGATTGAAGATTGAGTATTGAGGATCGAAGATTGAGGATTGAGAATTGAGGATTGAAGATTGAGGATTGGGGATTGATGATTGACGATTGAGGATTGAGCATTGAGGATTGAGGATTGAGGATTGAGGATTGAAGATTGAGGACTGAGTGTTGAGGGTTGAGAGACGAGAATTGGTGTTTGTGGATTGAGATTTGAAGATTGAAGAATGGGGATTGTGTATAGAAAACTGTGAATTGAAGATATTCTATTGAGGATCGAGGATTGACAATTGATTGTTGAGGACTGAGGGCTGAAGATTGAGGATTCAGTATTGAGGATTCGGGATTGAGGTTTGAGGACTGAGGGTTGAGGATTGAGGATTGAGGATTGAGGATTGAGTATTGAGGATTGAGTATTGAGGATAGAAGATTGAGGATTGGGGACTGAGGATTGAAGATTGAGTATTGAGGATTGAGGACTGAGGATTGAGGATTGAGGGTTGAGGATTGAAGATTCAGTATCGAGGATTGAAGATTGGGAATTGAGGATTGAGGATTGGACATTGAGGACTGAGTGTTGAGGGTTGAGTGATGAGAATTGACGTTTGTGGATAGAGGTTTGAAGATTGCAGATTGAGTATTGAGTATTGAAAACTGTGAATTGAGGATATTCTATTGAGGATTGAGGATTGACTACTGATTGTTGTGGACTGAGGGCTGAAGGTTGAGGACTCAGGATTGGGGATTCATAATTGAGGTTTGAGGACTGAGGAGTGAGGATTGAAGATTGAGTATTGAGGATTGAAGGTTGAGGATTGCGGATTGTCGATTGAGGATTGAGGACGAGGGCTGAGGGTTGAGGATTGAGGTTTGAGGACCGAGGACTGAGGATTGAGGATTGAGAATTGAGGATTGAGGATTGAGGATTGAAGATTGAGGATTGGGTATTAAGGATTGAAGAATGAGGATTGAGGATTGAGGATTGAGTATTGAGGATTAAAGGTTGAGTATTGAGGATTGAAGACTCACGATTGAGGATAGAGGATTGAAGATTGAGGATTGCGGATTGTCGATTGAGGATTGAGGACGAGGGCTGAGGTTTGAGGACTGAGGATTGAGGTTTGAGGATTGGGGATTGAGGATTGAGGATTGAAGACTGAGGATTGGGTATTGAGGATTGAACATTGTGGATTGAGGGCTGAGGATTGAGGATTGAGGATTGAGGATTGAAGATTGAATATTAATGATTGAAGATTGAGGACTGAGGATTGATGGTTGTGAATTGAGGACGAGGACTGAGGGTTGAGTATTGATGTTTGAAGTCTGAGGATTGAGGATTGAGGATTGAGGATTGAAGATTGCGGATTCGGTATTGAGGATTGAAGGATGAGGATTGAGGAGTGAGGACTGAGGATTGAGGATTGCAGATTGAGTATTGAGGATTGAAGATTGAGGATTGAGGATTGAGGATTGAGGATTGAGGATTTAGGATTGAGGATTGAAGATTGAGTATTGAGGATTGAAGATGAGAGGATTGAGGATTGAGGATTGAGGATTGAGGATTGAGGATTGAAGATTGAGGATTGGGGATTGAGGATTGACGATTGGGGATTGAGCATTGAGGATTGAGAATTGTGGATTGAGTATTGAGGATTGAAGATTGAGGGTTGAGGATTGAGGATTGAAGATTGAGGATTGAGGATTGAGTATTGAGGATTGAGGATTGAGGATTGAGGATTGAAGATTGAGTATTGAGGATCGAAGATTGAGGATTGAGAATTGAGGATTGAAGATTGCGGATTCGGGATTGATGATTGACGATTGAGGATTGAGGATTGAGGATTGAAGATTGAGGACTGAGTGTTGAGGGTTGAGAGACGAGAATTGGTGTTTGTGGATTGAGATTTGAAGATTGAAGAATGGGGATTGTGTATTGAAAACTGTGAATTGAAGATATTCTATTGAGGATCGAGGATTGACAATTGATTGTTGAGGACTGAGGGCTGAAGATTGAGGATTCAGTATTGAGGATTCGGGATTGAGGTTTGAGGACTGAGGGTTGAGGATTGAGGATTGAGGATTGAGGATTGAGTATTGAGGATTGAGTATTGAGGATAGAAGATTGAGGATTGGGGCTGAGGATTGAAGATTGAGTATTGAGGATTGAGGACTGAGGATTGAGGATTGAGGGTTGAGGATTGAAGATTCAGTATTGAGGATTGAAGATTGAGAATTGAGGATTGAGGATTGGACATTGAGGACTGAGTGTTGAGGGTTGAGTGATGAGAATTGACGTTTGTGGATAGAGGTTTGAAGATTGCAGATTGAGTATTGAGTATTGAAAACTGTGAATTGAGGATATTCTATTGAGGATTGAGGATTGACTACTGATTGTTGTGGACTGAGGGCTGAAGGTTGAGGACTCAGGATTGAGGATTCATAATTGAGGTTTGAGGACTGAGGAGTGAGGATTGAAGATTGAGTATTGAGGATTGAAGATTGAGGATTGCGGATTGTCGATTGAGGATTGAGGACGAGGGCTGAGGGTTGAGGATTGAGGTTTGAGGACCGAGGACTGAGGATTGAGGATTGAGAATTGAGGATTGAGGATTGAGGATTGAAGATTGAGGATTGGGTATTAAGGATTGAAGAATGAGGATTGAGGATTGAGGATTGAGTATTGAGGATTAAAGGTTGAGTATTGAGGATTGAAGACTCACGATTGAGGATAGAGGATTGAAGATTGAGGATTGCGGATTGTCGATTGAGGATTGAGGACGAGGGCTGAGGTTTGAGGACTGAGGATTGAGGTTTGAGGATTGGGGATTGAGGATTGAGGATTGAAGACTGAGGATTGGGTATTGAGGATTGAACATTGTGGATTGAGGGCTGAGGATTGAGGATTGAGGATTGAGGATTGAAGATTGAATATTAATGATTGAAGATTGAGGACTGAGGATTGATGGTTGTGAATTGAGGACGAGGACTGAGGGTTGAGTATTGATGTTTGAAGTCTGAGGATTGAGGATTGAGGATTGAGGATTGAAGATTGCGGATTCGGTATTGAGGATTGAAGGATGAGGATTGAGGAGTGAGGACTGAGGATTGAGGATTGCAGATTGAGTATTGAGGATTGAAGATTGAGGATTGAGGATTGAGGATTGAGGATTGAGGATTTAGGATTGAGGATTGAAGATTGAGTATTGAGGATTGAAGATGAGAGGATTGAGGATTGAGGATTGAGGATTGAGGATTGAGGATTGAAGATTGAGGATTGGGGATTGAGGATTGACGATTGGGGATTGAGCATTGAGGATTGAGAATTGTGGATTGAGTATTGAGGATTGAAGATTGAGGGTTGAGGATTGAGGATTGAAGATTGAGGATTGAGGATTGAGTATTGAGGATTGAGGATTGAGGATTGAGGATTGAAGATTGAGTATTGAGGATCGAAGATTGAGGATTGAGAATTGAGGATTGAAGATTGAGGATTCGGGATTGATGATTGACGATTGAGGATTGAGGATTGAGGATTGAAGATTGAGGACTGAGTGTTGAGGGTTGAGAGACGAGAATTGGTGTTTGTGGATTGAGATTTGAAGATTGAAGAATGGGGATTGTGTATTGAAAACTGTGAATTGAAGATATTCTATTGAGGATCGAGGATTGACAATTGATTGTTGAGGACTGAGGGCTGAAGATTGAGGATTCAGTATTGAGGATTCGGGATTGAGGTTTGAGGACTGAGGGTTGAGGATTGAGGATTGAGGATTGAGGATTGAGTATTGAGGATTGAGTATTGAGGATAGAAGATTGAGGATTGGGGCTGAGGATTGAAGATTGAGTATTGAGGATTGAGGACTGAGGATTGAGGATTGAGGGTTGAGGATTGAAGATTCAGTATTGAGGATTGAAGATTGAGAATTGAGGATTGAGGATTGGACATTGAGGACTGAGTGTTGAGGGTTGAGTGATGAGAATTGACGTTTGTGGATAGAGGTTTGAAGATTGCAGATTGAGTATTGAGTATTGAAAACTGTGAATTGAGGATATTCTATTGAGGATTGAGGATTGACTACTGATTGTTGTGGACTGAGGGCTGAAGGTTGAGGACTCAGGATTGAGGATTCATAATTGAGGTTTGAGG
This sequence comes from Calliopsis andreniformis, assembly GCF_051401765.1. Classification (NCBI taxonomy): domain Eukaryota; kingdom Metazoa; phylum Arthropoda; class Insecta; order Hymenoptera; family Andrenidae; genus Calliopsis; species Calliopsis andreniformis. Next base: position 250,160 of record NW_027480721.1, on the reverse strand, counting down.
ACTGAGGAGTGAGGATTGAAGATTGAGTATTGAGGATTGAAGATTGAGGATTGCGGATTGTCGATTGAGGATTGAGGACGAGGGCTGAGGGTTGAGGATTGAGGTTTGAGGACCGAGGACTGAGGATTGAGGATTGAGAATTGAGGATTGAGGATTGAGGATTGAAGATTGAGGATTGGGTATTAAGGATTGAAGAATGAGGATTGAGGATTGAGGATTGAGTATTGAGGATTAAAGGTTGAGTATTGAGGATTGAAGACTCACGATTGAGGATAGAGGATTGAAGATTGAGGATTGCGGATTGTCGATTGAGGATTGAGGACGAGGGCTGAGGTTTGAGGACTGAGGATTGAGGTTTGAGGATTGGGGATTGAGGATTGAGGATTGAAGACTGAGGATTGGGTATTGAGGATTGAACATTGTGGATTGAGGGCTGAGGATTGAGGATTGAGGATTGAGGATTGAAGATTGAATATTAATGATTGAAGATTGAGGACTGAGGATTGATGGTTGTGAATTGAGGACGAGGACTGAGGGTTGAGTATTGATGTTTGAAGTCTGAGGATTGAGGATTGAGGATTGAGGATTGAAGATTGCGGATTCGGTATTGAGGATTGAAGGATGAGGATTGAGGAGTGAGGACTGAGGATTGAGGATTGCAGATTGAGTATTGAGGATTGAAGATTGAGGATTGAGGATTGAGGATTGAGGATTGAGGATTTAGGATTGAGGATTGAAGATTGAGTATTGAGGATTGAAGATGAGAGGATTGAGGATTGAGGATTGAGGATTGAGGATTGAGGATTGAAGATTGAGGATTGGGGATTGAGGATTGACGATTGGGGATTGAGCATTGAGGATTGAGAATTGTGGATTGAGTATTGAGGATTGAAGATTGAGGGTTGAGGATTGAGGATTGAAGATTGAGGATTGAGGATTGAGTATTGAGGATTGAGGATTGAGGATTGAGGATTGAAGATTGAGTATTGAGGATCGAAGATTGAGGATTGAGAATTGAGGATTGAAGATTGAGGATTCGGGATTGATGATTGACGATTGAGGATTGAGGATTGAGGATTGAAGATTGAGGACTGAGTGTTGAGGGTTGAGAGACGAGAATTGGTGTTTGTGGATTGAGATTTGAAGATTGAAGAATGGGGATTGTGTATTGAAAACTGTGAATTGAAGATATTCTATTGAGGATCGAGGATTGACAATTGATTGTTGAGGACTGAGGGCTGAAGATTGAGGATTCAGTATTGAGGATTCGGGATTGAGGTTTGAGGACTGAGGGTTGAGGATTGAGGATTGAGGATTGAGGATTGAGTATTGAGGATTGAGTATTGAGGATAGAAGATTGAGGATTGGGGCTGAGGATTGAAGATTGAGTATTGAGGATTGAGGACTGAGGATTGAGGATTGAGGGTTGAGGATTGAAGATTCAGTATTGAGGATTGAAGATTGAGAATTGAGGATTGAGGATTGGACATTGAGGACTGAGTGTTGAGGGTTGAGTGATGAGAATTGACGTTTGTGGATAGAGGTTTGAAGATTGCAGATTGAGTATTGAGTATTGAAAACTGTGAATTGAGGATATTCTATTGAGGATTGAGGATTGACTACTGATTGTTGTGGACTGAGGGCTGAAGGTTGAGGACTCAGGATTGAGGATTCATAATTGAGGTTTGAGGACTGAGGAGTGAGGATTGAAGATTGAGTATTGAGGATTGAAGATTGAGGATTGCGGATTGTCGATTGAGGATTGAGGACGAGGGCTGAGGGTTGAGGATTGAGGTTTGAGGACCGAGGACTGAGGATTGAGGATTGAGAATTGAGGATTGAGGATTGAGGATTGAAGATTGAGGATTGGGTATTAAGGATGGAAGAATGAGGATTGAGGATTGAGGATTGAGTATTGAGGATTAAAGGTTGAGTATTGAGGATTGAAGACTCACGATTGAGGATAGAGGATTGAATATTGAGGATTGCGGATTGTCGATTGAGGATTGAGGACGAGGGCTGAGGTTTGAGGACTGAGGATTGAGGTTTGAGGATTGGGGATTGAGGATTGAGGATTGAAGACTGAGGATTGGGTATTGAGGATTGAACATTGTGGATTGAGGGCTGAGGATTGAGGATTGAGGATTGAGGATTGAAGATTGAATATTAATGATTGAAGATTGAGGACTGAGGATTGATGGTTGTGAATTGAGGACGAGGACTGAGGGTTGAGTATTGATGTTTGAAGTCTGAGGATTGAGGATTGAGGATTGAGGATTGAAGATTGCGGATTCGGTATTGAGGATTGAAGGATGAGGATTGAGGAGTGAGGACTGAGGATTGAGGATTGCAGATTGAGTATTGAGGATTGAAGATTGAGGATTGAGGATTGAGGATTGAGGATTGAGGATTTAGGATTGAGGATTGAAGATTGAGTATTGAGGATTGAAGATGAGAGGATTGAGGATTGAGGATTGAGGATTGAGGTTTGAGGATTGAAGATTGAGGATTGGGGATTGAGGATTGACGATTGGGGATTGAGCATTGAGGATTGAGAATTGAGGATTGAGTATTGAGGATTGAAGATTGAGGGTTGAGGATTGAGGATTGACGATTGAGGACTGAGTGTTGAGGGTTGAGTGATGAGAATTCATGTTTGTGGATTGAGATTTGAAGTTTGAAGAATGGGGATTGAGTATTGAGAACTGTGAATTGAGGATATTCTATTGAGGACTGAGGATTGACAATTGATTGTTGAGGACTGAGGGCTGAAGATTGAGGATTCAGGATTGAGGATTCGGGATTGAGGTTTGAGGACTGAGGATTGAGGGTTGAGGATTGATGATTGGGGATTGACGCTTGAGGATTGAGGATTGAGGATGGAGGATTGAAGAGAGAGGACTGAGTGTTGAGGATTGAGTGTTGAGGATTGATGTTTGAGGATTGAGATTCGATTATTGGATATTGTGGATTGAGTATTGAACCATGAGAATTCAGGATATTCTATTGTGTATTGAGTATTGAAGATTGAGGATTTGGGACTGAGGATTGATGATTGAGGATTGAGGATTAAGGATTGAGGATTGACGGTTGAGGATTGAGGATTCAAGATTGAGGATTGGGTACTGAGGATTGAAGAATGAGGATTGAGAATTGAGGATTGAGGATTGAGGATTGAAGATTGAGTATTGAGGATTGAAGATTGACGATTGAGGATTGAGAATTGAGGATTGAGGATTGAGGATTGAGGATTGAAGATTGAGTATTGAGGATTGAAGATTGAGATTTGAAGATTGAGGATTGAGGATTGAGGATTGAAGATTGAGTATTGCGGATTGAAGTTTGAGGATTGTGGATTGAGGATTGAGGATTGAGGATTGAATATTGAGGATTGGGGACTGAGTGTGGAGGGTTGAGTGATGAGAATTGATGTTTGTGGATAGAGATTTGAAGATTGCATGTTGAGTATTGAGTAGTGATAACTGTGAATTGATGATATTCTATTGAGGATTGAGGATTGAGAACTGATTGTAGAGGACTGAGGACTGAAGATTGAGGATTCAGGGTTCAGGATCCAGGATTGAGGTCTGAGGACTGAGGATTGAGGATTGAGGATTGAGGATTGAGGATTGACGATTGACGATTGAGGATTGAGGATTGAGTATTGAGGATTGAGGATTGAGGATTGAGGATTGAAGATTGAGTATTGAGGATCGAAGATTGAGGGTTGAGGATTGAGGATTGAAGATTGAGGATTGGGGATTGAGGATTGACGATTGAGGATTGAGCATTGAGGATTGAGGATTGAGGATTGAGCATTGAAGATTGAGGACTGAGTGTTGAGGGTTGAGAGACGAGAATTGGTGTTTGTGGATTGAGATTTGAAGATTGAAGAATGGGGATTGAGTATTGAAAACTGTGAATTGAAGATATTCTAATGAGGATCGAGGATTGACAATTGATTGTTGAGGACTGAGGGCTGACTATTGAGGATTCAGTATTGAGGATTCGGGATTGAGGTTTGAGGACTGAGGGCTGAGGGTTGAGGATTGAGGATTGAGGATTGACGCTTGAGGATTGTGGACTGAGGATGGAGGATTGAAGAGAGAGGACTGAGTGTTGAGGATTGAGTGTTGAGAATTGATGTTTGAGGATTGAGATTTGATTATTGAATATTGTGGATTGAGTATTGAACCATGAGAATTCAGGATATTCTATTGAGTATTGAGAATTGAGGATTGATGGTTGAGTATTGAGGATTGATGATTGAGGGCTGTGCGTTGAATATTGAGGATTGGGGATTGAGGATTGAGGATTGAGGGTTGAGGATTGAAGATTCAGTATTGAGGATTGAAGATTGAGAATTGAGGATTGAGGATTGAGGATTGAAGACTGAGTGTTGAGTGTTGAGTGATGAGAATTGATGTTTGTGGATAGAGGTTTGAAGATTGCGGATTGAGTATTGAGTATTGAAAACTGTGAATTGATGATATTCTATTGAGGATTGAGGATTGACTACTGATTGTTGTGGACTAAGGGCTGAAGGTTGAGGACTCAGGATTGAGGATTCATAATTGGGGTTTGAGGACTGAGGAGTGAGGATTGAAGATTGAGTATTGAGGATTGAAGATTGAGGATTGCGGATTGTCGATTGAGGATTGAGGACGAGGGCTGAGGGTTGAGGATTGAGGTTTGAGGACCGACGACTGAGGATTGAGGATTGAGAATTGAGGATTGAGGATTGAGGATTGAAGATTGAGGATTGGGTATTAAGGATTGAAGAATGAGGATTGAGGATTGAGGATTGAGTATTGAGGATTAAAGGTTGAGTATTGAGGATTGAAGACTGACGATTGAGGATAGAGGAATGAAGATTGAGGATTGCGGATTGTCGATTGAGGATTGAGGACGAGGGCTGAGGTTTGAGGACTGAGGATTGAGGTTTGAGGATTGAGGATTGAGGATTGAGGTTTGAGGATTGAGGATTGAGGATTGAGGTTTGAAGACTGATGATTGGGTATTGAGGATTGAACATTGAGGATTGAGTGTTGAGGATTGAGGATTGAGGATTGAGGATTGAAGATTGAATATTAATGATTGAGGATTGAGGATTGAGGATTGAGGATTGAGAATTGAAGATTGAGGATTGAGGATTGAGGGTTGTGGATTGAGGACGAGGACTGAGGGTTGAGTATTGACGTTTGAGGTCTGAGGATTTCGGATTGAGGGTTGAGAATTGAGGATTGAAGATTGAGTATTGAGGATTGAAGATTAAGATTGAGGATTCAGGATTGAGGATTGAGGACTGAAGATTGAGGATTGTGGATGAGGTCTGTGGGTTGAGGATTGAGTTTTGAGGACTGAGGACTGAGGATTGAGGATTGAGAATTGAGGATTGAGGATTGACGATTGAAGATTGAGGATTGAGGGTTGAGGATAGAGGATTGAGGATTGAGGGTTGAAGATTGAGTATTGGGTATTGAGGATTGAAGAATGAGGATTGAGGAATAAGCATTGAAGGTTGAGTATTGAGGATTGAAGTTTGAGGATTGTGGATTGAGGATTGAGCATTGAGGATTGAATATTGAGGATTGGGGACTGAGTGTTGGGGGTTGAGTGATGAGAATTGATGTTTGTGGATAGAGATTTGAAGATTGCAGATTGAGTATTGTGTAATGAAAGCTGTGAATTGATGATATTCTATAGAGGATTGAGGATTGACAACTGATTGTAGAGGACTGAGGGCAGAAGATTGAGAATTCAGGATTCAGGATTCAGGATTGAGGTTTGAGGAATGAGGATTGAGGATTGAAGATTGAGGATTGGGTATTGAGGATTGAAGAATGAGGATTGAGGATTGAGGATTGAGGATTGAGGATTGAAGAATGAGTATTGAGGATTGAAGATTGACGATTGAGGATTGAGGATTGAGGATTGAGGATTGAAGATTGACGATTGAGTATTGAGGATTGAAGATTGAGAATTGAGGATTGAGGATTGGGGATTGAGGATGATTGCTGAGGATTGAGTATTGAGGATTGAGAATTGAGGATTGAGTATTGAGGATTGAAGATTGAGGATTGGGTATTGAGGATTGAAGAATGAGGATTAACGATTGAGGATTGAGGATGGAGGATTGAAGGTTGAGTATTGAGTATTGAAGATTGAGGATCGACGATTGAGGATTGAGGATTGAAGATTGAGGATTGGGGACTGAGTGTTGTGGGTTGAATGATGAGAATTGATGTTTGTGGATGGAGATTTGAAGATTGCAGATTGAGTATTGAGTATTGAAAGCTGTGAATTTATGATATTCTATTGAGGATTGAGGATTGACAACTGATTGTTGAGGACTGAAGGCCGAAGATTGAGGTTTCAGGATTGAGGATTCAGGGTTGAGGTTTGAGGACTGAGGATTGAGGATTGAGGATTGAGGATTCAGGATTGAGGATTGAGGATGAGGGCTGAGGGTAGAGGATTGAGGATTGAGGATTGAGGATTGAGGATTGAGCATTGAAGATTGAGGATTGATGATTGAGGATTAAGGATTGAGGATTGGGGATTGAGGATTGTGTGTTGAAGATTGAGGATTGATGATTGAGGATTGAGGATTGAGAATCGAGGATTTAGGATTGCGGATTGAAGATTGAGGATTGAGGATTGAGGATTGAGTGTTGAAGATTGAGGATTGATGATTGAGGATTGAGGATTGAGGATTGAGGATTGAGGATTGAGGATTGAAGATTGAGTATTGAGGATTGAAGACTGACGATTGAGTATTGAGGATTGATGTTTGAGGGTTGTGTATTGAATATTGAGGATTGAGGATTGAGGATTGAGAATTGAGGATTGAGCATTGAGCATTGAAGATTGAGTATTGATGATTGAAGATTGAGGATTGAGGATTGAGCATTGAATATTGAGGATTGATGATTGAGGGTTGAGGATTGAGGATTGGGGATTGAGGATTGTGTGTTGAGGATCGAGGATTGAGGGTTGTGGATTGAGGACGAGGACTGTGGGTTGAGTATTGATGATTGAGGATTGAGGATTGAGGATTGAGAATCGATGATTGAGGATTGAGGATTGAGGATTGAAGATTGAGGACTGGGTATTGAGGATTGAAGAATGAGGATTGAGGATTGAGGATTGAGAATTGAGGAATGTAGATTGAGTATTGAGGATTGAAGGTTGAGGATTGAGGATAGAGGATTGAGGATTGAGGACTGAGTGTTGATGGTTGCGTGATTAGAATTGATGTTTGTGGATTGAGATTTGAAGATTGAAGACTGGGGATTGAGTATTGAAAACTGTAAATTGAGGATACTCTATTGAGGATAGAAGATTGACAGTTGATTTTTGAGGACTGAGGGCTGAAGATTGAGGATTTAGGATTGAGGATTCGGGATTGCGGTTTGAGGGCTGAGGATTGAGAGTAGGGGATTGAGGATTGATTATTGACGCTTGAGGATTGAGAGTTGAGAATGGAGGATTGAAGAGAGAGGACTGAGTGTTGAGGATTGAGTGTTGAGAATTGATGTTTGAGGATTGAGATTTGATTATAGAATATTGTGGATTGAGTACTGAACCATGAGAATTCAGGATATTCTATTGAGTATTGAGAATTGAGGATTGATGGTTGAGTATTGAGGATTGATGGTTGAGGGTTGAGTGTTGAATATTGATGATTGAGGATTGAGGATTGAGGATTGAGGATAGAGTATTGAAGATTGAGTATTGATGATTGAAGATTGAGGATTGAGGATTGAGGGTTGAGGATTGAGGACGAGGACTGAGGGCTGAGTATTGATGTTTGAGGTCTGAGAATTGAGGATTGAGGATTGAGAATTGAGGATTGAGGATAGAGAATTGAAGATTGAGGACTGGGTATTGAGGATTGAAGAATGAGGATTGAGGATTGAGGATTGAACATTGATGGTAGAGTATTGAGGACTGAGGATTGAGGATTGAAGATTGAGTATTCAGGATTCAGAATTGAGGTTTGAGGACTGAGGATTGAGGATTGAAGATTGAGTATTGAGGATTGAAGATTGAGGATTGAGGATTGAGGATTGAGGACTGAAGATTGAATATTGATGATTGAAGATTGAGGATTGAGGATTGAGTTTTGTGGATTGAGGACGAGGACTGAGGGTTGAGTATTGATGTTTGAGGTCTGAGGATTGAGGATTGAGGATTGAGAATTGAGGATTGAGGATTGAAGGTTGAGGTCTGGGGACTGAGGATTGAAGATTGAGGATTAAGGATTGAGGATTGGGGATTGAGGATCTAGGATTGGAGATTGATTATTGAGGATTGAAGATTGAGGATTGAGGATTCAGGATTGAGAATTGAGAAGTGAGGATGAGAACTGAGGGTTGAGGGCTGAGGTTTGAGGAATGAGGATTGAGAATTGAGGATTGAAGATTGAGGATTGGGTATTGAGGATTGAAGAATGAGGATTGAGGATTGAGGATTGAGGATTGAGGGTTGAGGATTGAAGATTGAGTATTCAGGATTGGAGATTGACGATTGAGGATTGAGGGTCGAGGATTGAGGATTGAGGACTGAATATTGAGTATTGAGGATTGAAGATTGAGGATTGAGGATTGAGGATTGAGGATTGAGGATTGAAGATTCAGGATTGGGGACTGAGCCTTGAGGGTTGAGTGATGAGAATTGATGCTTGTGGATAGAGATTTGAAGATTGCAGGTCAAGTATTGAGCATTGAAAGCTGTGAATTCAGGATATTCTATTGAGGATTGAGGATTGACAACTGATTGTTGAGGACTGAGGGCTAAACATTGAGGATTCAGGATTGAGGATTCGGGATTGAGGTTTGAGGACTGAGGATTGAGGATTGAGGATTGAGGATTGAGGATTGAGGATTGAGGATTGAAGACTGAGAATTGGGTATTGAGGATTGAACATTGAGGATTGAGGATTGAGTATTGAGAATTGAGGGTCGAGGTTTGAAGATTGAATATTGATGATTGAAGATTGAGGATCGAGGATTGAGGGTTGTGGATTGAGAACGAGGACTGAGGGTTGAGTATTGATGTTTGAGGTCTGAGGATTGAGGATTTAGGATTGAGAATTGAGGATTGAGGATTGAGGATTGAGGATTGAAGATTGAGAGCTGGGTATTGAGGATTGAAGAATGAGGATTGAGGATTGAGGATTGAGGATTCAGGATTGAAGATTGAGTATTGAGGATTGAAGATTGAGGATTGAGGATTGAGGATTGAGGATTGAGGACTGAGGATTGAGGATTGAGGATTGAGGATTGAAGATTGAGTATTGAGGATTGAAGATTGAGGATTGAGGATTGAGGATTGAGGATTGAGGATGGAGGATGAAGGCTGAGGGTTGAGGATTGAGGTTTGAGTATTGAATCCTGAAAATTCAGGATAATCTATTGAGTATTGGGAATTGAGGATTGATGGTTGAGTATTGAGGATTGAGGATTGAGGATTGAGGATTGAGTATTGAATTTTGAGGATTGACGATTGAGTATTGAAGATTGAGGATTGGGTATTGAGGTTCGTACATTGAGGATTGAGGATTGAGTATTGAGGGTTGAGGGTTGAGAAATGAGGATTGGGGATTGAGGATTGAAGATTGAGGATTGAGTGTTGAGGATTGAAGTATGAGGATTGAGGATTGAGGATTGAAGATTGAGGATTGAGGATTGAGGATTGATTATTGAAGATTGAGTGTTGATGATTGAAGATTGAGGATTGAGGATTGAGGATTGATGATTGAGGACTGAGTGTTGATGGTTGAGTCATTAGAATTGATGTTTGTGGATTCAGATTTGAAGATTGAAGAATGGGGATCGAGTATGGAAAACTGTAAATTGATGATATTCTATTCAGGATAGAGGATTGATAGTTGATTTTTGAGGACTGAGGGCTGAAGATTGAGGATTTAGGATGGAGGATTCGGGATTGAGGTTTGAGGGCTGAGGATTGAGGGTTGAGGATTGAGGATTGAGTATTGACGCTTGAGGATTGAGAGTTGAGGGTGGAGGATTGAAGATAGAGGACTGAGTGTTGAGGATTGAGTGTTGAGAATTGATGTTTGAGGATTGAGATTTGATTATAGAATATTGTGGATTGAGTATTGAACCATGAGAATTCAGGATATTCTATTGAGTATTGAGAATTGAGGATTGATGGTTGAGGGTTGAGTGTTGAATATTGATGATTGAGGATTGAGGATTGAGGATTGAGGATAGAGGATTGACGATTGAGGATTGAGGATTGAGGATTGAGTATTGAGGATTGAAGATTGAGGACTGGGTGTTGAGGATCGAAGAATGAGGATTGTGGATTGAGGATTGAAGATTGAGGATTGAGGATTGAGGATTGAGGATTGAAGATTGAGTATTGAGGATTGAAGATTGATGATTGAGGATTGAGGATTGAGGACTGAAGATTGAATATTGATGATTGAAGATTGAGGATTGAGGATTGAGTGTTGTGGATTGAGGACGAGGACTGAGGGTTGAGTATTGATGTTTGAGGTCTGAGGATTGAGGATTGAGGAATGAGAATTGAGGATTGAGGATTGAGGATTGAAGATTGAAGATTGAGGACTGGGTATTGAGGATTGAAGAATGAGGATTGAGGATTGAGGATTGAGGATTGAGGATTGTAGATTGAGTATTGAGGATTGAAGGTTGAGGATTGAGGATAGAGGATTGAGGATTGAGGATTGAGTATTGAGGATTGAGGATTGAGGATTGAAGATTGAGTATTGAGGATTGAAGATTGAGGATTGAGGATTGAGGATTGAGGATTGAGGATTGAGTATTGAGGATTGAGGGTTGAGGATTGAAGATTGAATATTGATGATTGAAGATTGAGGATCGAGGATTGAGGGTTGTGGATTGAGGACGAGGACAGAGGGTTGAGTATTGATGTTTGAGGTCTGAGGATTGAGGATTGAGGATTGAGAATTGAGGATTGACGATTGAGGATTGAGGATTGAAGATTGAGGACTGGGTATTGAGGATTGAAGAATGAGGATTGAGGATTGAGGATTGAGGATTGAGGATTGAAGATTGAGTATTGAGGATTGAAGATTGAGGATTGAGGATTGAGGATTGAGGATTGAGGATTGAGGATTGAGGATTGAGGATTGAGGATTGAGGATTGAGGATTGAGGATAGAGGATTGAAGATTGAGTATAGATGATTGAAGACTGAGGATTGAGGATTGAGGGTTGAGGATAGAGGACGAGGACTGAGGGCTGAGTATTGATGTCTGAGGTCTGAGAATTGAGGATTGAGGATTGAGAATTAAGGATTGAGGATTGAGGATTGGAGATTGAGGACTGGGTATTGAGGATTGAAGAATGAGGATTGAGGATTGAGGATTGAACATTGATGGTAGAGTATTGAGGACTGAGGATTGAGGATTGAAGATTGAGGATTGAGGATTGAGGATTGAGGACTGGAGATTGAATATTGATGATTGAAGATTGAGGATTGAGGATTGAGTGTTGTGGATTGAGGACGAGGACAGAGGGCTGAGTATTGATGTTTGAGGTCTGAGGATTGAGGATTGAGGATTGAGAATTGAGGATTGAGGATTGAGGATTGAGGATTGAAGATTGAGGACTGGGTATTGAGGATTGAGGAATGAGGATTGAGGATTGAGGATTGAGGATTGAGGATTGAAGATTGAGTATTGAGGATTGAAGATTGAAGATTGAGGATTGAGGATTGAGGATTGAGGATTGAGGATTGAGGATTGAGGATTGAGGATTGAAGATTGAGTATTGAGGATTGAAGATTGAGGATTGAGGATTGAGGATTGAGGATTGAGGATGGAGGATGAGGGCTGAGGGTTGAGGATTGAGGACTGAATATTGAGTATTGAGGATTGAAGATTGAGGATTGAGGATTGAGGATTGAGGATTGAGGATTGAAGATTCAGGATTGGGGACTGAGCCTTGAGGGTTGAGTGATGAGAATTGATGCTTGTGGATAGAGATTTGAAGATTGCAGGTCAAGTATTGAGCATTGAAAGCTGTGAATTCAGGATATTCTATTGAGGATTGAGGATTGACAACAGATTGTTGAGGACTGAGGGCTAAACATTGTGGATTCAGGATTGAGGATTCGGGATTGAGGTTTGAGGACTGAGGATTGAGGGTTGAGGATTGAGGATTGAGTATTGACGCTTGAGGATTGAGAGTTGAGGGTGGAGGATTGAAGATAGAGGACTGAGTGTTGAGGATTGAGTGTTGAGAATTGATGTTTGAGGATTGAGATTTGATTATAGAATGTTGTGGATTGAGTATTGAACCATGAGAATTCAGGATATTCTATTGAGTATTGAGAATTGAGGATTGATGGTTGAGGGTTGAGTGTTGAATATTGATGATTGAGGATTGAGGATTGAGGATTGAGGATAGAGGATTGACGATTGAGGATTGAGGATTGAGGATTGAGTATTGAGGATTGAAGATTGAGGACTGGGTGTTGAGGATCGAAGAATGAGGATTGTGGATTGAGGATTGAAGATTGAGGATTGAGGATTGAGGATTGAGGATTGAAGATTGAGTATTGAGGATTGAAGATTGAGGATTGAGGATTGAGGATTGAGGACTGAAGATTGAATATTGATGATTGAAGATTTAGGATTGAGGATTGAGTGTTGTGGATTGAGGACGAGGACTGAGGGTTGAGTATTGATGTTTGAGGTCTGAGGATTGAGGATTGAGGAATGAGAATTGAGGATTGAGGATTGAGGATTGAGGATTGAGGATTGTAGATTGAGTATTGACTATTGAAGGTTGAGGATTGAGGATAGAAGATTGAGGATTGAGGATTGAGGATTGAGGATTGAGGATTGAGGATCGAGGATTGAGGGTTGTGGATTGAGGACGAGGACTGAGGGTTGAGTATTGATGATTGAGGATTGAGGATTGAGGATTGAGAATCGAGGATTGAGGATTGAGGATTGAGGATTGAAGATTGAGGACTGGGTATTGAGGATTGAAGAATGAGGATTGAGGATTGAGGATTGAGAATTGAGGATTGTAGATTGAGTATTGAGGATTGAAGGTTGAGGATTGAGGATAGAGGATTGAGGATTGAGGATTGAGGATTGAGGATTGAGGATTGAAAATTGAGGACTGAGTGTTGATGGTTGCGTGATTAGAATTGATGTTTGTGGATTGAGATTTGAAGATTGAAGACTGGGGATTGAGTATTGAAAACTGTAAATTGAGGATACTCTATTGAGGATAGAGGATTGACAGTTGATTTTTGAGGACTGAGGGCTGAAGATTGAGGATTTAGGATTGAGGATTCGGGATTGCGGTTTGAGGGCTGAGGATTGAGAGTAGGGGATTGAGGATTGATTATTGACGCTTGAGGATTGAGAGTTGAGAATGGAGGATTGAAGAGAGAGGACTGAGTGTTGAGGATTGAGTGTTGAGAATTGATGTTTGAGGATTGAGATTTGATTATAGAATATTGTGGATTGAGTATTGAACCATGAGAATTCAGTATACTCTATTGAGTATTGAGAATTGAGGATTGGTGGTTGAGTATTGAGGATTGATGGTTGAGGGTTGAGTGTTGAATATTGATGATTGAGGATTGAGGATTGAGGATTGAGGATTGAGGACTGGAGATTGAATATTGATGATTGAAGATTGAGGATTGAGGATTGAGTGTTGTGGATTGAGGACGAGGACTGAGGGCTGAGTATTGATGTTTGAGGTCTGAGGATTGAGGATTGAGGATTGAGAATTGAGGATTGAGGATTGAGGATTGAGGATTGAAGATTGAGGACTGGGTATTGAGGATTGAAGAATGAGGATTGAGGATTGAGGATTGAGGATTGAGGATTGAAGATTGAGTATTGAGGATTGAAGATTGAGGATTGAGGATTGAGGATTGAGGATTGAGGATTGAGGATTGAGGATTGAGGATTGAGGATTGAAGATTGAGTATTGAGGATTGAAGATTGAGGATTGAGCATTGAGGATTGAGGATTGAGGATGGAGGATGAGGGCTGAGGGTTGAGGATTGAGGACTGAATATTGAGTATTGAGGATTGAAGATTGAGGATTGAGGATTGAGGATTGAGGATTGAGGATTGAAGATTCAGGATTGGGGACTGAGCCTTGAGGGTTGAGTGATGAGAATTGATGCTTGTGGATAGAGATTTGAAGATTGCAGGTCAAGTATTGAGCACTGAAAGCTGTGAATTCAGGATATTCTATTGAGGATTGAGGATTGACAACAGATTGTTGAGGACTGAGGGCTAAACATTGAGGATTCAGGATTGAGGATTCGGGATTGAGGTTTGAGGACTGAGGATTGAGGATTGAGGATTGAGGATTGAGGATTGAGGATTGAGGATTGAAGACTGAGAACTGGGTATTGAGGATTGAACATTGAGGATTGAGGATTGAGTATTGAGAATTGAGGGTCGAGGTTTGAAGATTGAATATTGATGATTGAAGATTGAGGATCGAGGATTGAGGGTTGTGGATTGAGAACGAGGACTGAGGGTTGAGTATTGATGTTTGAGATCTGAGGATTGAGGATTGAGGATTGAGAATTGAGGATTGAGGATTGAGGATTGAGGATTGAAGATTGAGGACTGGGTATTGAGGATTGAAGAATGAGGATTGAGGATTGAGGATTGAGGATTGAGGATTGAAGATTGAGTATTGAGGATTGAAGATTGAGGATTGAGGATTGAGGATTGAGGATTGAGGATTGAGGATTGAGGATTGAGGATTGAGGATTGAGGATTGAAGATTGAGTATTGAGGATTGAAGATTGAGGATTGAGGATTGAGGATTGAGGATTGAGGATGGAGGATGAGGGCTGAGGGTTGAGGATTGAGGTTTGAGTATTGAATCCTGAAAATTCAGGATAATCTATTGAGTATTGGGAATTGAGGATTGATGGTTGAGTATTGAGGATTGAGGATTGAGGATTGAGGATTGAGTATTGAATATTGAGGATTGACGATTGAGTATTGAAGATTGAGGATTGGGTATTGAGGTTCGTACATTGAGGATTGAGGATTGAGTATTGAGGGTTGAGGGTTGAGAAATGAGGATTGAGGATTGAGGATTGAAGATTGAGGGTTGAGTGTTGAGGATTGAAGTATGAGGATTGAGGATTGAGGATTGAAGATTGAGGATTGAGGATTGAGGATCGATTATTGAAGATTGAGTATTGATGATTGAAGATTGAGGATTGAGGATTGAGGATTTATGATTGAGGACTGAGTGTTGATGGTTGAGTCATTAGAATTGATGTTTGTGTATTCAGATTTGAAGATTGAAGAATGGGGATTGAGTATGGAAAACTGTAAATTGAGGATATTCTATTCAGGATAGAGGATTGATAGTTGATTTTTGAGGACTGAGGGCTGAAGATTGAGGATTTAGGATTGAGGATTCGGGATTGAGGTTTGAGGGCTGAGGATTGAGGGTTGAGGATTGAGGATTGAGTATTGACGCTTGAGGATTGAGAGTTGAGGGTGGAGGATTGAAGATAGAGGACTGAGTGTTGAGGATTGAGTGTTGAGAATTGATGTTTGAGGATTGAGATTTGATTATAGAATATTGTGGATTGAGTATTGAACCATGAGAATTCAGGATATTCTATTGAGTATTGAGAATTGAGGATTGATGGTTGAGGGTTGAGTGTTGAATATTGATGATTGAGGATTGAGGATTGAGGATTGAGGATAGAGGATTGACGATTGAGGATTGAGGATTGAGGATTGAGTATTGAGGATTGAAGATTGAGGACTGGGTGTTGAGGATCGAAGAATGAGGATTGTGGATTGAGGATTGAAGATTGAGCATTGAGGATTGAGGATTGAGTACTGAAGATTGAATATTGATGACTGAAGATTGAGGATTGAGGATTGAGTGTTGTGAATTGAGGACGAGGACTGAGGGTTGAGGATTGAGGATTGAGGATTGAAGATTGAGTATTGAGGATTGAAATTGAGGATTGAGGATTGAGGATTGAGGATTGAGGATGGAGGATGAGGGCTGAGGGTTGAGGATTGAGGTTTGAGTATTGAAACCTGAGATTTCAGGATAATCTATTGAGTATTGGGAATTGAGGATTGATGGTTGAGTATTGAGGATTGAGGATTGAGAATTGAGTATTGAAGATTGAGGATTGATGATTGGGTATTGAAGATTGAGGACTGGGTATTGCGGATTGAACATTGACGATTGAGGATTGGGGATTGAGGATTGAGGATTGAGGACTGAAGACTGAATACTGATGATTGAAGACTGAGGATTGAGGATTGAGGGATGTGGATTGAGGACGAGGACTGAGGGTTGAGTACTGATGTTTGAGGTCTGAGATTTGAGGATTGAGGATTGAGAATTGAGGATTGAGGGTTGAGGATTGAAGATTGAGGACTGGGTATTGAGGATTGAAGAATGAGGATTGAGGATTGAGGATTGAGGATTGAGGATTGAAGATTGAGTATTGAGGATTGAAGATTGATTGTTGGGGATTGAGGGTTGACGATTGAGGACTGAGTGTTGAGGGTTGATTGATGAGAATTGATGTTTGTGGATTGAGATTTGAAGATTGAAGAATGGGGATTGAGTATCGAAAACAGTGAATTGAGGATATTCTATTGAGGATTGCGGATTGATAGTTGATTGTTGAGGACTGAGGGCTGAAGATTGAGGATTCAGGATTGAGGATTCAGGATTGCGGATTCGGGATTCGGATGTGAGGACTGAGGATTGAGGGTTGAGGATTGAGGGTTGAGGATTGAGGATTGAGGATTGACGCTTGAGGATTGAGGATTGAGGATGGAGGATTGAAGGGAGAGGACTGAGTGTTGAGGATTGAGTGTTGAGAATTGATGTTTGAGGATTGAGATTTGATTATTGAATATTGTGGATTGAGTATTGAACCATGAGAGTTCAGGATATTCTATTGAGTAATGAGAATTGAGGATTGAAGGCTGAGGGTTGTGTGTTGAATATTGAGTATGGAGGATTGAGGATTGAGGATTGAAGATTGAGTACTGATGATTGAAGATTGAGGATTGAGGATTGAGGGTTGAGTATTGAGGACGAGGACTGACGGTTGAGTGTTGAGGTTTGAGGATTGAGGATTGAGGATTCAGAACTGAGGATTGAGGATTGAGGATGTAGCATTGAGGATTGAAGGTTGACGTCTGGGGACTGAGGATTGAAGATTGAGGATTAAGGATTGAAGATTGGGGATTGAGGATCTAGGATTGGAGATTGATTATTGAGGATTGAAGATTGAGGTTTGAGGATTCAGGATTGAGGATTGAGAAGTGAGGATGAGGACTGAGGGTTGAGGGTTGAGGTTTGAGGAATGAGGATTGAGGATTGAGGATTGAAGATTGAGGATTGGGTATTGAGGATTGAAGAATGAGGATTGAGGATTGAGGATTGAGGATTGAGGGTTGAGGATTGAAGATTGAGTATTCAGTATTGGAGATTGACGATTGAGGATTGAGGTCTGAGAATTGAGGATTGAGGATTGAGAATTGAGGATTGAGGATTGAGGATTGAAGATTGAGGACTGGGTATTGAGGATTGAAGAATGAGGATTGAGGATTGAACATTGATGGTAGAGTATTGAGGACTGAGGATTGAGGGTTGAAGATTGAGGACTGGGTATTGAGGATTGAAGATTGAGGATTGAGGATTGAGTGTTGTGGATTGAGGACGAGGACAGAGGGTTGAGTATTGATGTTTGAGGTCTGAGGATTGAGGATTGAGGATTGAGGATTGAGGATTGAAGATTGAGTATTGAGGATTGAAGATTGAGGATTGAGGATTGAGGATTGAGGATTGAGGATGGAGGATGAGGGCTGAGGGTTGAGGATTGAGGTTTGAGTATTGAATCCTGAAAATTCAGGATAATCTATTGAGTATTGGGAATTGAGGATTGATGGTTGAGTATTGAGGATTGAGGATTGAGGACTGAGGATTGAGTATTGAATATTGAGGATTGATGATTCAGTGTTGAAGATTGAGGATTGGGTATTGAGGTTCGTACATTGAGGATTGAGGATTGAGTATTGAGGGTTGAGGGTTGAGAATTGAAGATTGAGGATTGAGGATTGAGGATTGAGGACTGAAGATTGAATATTGATGATTGAAGATTGAGGATTGAGAATTGAGTGTTGTGGATTAAGGACGAGGACAGAGGGTTGAGTATTGATGTTTGAGGTCTGAGGATTGAGGATTGAGGATTGAGAATTGAGGATTGAGGATTGAGGATTGAGGATTGAAGATTGAGGACTGGGCATTGAGGATTGAAGAATGAGGATTGAGGATTGAGGATTGAGGACTGAGGATTGAAGATTGAGTATTGAGGATTGAAGATTGAGGATTGAGGATCGAGGATTGAGGATTGAGGATTGAGGATTGAGGATTGAGGATTGAGGATTGAAGATTGAGTATTGCGGATTGAAGATTGAGGATTGAGGATTGAGGATCGAGGATTGAGGGTTGTGGATTGAGGACGAGGACTGTGGGTTGAGTATTGATGATTGAGGATTGAGGATTGAGGATTGAGAATCGATGATTGAGGATTGAGGATTGAGGATTGAAGATTGAGGACTGGGTATTGAGGATTGAAGAATGAGGATTGAGGATTGAGGATTGAGAATTGAGGAATGTAGATTGAGTATTGAGGATTGAAGGTTGAGGATTGAGGATAGAGGATTGAGGATTGAGGACTGAGTGTTGATGGTTGCGTGATTAGAATTGATGTTTGTGGATTGAGATTTGAAGATTGAAGACTGGGGATTGAGTATTGAAAACTGTAAATTGAGGATACTCTATTGAGGATAGAAGATTGACAGTTGATTTTTGAGGACTGAGGGCTGAAGATTGAGGATTTAGGATTGAGGATTCGGGATTGCGGTTTGAGGGCTGAGGATTGAGAGTAGGGGATTGAGGATTGATTATTGACGCTTGAGGATTGAGAGTTGAGAATGGAGGATTGAAGAGAGAGGACTGAGTGTTGAGGATTGAGTGTTGAGAATTGATGTTTGAGGATTGAGATTTGATTATAGAATATTGTGGATTGAGTACTGAACCATGAGAATTCAGGATATTCTATTGAGTATTGAGAATTGAGGATTGATGGTTGAGTATTGAGGATTGATGGTTGAGGGTTGAGTGATGAATATTGATGATTGAGGATTGAGGATTGAGGATTGAGGATAGAGTATTGAAGATTGAGTATTGATGATTGAAGATTGAGGATTGAGGATTGAGGGTTGAGGATTGAGGACGAGGACTGAGGGCTGAGTATTGATGTTTGAGGTCTGAGAATTGAGGATTGAGGATTGAGAATTGAGGATTGAGGATAGAGAATTGAAGATTGAGGACTGGGTATTGAGGATTGAAGAATGAGGATTGAGGATTGAGGATTGAACATTGATGGTAGAGTATTGAGGACTGAGGATTGAGGATTGAAGATTGAGTATTCAGGATTCAGAATTGAGGTTTGAGGACTGAGGATTGAGGATTGAAGATTGAGTATTGAGGATTGAAGATTGAGGATTGAGGATTGAGGATTGAGGACTGAAGATTGAATATTGATGATTGAAGATTGAGGATTGAGGATTGAGTTTTGTGGATTGAGGACGAGGACTGAGGGTTGAGTATTGATGTTTGAGGTCTGAGGATTGAGGATTGAGGATTGAGAATTGAGGATTGAGGATTGAAGGTTGAGGTCTGGGGACTGAGGTTTGAAGATTGAGGATTAAGGATTGAGGATTGGGGATTGAGGATCTAGGATTGGAGATTGATTATTGAGGATTGAAGATTGAGGATTGAGGATTCAGGATTGAGAATTGAGAAGTGAGGATGAGAACTGAGGGTTGAGGGCTGAGGTTTGAGGAATGAGGATTGAGAATTGAGGATTGAAGATTGAGGATTGGGTATTGAGGATTGAAGAATGAGGATTGAGGATTGAGGATTGAGGATTGAGGGTTGAGGATTGAAGATTGAGTATTCAGGATTGGAGATTGACGATTGAGGATTGAGGGTCGAGGATTGAGGATTGAGGACTGAATATTGAGTATTGAGGATTGAAGATTGAGGATTGAGGATTGAGGATTGAGGATTGAGGATTGAAGATTCAGGATTGGGGACTGAGCCTTGAGGGTTGAGTGATGAGAATTGATGCTTGTGGATAGAGATTTGAAGATTGCAGGTCAAGTATTGAGCATTGAAAGCTGTGAATTCAGGATATTCTATTGAGGATTGAGGATTGACAACTGATTGTTGAGGACTGAGGGCTAAACATTGAGGATTCAGGATTGAGGATTCGGGATTGAGGTTTGAGGACTGAGGATTGAGGATTGAGGATTGAGGATTGAGGATTGAGGATTGAGGATTGAAGACTGAGAATTGGGTATTGAGGATTGAACATTGAGGATTGAGGATTGAGTATTGAGAATTGAGGGTCGAGGTTTGAAGATTGAATATTGATGATTGAAGATTGAGGATCGAGGATTGAGGGTTGTGGATTGAGAACGAGGACTGAGGGTTGAGTATTGATGTTTGAGGTCTGAGGATTGAGGATTTAGGATTGAGAATTGAGGATTGAGGATTGAGGATTGAGGATTGAAGATTGAGAGCTGGGTATTGAGGATTGAAGAATGAGGATTGAGGATTGAGGATTGAGGATTGCGGATTGAAGATTGAGTATTGAGGATTGAAGATTGAGGATTGAGGATTGAGGATTGAGGATTGAGGATTGAGGATTGAGGATTGAGGATTGAGGATAGAGGATTGAAGATTGAGTATAGATGATTGAAGACTGAGGATTGAGGATTGAGGGTTGAGGATAGAGGACGAGGACTGAGGGCTGAGTATTGATGTCTGAGGTCTGAGAATTGAGGATTGAGGATTGAGAATTAAGGATTGAGGATTGAGGATTGAAGATTGAGGACTGGGTATTGAGGATTGAAGAATGAGGATTGAGGATTGAGGATTGAACATTGATGGTAGAGTATTGAGGACTGAGGATTGAGGATTGAAGATTGAGGTCTGAGGATTGAGGATTGAGGACTGGAGATTGAATATTGATGATTGAAGATTGAGGATTGAGGATTGAGTGTTGTGGATTGAGGACGAGGACAGAGGGCTGAGTATTGGTGTTTGAGGTCTGAGCATTGAGGATTGAGGATTGAGGATTGAGGATTGAGGATTGAGGATTGAAGATTGAGGACTGGGTATTGAGGATTGAAGAATGAGGATTGAGGATTGAGGATTGAGGATTCAGGATTGAAGATTGAGTATTGAGGATTGAAGATTGAGGATTGAGGATTGAGGATTGAGGATTGAGGACTGAGGATTGAGGATTGAGGATTGAGGATTGAAGATTGAGTATTGAGGATTGAAGATTGAGGATTGAGGATTGAGGATTGAGGATTGAGGATGGAGGATGAAGGCTGAGGGTTGAGGATTGAGGTTTGAGTATTGAATCCTGAAAATTCAGGATAATCTATTGAGTATTGGGAATTGAGGATTGATGGTTGAGTATTTAGGATTGAGGATTCGGGATTGCGGTTTGAGGGCTGAGGATTGAGAGTAGGGGATTGAGGATTGATTATTGACGCTTGAGGATTGAGAGTTGAGAATGGAGGATTGAAGAGAGAGGACTGAGTGTTGAGGATTGAGTGTTGAGAATTGATGTTTGAGGATTGAGATTTGATTATAGAATATTGTGGATTGAGTACTGAACCATGAGAATTCAGGATATTCTATTGAGTATTGAGAATTGAGGATTGATGGTTGAGTATTGAGGATTGATGGTTGAGGGTTGAGTGATGAATATTGATGATTGAGGATTGAGGATTGAGGATTGAGGATAGAGTATTGAAGATTGAGTATTGATGATTGAAGATTGAGGATTGAGGATTGAGGGTTGAGGATTGAGGACGAGGACTGAGGGCTGAGTATTGATGTTTGAGGTCTGAGAATTGAGGATTGAGGATTGAGAATTGAGGATTGAGGATAGAGAATTGAAGATTGAGGACTGGGTATTGAGGATTGAAGAATGAGGATTGAGGATTGAGGATTGAACATTGATGGTAGAGTATTGAGGACTGAGGATTGAGGATTGAAGATTGAGTATTCAGGATTCAGAATTGAGGTTTGAGGACTGAGGATTGAGGATTGAAGATTGAGTATTGAGGATTGAAGATTGAGGATTGAGGATTGAGGATTGAGGACTGAAGATTGAATATTGATGATTGAAGATTGAGGATTGAGGATTGAGTTTTGTGGATTGAGGACGAGGACTGAGGGTTGAGTATTGATGTTTGAGGTCTGAGGATTGAGGATTGAGGATTGAGAATTGAGGATTGAGGATTGAAGGTTGAGGTCTGGGGACTGAGGTTTGAAGATTGAGGATTAAGGATTGAGGATTGGGGATTGAGGATCTAGGATTGGAGATTGATTATTGAGGATTGAAGATTGAGGATTGAGGATTCAGGATTGAGAATTGAGAAGTGAGGATGAGAACTGAGGGTTGAGGGCTGAGGTTTGAGGAATGAGGATTGAGAATTGAGGATTGAAGATTGAGGATTGGGTATTGAGGATTGAAGAATGAGGATTGAGGATTGAGGATTGAGGATTGAGGGTTGAGGATTGAAGATTGAGTATTCAGGATTGGAGATTGACGATTGAGGATTGAGGGTCGAGGATTGAGGATTGAGGACTGAATATTGAGTATTGAGGATTGAAGATTGAGGATTGAGGATTGAGGATTGAGGATTGAGGATTGAAGATTCAGGATTGGGGACTGAGCCTTGAGGGTTGAGTGATGAGAATTGATGCTTGTGGATAGAGATTTGAAGATTGCAGGTCAAGTATTGAGCATTGAAAGCTGTGAATTCAGGATATTCTATTGAGGATTGAGGATTGACAACTGATTGTTGAGGACTGAGGGCTAAACATTGAGGATTCAGGATTGAGGATTCGGGATTGAGGTTTGAGGACTGAGGATTGAGGATTGAGGATTGAGGATTGAGGATTGAGGATTGAGGATTGAAGACTGAGAATTGGGTATTGAGGATTGAACATTGAGGATTGAGGATTGAGTATTGAGAATTGAGGGTCGAGGTTTGAAGATTGAATATTGATGATTGAAGATTGAGGATCGAGGATTGAGGGTTGTGGATTGAGAACGAGGACTGAGGGTTGAGTATTGATGTTTGAGGTCTGAGGATTGAGGATTTAGGATTGAGAATTGAGGATTGAGGATTGAGGATTGAGGATTGAAGATTGAGAGCTGGGTATTGAGGATTGAAGAATGAGGATTGAGGATTGAGGATTGAGGATTGCGGATTGAAGATTGAGTATTGAGGATTGAAGATTGAGGATTGAGGATTGAGGATTGAGGATTGAGGATTGAGGATTGAGGATTGAGGATTGAGGATAGAGGATTGAAGATTGAGTATAGATGATTGAAGACTGAGGATTGAGGATTGAGGGTTGAGGATAGAGGACGAGGACTGAGGGCTGAGTATTGATGTCTGAGGTCTGAGAATTGAGGATTGAGGATTGAGAATTAAGGATTGAGGATTGAGGATTGAAGATTGAGGACTGGGTATTGAGGATTGAAGAATGAGGATTGAGGATTGAGGATTGAACATTGATGGTAGAGTATTGAGGACTGAGGATTGAGGATTGAAGATTGAGGTCTGAGGATTGAGGATTGAGGACTGGAGATTGAATATTGATGATTGAAGATTGAGGATTGAGGATTGAGTGTTGTGGATTGAGGACGAGGACAGAGGGCTGAGTATTGGTGTTTGAGGTCTGAGCATTGAGGATTGAGGATTGAGGATTGAGGATTGAGGATTGAGGATTGAAGATTGAGGACTGGGTATTGAGGATTGAAGAATGAGGATTGAGGATTGAGGATTGAGGATTCAGGATTGAAGATTGAGTATTGAGGATTGAAGATTGAGGATTGAGGATTGAGGATTGAGGATTGAGGACTGAGGATTGAGGATTGAGGATTGAGGATTGAAGATTGAGTATTGAGGATTGAAGATTGAGGATTGAGGATTGAGGATTGAGGATTGAGGATGGAGGATGAAGGCTGAGGGTTGAGGATTGAGGTTTGAGTATTGAATCCTGAAAATTCAGGATAATCTATTGAGTATTGGGAATTGAGGATTGATGGTTGAGTATTGAGGATTGAGGATTGAGGATTGAGGATTGAGGATTGATGATTGAGGACTGAGTGTTGATGGTTGAGTCATTAGAATTGATGTTTGTGGATTCAGATTTGAAGATTGAAGAATGGGGATCGAGTATGGAAAACTGTAAATTGATGATATTCTATTCAGGATAGAGGATTGATAGTTGATTTTTGAGGACTGAGGGCTGAAGATTGAGGATTTAGGATGGAGGATTCGGGATTGAGGTTTGAGGGCTGAGGATTGAGGGTTGAGGATTGAGGATTGAGTATTGACGCTTGAGGATTGAGAGTTGAGGGTGGAGGATTGAAGATAGAGGACTGAGTGTTGAGGATTGAGTGTTGAGAATTGATGTTTGAGGATTGAGATTTGATTATAGAATATTGTGGATTGAGTATTGAACCATGAGAATTCAGGATATTCTATTGAGTATTGAGAATTGAGGATTGATGGTTGAGGGTTGAGTGTTGAATATTGATGATTGAGGATTGAGGATTGAGGATTGAGGATAGAGGATTGACGATTGAGGATTGAGGATTGAGGATTGAGTATTGAGGATTGAAGATTGAGGACTGGGTGTTGAGGATCGAAGAATGAGGATTGTGGATTGAGGATTGAAGATTGAGGATTGAGGATTGAGGATTGAGGATTGAAGATTGAGTATTGAGGATTGAAGATTGATGATTGAGGATTGAGGATTGAGGACTGAAGATTGAATATTGATGATTGAAGATTGAGGATTGAGGATTGAGTGTTGTGGATTGAGGACGAGGACTGAGGGTTGAGTATTGATGTTTGAGGTCTGAGGATTGAGGATTGAGGAATGAGAATTGAGGATTGAGGATTGAGGATTGAAGATTGAAGATTGAGGACTGGGTATTGAGGATTGAAGAATGAGGATTGAGGATTGAGGATTGAGGATTGAGGATTGTAGATTGAGTATTGAGGATTGAAGGTTGAGGATTGAGGATAGAGGATTGAGGATTGAGGATTGAGGATTGAGGATTGAGGATTGAGGATTGAAGATTGAGTATTGAGGATTGAAGATTGAGGATTGAGGATTGAGGATTGAGGATTGAGGATTGAGTATTGAGGATTGAGGGTTGAGGATTGAAGATTGAATATTGATGATTGAAGATTGAGGATCGAGGATTGAGGGTTGTGGATTGAGGACGAGGACAGAGGGTTGAGTATTGATGTTTGAGGTCTGAGGATTGAGGATTGAGGATTGAGAATTGAGGATTGACGATTGAGGATTGAGGATTGAAGATTGAGGACTGGGTATTGAGGATTGAAGAATGAGGATTGAGGATTGAGGATTGAGGATTGAGGATTGAAGATTGAGTATTGAGGATTGAAGATTGAGGATTGAGGATTGAGGATTGAGGATTGAGGATTGAGGATTGAGGATTGAGGATTGAGGATTGAGGATTGAGGATTGAGGATAGAGGATTGAAGATTGAGTATAGATGATTGAAGACTGAGGATTGAGGATTGAGGGTTGAGGATAGAGGACGAGGACTGAGGGCTGAGTATTGATGTCTGAGGTCTGAGAATTGAGGATTGAGGATTGAGAATTAAGGATTGAGGATTGAGGATTGGAGATTGAGGATTGAGGATTGAGGATTGAGGATTGAGGATTGAGGATTGAGGATTGAGGATTGAAGATTGAGTATTGAGGATTGAAGATTGAGGATTGAGGATTGAGGATTGAGGATTGAGGATGGAGGATGAGGGCTGAGGGTTGAGGATTGAGGACTGAATATTGAGTATTGAGGATTGAAGATTGAGGATTGAGGATTGAGGATTGAGGATTGAGGATTGAAGATTCAGGATTGGGGACTGAGCCTTGAGGGTTGAGTGATGAGAATTGATGCTTGTGGATAGAGATTTGAAGATTGCAGGTCAAGTATTGAGCATTGAAAGCTGTGAATTCAGGATATTCTATTGAGGATTGAGGATTGACAACAGATTCTTGAGGACTGAGGGCTAAACATTGAGGATTCAGGATTGAGGATTCGGGATTGAGGTTTGAGGACTGAGGATTGAGGATTGAGGATTGAGGATTGAGGATTGAGGATTGAGGATTGAAGACTGAGAATTGGGTATTGAGGATTGAACATTGAGGATTGAGGATTGAGTATTGAGAATTGAGGGTCGAGGTTTGAAGATTGAATATTGATGATTGAAGATTGAGGATCGAGGATTGAGGGTTGTGGATTGAGAACGAGGACTGAGGGTTGAGTATTGATGTTTGAGATCTGAGCATTGAGGATTGAGGATTGAGAATTGAGGATTGAGGATTGAGGATTGAGGATTGAAGATTGAGGACTTGGTATTGAGGATTGAAGAATGAGGATTGAGGATTGAGGATTGAGGATTGAGGATTGAAGATTGAGTATTGAGGATTGAAGATTGAGGATTGAGGATTGAGGATTGAGGATTGAGGATTGAGGATTGAGGATTGAGGATTGAGGATTGAAGATTGAGTATTGAGGATTGAAGATTGAGGGTTGAGGATTGAGGATTGAGGATTGAGGATGGAGGATGAGGGCTGAGGGTTGAGGATTGAGGATGGAGGATGAGGGCTGAGGGTTGAGGATTGAGGTTTGAGTATTGAATCCTGAAAATTCAGGATAATCTATTGAGTATTGGGAATTGAGGATTGATGGTTGAGTATTGAGGATTGAGGATTGAGGATTGAGGATTGAGTATTGAATATTGAGGATTGACGATTGAGTATTGAAGATTGAGGATTGGGTATTGAGGTTCGTACATTGAGGATTGAGGATTGAGTATTGAGGGTTGAGGGTTGAGAAATGAGGATTGAGGATTGAGGATTGAAGATTGAGGGTTGAGTGTTGAGGATTGAAGTATGAGGATTGAGGATTGAGGATTGAAGATTGAGGATTGAGGATTGAGGATTGATTATTGAAGATTGAGTATTGATGATTGAAGATTGAGGATTGAGGATTGAGGATTTATGATTGAGGACTGAGTGTTGATGGTTGAGTCATTAGAATTGATGTTTGTGTATTCAGATTTGAAGATTGAAGAATGGGGATTGAGTATGGAAAACTGTAAATTGAGGATATTCTATTCAGGATAGAGGATTGATAGTTGATTTTTGAGGACTGAGGGCTGAAGATTGAGGATTTAGGATTGAGGATTCGGGATTGAGGTTTGAGGGCTGAGGATTGAGGGTTGAGGATTGAGGATTGAGTATTGACGCTTGAGGATTGAGAGTTGAGGGTGGAGGATTGAAGATAGAGGACTGAGTGTTGAGGATTGAGTGTTGAGAATTGATGTTTGAGGATTGAGATTTGATTATAGAATGTTGTGGATTGAGTATTGAACCATGAGAATTCAGGATATTCTATTGAGTATTGAGAATTGAGGATTGATGGTTGAGGGTTGAGTGTTGAATATTGATGATTGAGGATTGAGGATTGAGGATTGAGGATAGAGGATTGACGATTGAGGATTGAGGATTGAGGATTGAGTATTGAGGATTGAAGATTGAGGACTGGGTGTTGAGGATCGAAGAATGAGGATTGTGGATTGAGGATTGAAGATTGAGGATTGAGGATTGAGGATTGAGGATTGAAGATTGAGTATTGAGGATTGAAGATTGAGGATTGAGGATTGAGGATTGAGGACTGAAGATTGAATATTGATGATTGAAGATTTAGGATTGAGGATTGAGTGTTGTGGATTGAGGACGAGGACTGAGGGTTGAGTATTGATGTTTGAGGTCTGAGGATTGAGGATTGAGGAATGAGAATTGAGGATTGAGGATTGAGGATTGAGGATTGAGGATTGTAGATTGAGTATTGAGGATTGAAGGTTGAGGATTGAGGATAGAAGATTGAGGATTGAGGATTGAGGATTGAGGATTGAGGATTGAGGATCGAGGATTGAGGGTTGTGGATTGAGGACGAGGACTGAGGGTTGAGTATTGATGATTGAGGATTGAGGATTGAGGATTGAGAATCGAGGATTGAGGATTGAGGATTGAGGATTGAAGATTGAGGACTGGGTATTGAGGATTGAAGAATGAGGATTGAGGATTGAGGATTGAGAATTGAGGATTGTAGATTGAGTATTGAGGATTGAAGGTTGAGGATTGAGGATAGAGGATTGAGGATTGAGGATTGAGGATTGAGGATTGAGGATTGAAAATTGAGGACTGAGTGTTGATGGTTGCGTGATTAGAATTGATGTTTGTGGATTGAGATTTGAAGATTGAAGACTGGGGATTGAGTATTGAAAACTGTAAATTGAGGATACTCTATTGAGGATAGAGGATTGACAGTTGATTTTTGAGGACTGAGGGCTGAAGATTGAGGATTTAGGATTGAGGATTCGGGATTGCGGTTTGAGGGCTGAGGATTGATCGTAGGGGATTGAGGATTGATTATTGACGCTTGAGGATTGAGAGTTGAGAATGGAGGATTGAAGAGAGAGGACTGAGTGTTGAGGATTGAGTGTTGAGAATTGATGTTTGAGGATTGAGATTTGATTATAGAATATTGTGGATTGAGTATTGAACCATGAGAATTCAGTATACTCTATTGAGTATTGAGAATTGAGGATTGATGGTTGAGTATTGAGGATTGATGGTTGAGGGTTGAGTGTTGAATATTGATGATTGAGGATTGAGGATTGAGGATTGAGGATAGAGGATTGAAGATTGAGTATTGATGATTGAAGTTTGAGGATTGAGGATTGAGGGTTGAGGATTGAGGACGAGGACTGAGGGCTGAGTATTGATGTTTGAGGTCTGAGAATTGAGGATTGAGGATTGAGAATTGAGGATTGAGGATAGAGAATTGAAGATTGAGGACTGGGTATTGAGGATTGAAGAATGAGGATTGAGGATTGAGGATTGAACATTGATGGTAGAGTATTGAGGACTGAGGATTGAGGATTGAAGATTGAGTATTCAGGATTCAGAATTGAGGTTTGAGGACTGAGGATTGAGGATTGAAGATTGAGTATTGAGGATTGAAGATTGAGGATTGAGGATTGAGGATTGAGGACTGAAGATTGAATATTGATGATTGAAGATTGAGGATTGAGGATTGAGTTTTGTGGATTGAGGACGAGGACTGAGGGTTGAGTATTGATGTTTGAGGTCTGAGGATTGAGGATTGAGGATTGAGAATTGAGGATTGAGGATTGAAGGTTGAGGTCTGGGGACTGAGGTTTGAAGATTGAGGATTAAGGATTGAGGATTGGGGATTGAGGATCTAGGATTGGAGATTGATTATTGAGGATTGAAGATTGAGGATTGAGGATTCAGGATTGAGAATTGAGAAGTGAGGATGAGAACTGAGGGTTGAGGGCTGAGGTTTGAGGAATGAGGATTGAGAATTGAGGATTGAAGATTGAGGATTGGGTATTGAGGATTGAAGAATGAGGATTGAGGATTGAGGATTGAGGATTGAGGGTTGAGGATTGAAGATTGAGTATTCAGGATTGGAGATTGACGATTGAGGATTGAGGGTCGAGGATTGAGGATTGAGGACTGAATATTGAGTATTGAGGATTGAAGATTGAGGATTGAGGATTGAGGATTGAGGATTGAGGATTGAAGATTCAGGATTGGGGACTGAGCCTTGAGGGTTGAGTGATGAGAATTGATGCTTGTGGATAGAGATTTGAAGATTGCAGGTCAAGTATTGAGCATTGAAAGCTGTGAATTCAGGATATTCTATTGAGGATTGAGGATTGACAACTGATTGTTGAGGACTGAGGGCTAAACATTGAGGATTCAGGATTGAGGATTCGGGATTGAGGTTTGAGGACTGAGGATTGAGGATTGAGGATTGAGGATTGAGGATTGAGGATTGAGGATTGAAGACTGAGAATTGGGTATTGAGGATTGAACATTGAGGATTGAGGATTGAGTATTGAGAATTGAGGGTCGAGGTTTGAAGATTGAATATTGATGATTGAAGATTGAGGATCGAGGATTGAGGGTTGTGGATTGAGAACGAGGACTGAGGGTTGAGTATTGATGTTTGAGGTCTGAGGATTGAGGATTTAGGATTGAGAATTGAGGATTGAGGATTGAGGATTGAGGATTGAAGATTGAGAGCTGGGTATTGAGGATTGAAGAATGAGGATTGAGGATTGAGGATTGAGGATTGCGGATTGAAGATTGAGTATTGAGGATTGAAGATTGAGGATTGAGGATTGAGGATTGAGGATTGAGGATTGAGGATTGAGGATTGAGGATTGAGGATAGAGGATTGAAGATTGAGTATAGATGATTGAAGACTGAGGATTGAGGATTGAGGGTTGAGGATAGAGGACGAGGACTGAGGGCTGAGTATTGATGTCTGAGGTCTGAGAATTGAGGATTGAGGATTGAGAATTAAGGATTGAGGATTGAGGATTGAAGATTGAGGACTGGGTATTGAGGATTGAAGAATGAGGATTGAGGATTGAGGATTGAACATTGATGGTAGAGTATTGAGGACTGAGGATTGAGGATTGAAGATTGAGGTCTGAGGATTGAGGATTGAGGACTGGAGATTGAATATTGATGATTGAAGATTGAGGATTGAGGATTGAGTGTTGTGGATTGAGGACGAGGACAGAGGGCTGAGTATTGGTGTTTGAGGTCTGAGCATTGAGGATTGAGGATTGAGGATTGAGGATTGAGGATTGAGGATTGAAGATTGAGGACTGGGTATTGAGGATTGAAGAATGAGGATTGAGGATTGAGGATTGAGGATTCAGGATTGAAGATTGAGTATTGAGGATTGAAGATTGAGGATTGAGGATTGAGGATTGAGGATTGAGGACTGAGGATTGAGGATTGAGGATTGAGGATTGAAGATTGAGTATTGAGGATTGAAGATTGAGGATTGAGGATTGAGGATTGAGGATTGAGGATGGAGGATGAAGGCTGAGGGTTGAGGATTGAGGTTTGAGTATTGAATCCTGAAAATTCAGGATAATCTATTGAGTATTGGGAATTGAGGATTGATGGTTGAGTATTGAGGATTGAGGATTGAGGATTGAGGATTGAGGATTGATGATTGAGGACTGAGTGTTGATGGTTGAGTCATTAGAATTGATGTTTGTGGATTCAGATTTGAAGATTGAAGAATGGGGATCGAGTATGGAAAACTGTAAATTGATGATATTCTATTCAGGATAGAGGATTGATAGTTGATTTTTGAGGACTGAGGGCTGAAGATTGAGGATTTAGGATGGAGGATTCGGGATTGAGGTTTGAGGGCTGAGGATTGAGGGTTGAGGATTGAGGATTGAGTATTGACGCTTGAGGATTGAGAGTTGAGGGTGGAGGATTGAAGATAGAGGACTGAGTGTTGAGGATTGAGTGTTGAGAATTGATGTTTGAGGATTGAGATTTGATTATAGAATATTGTGGATTGAGTATTGAACCATGAGAATTCAGGATATTCTATTGAGTATTGAGAATTGAGGATTGATGGTTGAGGGTTGAGTGTTGAATATTGATGATTGAGGATTGAGGATTGAGGATTGAGGATAGAGGATTGACGATTGAGGATTGAGGATTGAGGATTGAGTATTGAGGATTGAAGATTGAGGACTGGGTGTTGAGGATCGAAGAATGAGGATTGTGGATTGAGGATTGAAGATTGAGGATTGAGGATTGAGGATTGAGGATTGAAGATTGAGTATTGAGGATTGAAGATTGATGATTGAGGATTGAGGATTGAGGACTGAAGATTGAATATTGATGATTGAAGATTGAGGATTGAGGATTGAGTGTTGTGGATTGAGGACGAGGACTGAGGGTTGAGTATTGATGTTTGAGGTCTGAGGATTGAGGATTGAGGAATGAGAATTGAGGATTGAGGATTGAGGATTGAAGATTGAAGATTGAGGACTGGGTATTGAGGATTGAAGAATGAGGATTGAGGATTGAGGATTGAGGATTGAGGATTGTAGATTGAGTATTGAGGATTGAAGGTTGAGGATTGAGGATAGAGGATTGAGGATTGAGGATTGAGGATTGAGGATTGAGGATTGAGGATTGAAGATTGAGTATTGAGGATTGAAGATTGAGGATTGAGGATTGAGGATTGAGGATTGAGGATTGAGTATTGAGGATTGAGGGTTGAGGATTGAAGATTGAATATTGATGATTGAAGATTGAGGATCGAGGATTGAGGGTTGTGGATTGAGGACGAGGACAGAGGGTTGAGTATTGATGTTTGAGGTCTGAGGATTGAGGATTGAGGATTGAGAATTGAGGATTGACGATTGAGGATTGAGGATTGAAGATTGAGGACTGGGTATTGAGGATTGAAGAATGAGGATTGAGGATTGAGGATTGAGGATTGAGGATTGAAGATTGAGTATTGAGGATTGAAGATTGAGGATTGAGGATTGAGGATTGAGGATTGAGGATTGAGGATTGAGGATTGAGGATTGAGGATTGAGGATTGAGGATTGAGGATAGAGGATTGAAGATTGAGTATAGATGATTGAAGACTGAGGATTGAGGATTGAGGGTTGAGGATAGAGGACGAGGACTGAGGGCTGAGTATTGATGTCTGAGGTCTGAGAATTGAGGATTGAGGATTGAGAATTAAGGATTGAGGATTGAGGATTGGAGATTGAGGATTGAGGATTGAGGATTGAGGATTGAGGATTGAGGATTGAGGATTGAGGATTGAAGATTGAGTATTGAGGATTGAAGATTGAGGATTGAGGATTGAGGATTGAGGATTGAGGATGGAGGATGAGGGCTGAGGGTTGAGGATTGAGGACTGAATATTGAGTATTGAGGATTGAAGATTGAGGATTGAGGATTGAGGATTGAGGATTGAGGATTGAAGATTCAGGATTGGGGACTGAGCCTTGAGGGTTGAGTGATGAGAATTGATGCTTGTGGATAGAGATTTGAAGATTGCAGGTCAAGTATTGAGCATTGAAAGCTGTGAATTCAGGATATTCTATTGAGGATTGAGGATTGACAACAGATTCTTGAGGACTGAGGGCTAAACATTGAGGATTCAGGATTGAGGATTCGGGATTGAGGTTTGAGGACTGAGGATTGAGGATTGAGGATTGAGGATTGAGGATTGAGGATTGAGGATTGAAGACTGAGAATTGGGTATTGAGGATTGAACATTGAGGATTGAGGATTGAGTATTGAGAATTGAGGGTCGAGGTTTGAAGATTGAATATTGATGATTGAAGATTGAGGATCGAGGATTGAGGGTTGTGGATTGAGAACGAGGACTGAGGGTTGAGTATTGATGTTTGAGATCTGAGCATTGAGGATTGAGGATTGAGAATTGAGGATTGAGGATTGAGGATTGAGGATTGAAGATTGAGGACTGGGTATTGAGGATTGAAGAATGAGGATTGAGGATTGAGGATTGAGGATTGAGGATTGAAGATTGAGTATTGAGGATTGAAGATTGAGGATTGAGGATTGAGGATTGAGGATTGAGGATTGAGGATTGAGGATTGAGGATTGAGGATTGAAGATTGAGTATTGAGGATTGAAGATTGAGGGTTGAGGATTGAGGATTGAGGATTGAGGATGGAGGATGAGGGCTGAGGGTTGAGGATTGAGGATGGAGGATGAGGGCTGAGGGTTGAGGATTGAGGTTTGAGTATTGAATCCTGAAAATTCAGGATAATCTATTGAGTATTGGGAATTGAGGATTGATGGTTGAGTATTGAGGATTGAGGATTGAGGATTGAGGATTGAGTATTGAATATTGAGGATTGACGATTGAGTATTGAAGATTGAGGATTGGGTATTGAGGTTCGTACATTGAGGATTGAGGATTGAGTATTGAGGGTTGAGGGTTGAGAAATGAGGATTGAGGATTGAGGATTGAAGATTGAGGGTTGAGTGTTGAGGATTGAAGTATGAGGATTGAGGATTGAGGATTGAAGATTGAGGATTGAGGATTGAGGATTGATTATTGAAGATTGAGTATTGATGATTGAAGATTGAGGATTGAGGATTGAGGATTTATGATTGAGGACTGAGTGTTGATGGTTGAGTCATTAGAATTGATGTTTGTGTATTCAGATTTGAAGATTGAAGAATGGGGATTGAGTATGGAAAACTGTAAATTGAGGATATTCTATTCAGGATAGAGGATTGATAGTTGATTTTTGAGGACTGAGGGCTGAAGATTGAGGATTTAGGATTGAGGATTCGGGATTGAGGTTTGAGGGCTGAGGATTGAGGGTTGAGGATTGAGGATTGAGTATTGACGCTTGAGGATTGAGAGTTGAGGGTGGAGGATTGAAGATAGAGGACTGAGTGTTGAGGATTGAGTGTTGAGAATTGATGTTTGAGGATTGAGATTTGATTATAGAATGTTGTGGATTGAGTATTGAACCATGAGAATTCAGGATATTCTATTGAGTATTGAGAATTGAGGATTGATGGTTGAGGGTTGAGTGTTGAATATTGATGATTGAGGATTGAGGATTGAGGATTGAGGATAGAGGATTGACGATTGAGGATTGAGGATTGAGGATTGAGTATTGAGGATTGAAGATTGAGGACTGGGTGTTGAGGATCGAAGAATGAGGATTGTGGATTGAGGATTGAAGATTGAGGATTGAGGATTGAGGATTGAGGATTGAAGATTGAGTATTGAGGATTGAAGATTGAGGATTGAGGATTGAGGATTGAGGACTGAAGATTGAATATTGATGATTGAAGATTTAGGATTGAGGATTGAGTGTTGTGGATTGAGGACGAGGACTGAGGGTTGAGTATTGATGTTTGAGGTCTGAGGATTGAGGATTGAGGAATGAGAATTGAGGATTGAGGATTGAGGATTGAGGATTGAGGATTGTAGATTGAGTATTGAGGATTGAAGGTTGAGGATTGAGGATAGAAGATTGAGGATTGAGGATTGAGGATTGAGGATTGAGGATTGAGGATCGAGGATTGAGGGTTGTGGATTGAGGACGAGGACTGAGGGTTGAGTATTGATGATTGAGGATTGAGGATTGAGGATTGAGAATCGAGGATTGAGGATTGAGGATTGAGGATTGAAGATTGAGGACTGGGTATTGAGGATTGAAGAATGAGGATTGAGGATTGAGGATTGAGAATTGAGGATTGTAGATTGAGTATTGAGGATTGAAGGTTGAGGATTGAGGATAGAGGATTGAGGATTGAGGATTGAGGATTGAGGATTGAGGATTGAAAATTGAGGACTGAGTGTTGATGGTTGCGTGATTAGAATTGATGTTTGTGGATTGAGATTTGAAGATTGAAGACTGGGGATTGAGTATTGAAAACTGTAAATTGAGGATACTCTATTGAGGATAGAGGATTGACAGTTGATTTTTGAGGACTGAGGGCTGAAGATTGAGGATTTAGGATTGAGGATTCGGGATTGCGGTTTGAGGGCTGAGGATTGAGCGTAGGGGATTGAGGATTGATTATTGACGCTTGAGGATTGAGAGTTGAGAATGGAGGATTGAAGAGAGAGGACTGAGTGTTGAGGATTGAGTGTTGAGAATTGATGTTTGAGGATTGAGATTTGATTATAGAATATTGTGGATTGAGTATTGAACCATGAGAATTCAGTATACTCTATTGAGTATTGAGAATTGAGGATTGATGGTTGAGTATTGAGGATTGATGGTTGAGGGTTGAGTGTTGAATATTGATGATTGAGGATTGAGGATTGAGGATTGAGGATAGAGGATTGAAGATTGAGTATTGATGATTGAAGTTTGAGGATTGAGGATTGAGGGTTGAGGATTGAGGACGAGGACTGAGGGCTGAGTATTGATGTTTGAGGTCTGAGAATTGAGGATTGAGGATTGAGAATTGAGGATTGAGGATAGAGAATTGTAGATTGAGGACTGGGTATTGAGGATTGAAGAATGAGGATTGAGGATTGAGGATTGAACATTGATGGTAGAGTATTGAGGACTGAGGATTGAGGATTGAGGATTGAGGATTGAAGATTGAGGACTGGGTATTGAGGATTGAAGAATGAGGATTGAGGATTGAGGATTGAGGATTGAGGATTGTAGATTGAGTATTGAGGATTGAAGGTTGAGGATTGAGGATAGAGGATTGAGGATTGAGGATTGAGGATTGAGGATTGAGGATTGAGGATTGAGGATTGAGGATTGAAGATTGAGTATGGAGGATTGAAGGTTGAGGATTGTGGATTGAGGATTGAGGATTGAGGATGGAGGATGAGGGCTGAGGGTTGAGGATTGAGGTTTGAGTATTGAATCCTGAGAATTCAGCATAATCTATTGAGTATTGGGAATGGAGGATTGATGGTTGAGTATTGAGGGTTGAGGATTGAGGATTGAAGACTGAATATTGAAGATTGAGGATTGATGATTGAGTATTGAAGATTGAGGATTTGGTATTGCGGATTGAACATTGACGATTGAGGACTGAGGATCGAGGATTGAGGATTGAGGATTGAGGACTGAAGACTGAATACTGATGATTGAAGACTGAGGATTGAGGATTGAGGGATGTGGATTGAGGACGAGGACTGAGGGTTGAGTACTGATGTTTGAGGTCTGAGATTTCAGGATTGAGGATTGAGAATTGAGGATTGAGGGTTGAGGATTGAAGATTGAGGACTGGGTATTGAGGATTGAAGAATGAGGATTGAGGATTGAGGATTGAGTATTGAGGATTGAAGATTGAGTATTGAGGATTGAAGATTGAGGATTGGGGATTGAGGATTGACGATTGAGGACTGAGTGTTGAGGGTTGATTGATGAGAATTGATGTTTGTGGATTGAGATTTGAAGATTGAAGAATGGGGATTGAGTATCGAAAACAGTGAATTGAGGATATTCTATTGAGGATTGCGGATTGATAATTGATTGTTGAGGACTGAGGGCTGAAGATTGAGGATTCAGGATTGAGGATTCAGGGTTGAGGATTCAGGATTGAGGTTGGAGGACTGAGGATTGAGGATTGAGGACCGAGGATTGAAGATTGAGGATTGAGGATTGAAGATTGAGGATTGGGTATTGCGGATTGGACATTGAGGATTGAGGATTGAGTTTTGAGGGTTGAGGGTTGAGAATTGAAGATTGAATATTGATGATTGAAGATTGAGGATCGAGGATTGAGGGTTGTGGATTGAGGACGAGGACTGAGGGTTGAGTATTGATGTTTGAGGTCTGAAGATTGAGGATTGAGGATTGAGAATTGAGGATTGAGTATTGAGGATTGAAGATTGAGTATAGAGTGTTGAGGATCGAAGAATGAGGATTGAGGATTCAGGATTGAAGATTGGGGATTGGGGATTGAGGATTGAGGACTGAAGATTGAGTATTGAGGATTGAAGATTGAGGATTGAGGATTGAGGATTGAAGATTGAGGACCGAGTGTTGATGGTTGCGTGATTAGAATTGATGTTTGTGGATTGAGATTTGAAGATTGAAGAATGGAGATTGAGTATGGAAAACTGTAAATTGAGGATATTCTATTCACGATAGAGGATTGATAGTTGATTTTTGAGGACTGAGGGCTGAAGATTGAGGATTGAGGATTGAGGATTGAGGATAGAGGATTGAAGATTGAGTATTGGTGATTGAAGATGGAGGATTGAGGATTGAGGGCTGAGGATTGAGTACGAGGACTGACGGTTGAGGATTGAGGTTTCAGGATTGTGGATTGAGGATTGAGAATGAGGGCTGAGGGTTGAGGATTGAGGATTGAGGATTGAGGATTGAGGATTGAGGATTGAAGATTGAGTATTGAGGATTGAAGTTTGAGGATTGAGGATTGATGATTGAGGATTGAGGGTTGAGGAATGAAGGTTGAGGATTGAGGATTAAGGATTGAGGATTGAGGATTGAGGATTGAAGATTGAGGATTGAGGATTGAGGATTGAGGATTGAAGATTGAGGATTGGGTACTGAGGATTGAAGAATGAGGATTGAGGATTGAGGATTGACGGTTGAGGATTGAAGATTGAGGATCGAGCATTGAGGATTGAGGATTGAAGATTGAGTATTGAGGATTGAAGATTGAGGATTGAGGATTGACGATTGAGGATTGAGAATTGAAGATTGAGGATTGGGGACTGAGTGTTGAGGGTTGAGTGATGAGAATTGATGTTTGAGGATTGAGATTTGATTATTGAATATTGTGGATTGAGTATTTAACCATGAGAGTTCAGGATATTCTATTGAGTAATGAGAATTGAGGATTGAAGGCTGAGGGTTGTGTGTTGAATATTGAGTATGGAGGATTGAGGATTGAGGATTGAAGATTGAGTACTGATGATTGAAGATTGAGGATTGAGGATTGAGGGTTGAGTATTGAGGACGAGGACTGACGGTTGAGTGTTGAGGTTTGAGGATTGAGGATTGAGGATTCAGAACTGAGGATTGATGATTGAGGATGGAGCATTGAGGATTGAAGGTTGAGGTCTGGGGACTGAGGATTGAAGATTGAGGATTAAGGATTGAGGATTGGGGATTGAGGATCTAGGATTGGAGATTGATTATTGAGTATTGAAGATTGAGGATTGAGGATTCAGGATTGAGAATTGAGAAGTGAGGATGAGAACTGAGGGTTGAGGGCTGAGGTTTGAGGAATGAGGATTGAGGATTGACGATTGAAGATTGAGGATTGGGTATTGAGGATTGAAGAATGAGGATTGAGGATTGAGGATTGAGGATTGAGGGTTGAGGATTGAAGATTGAGTATTCAGGATTGGAGATTGACGATTGAGGATTGAGTGTCGAGGATTGAGGATTGAGGACTGAATATTGAGTATTGAGGATTGAAGATTGAGGATTGAGGATTGAGGATTGAGGATTGAGGATTGAAGATTCAGGATTGGGGACTGAGTCTTGAGGGTTGAGTGATGAGAATTGATGCTTGTGGATAGAGATTTGAAGATTGCAGGTCAAGTATTGAGCATTGAAAGCTGTGAATTCAGGATATTCTATTGAGGGTTGAGGATTGACAACTGATTGTTGAGGACTGAGGGCTAAACATTGAGGATTCAGGATTGAGGATTCGGGATTGAGGTTTGAGGACTGAGGATTGAGGATTGAGGATTGAGGATTGAGGATTGAGGATTGAGGATTGAAGATTGAGAATTGGGTATTGAGGATTGAACATTGAGGATTGAGGATTGAGTATTGAGGATTGAGGGTCGAGGTTTGAAGATTGAATATTGATGATTGAAGATTGAGGATCGAGGATTGAGGGTTGTGGATTGAGGACGAGGACTGAGGGTTGAGTATTGATGTTTGAGGTCTGAGGATTGAGGATTTAGGATTGAGAATTGAGGATTGAGGATTGAGGATTGAGGATTGAAGATTGAGAACTGGGTATTGAGGATTGAAGAATGAGGATTGAGGATTGAGGATTGAGGATTGAGGATTGAAGATTGAGTATTGAGGATTGAAGATTGAGGATTGAGGATTGAGGATTGAGGATTGAGGATTGAGGATTGAGGATTGAGGATTGAGGATAGAGGATTGAAGATTGAGTATAGATGATTGAAGACTGAGGATTGAGGATTGAGGGTTGAGGATAGAGGACGAGGACTGAGGGCTGAGTATTGATGTCTGAGGTCTGAGAATTGAGGATTGAGGATTGAGAATTAAGGATTGAGGATTGAGGATTGAAGATTGAGGACTGGGTATTGAGGATTGAAGAATGAGGATTGAGGATTGATGATTGAACATTGATGGTAGAGTATTGAGGACTGAGGATTGAGGATTGAAGATTGAGGATTGAGGATTGAGGATTGAGGACTGGAGATTGAATATAGATGATTGAAGATTGAGGATTGAGGATTGAGTGTTGTGGATTCAGGACGAGGACAGAGGGCTGAGTATTGATGTTTGAGGTCTGAGGATTGAGGATTGAGGATTGAGAATTGAGGATTGAGGATTGAGGATTGAGGATTGAGGATTGAGGACTGGGTATTGAGGATTGAAGAATGAGGATTGAGGATTGAGGATTGAGGATTGAGGATTGAAGATTGAGTATTGAGAATTGAAGATTGAGGATTGAGGATTGAGGATTGAGGATTGAGTATTGAGGATTGAGGATTGAGGATTGAGGATTGAAGATTGAGTATTGAGGATTGAAGATTGAGGATTGAGGATTGAGGATTGAGGATTGAGGATGGAGGATGAGGGCTGAGGGTTGAGGATTGAGGTTTGAGTATTGAATCCTGAAAATTCAGGATAATCTATTGAGTATTGGGAATTGAGGATTGATGGTTGAGTATTGAGGATTGAGGATTGAGGATTGAGGATTGAGTATTGAATATTGAGGATTGACGATTGAGTATTGAAGATTGAGGATTGGGTATTGAGGTTCGTTGATTGAGGATTGAGGATTGAGTATTGAGGGTTGAGGGTTGAGAAATGAGGATTGAGGATTGAGGATTGAAGATTGAGGGTTGAGTGTTGAGGATTGAAGTATGAGGATTGAGGATTGAGGATTGAAGATTGAGGATTGAGGATTGAGGATTGATTATTGAAGATTGAGTATTGATGATTGAAGATTGAGGGTTGAGGATTGAGGATTGATGATTGAGGACTGAGTGTTGATGGTTGAGTCATTAGAATTGATGTTTGTGGA
The DNA here is from genome assembly GCF_051401765.1 of Calliopsis andreniformis. Classification (NCBI taxonomy): domain Eukaryota; kingdom Metazoa; phylum Arthropoda; class Insecta; order Hymenoptera; family Andrenidae; genus Calliopsis; species Calliopsis andreniformis. The sequence goes on along the minus strand of NW_027480721.1, from coordinate 209,320 downwards.
TTCAGATTTGAAGATTGAAGAATGGGGATTGAGTATGGAAAACTGTAAATTGAGGATATTCTATTCAGGATAGAGGATTGATGGTTGATTTTTGAGGACTGAGGGCTGAAGATTGAGGATTTAGGATTGAGGATTCGGGATTGAGGTTTGAGGGCTGAGGATTGAGGGTTGAGGATTGAGGATTGAGTATTGACGCTTGAGGATTGAGAGTTGAGGGTGGAGGATTGAAGATAGAGGTCTGAGTGTTGAGGATTGAGTGTTGCGAATTGATGTTTGAGGATTGAGATTTGATTATAGAATATTGTGGATTGAGTATTGAACCATGAGAATTCAGGATATTCTATTGAGTATTGAGAATTGAGGATTGATGGCTGAGGGTTGAGTGTTGAATATTGATGATTGAGGATTGAGGATTGAGGATTGAGGATTAAGGATTGAGAATTGAGGATTGAGGATTGAGGATTGAAGATTGAAGATTGGGTATTGTGGATTGAAGAATGAGGATTGAGGATTGAGGATTGAGGATTGAGGATTGAAGATTGAGGATTGAGGATTGAGGATTGAGAATTGAAGATTGAGGGTCTGGGACAGAGGATTGAAGATTGAGGATTGAGGATGAGGCCTGAGTGTTAAGGATTGAGGTTTGAGGACTGTGGACTGAGGATTGAGGATTGAGAATTGAGGATTGAGGATTGAGGATTGAAGATTGAGGATTGGGTATTGAGGATTGAAGAATGAGGGTTGAGGATTGAGGATTGAGGATTGAGGGTTGAGGATTGAAGATTGAGTATTCAGGATTGGAGATTGACGATTGAGGGTTGAGGGTTGAGGATTGAGGATTGAGGATTGAAGATTGAGTATTGAGGACTGAAGATTGAGGATTGAGGATTGAGGACTGAGGATTGAGGATTGAAGATTCAGGATTGGGGACTGAGTGTTGAGGGTTGAGTGATGAGAATTGATGTTTGTGGATAGAGATTTGAAGATTGCAGGTTGAGTGTTGTGTATTGAAACCTGTGAATTGAGGATATTCTATTGACGATTGAGGATTGACAACTGATTGTTGAGGACTGAGGGCTGAACATTGAGGATTCAGGATTGAGGATTCAGGATTGAGGTTTGAGGACTGAAGATTGCGGATTGAGGATTGAGGATTGAGGATTGAGGATTGAGGATTGAGGATTGAGGATTGAAGATTGAGGATTGGGTATTGAGGATTGAACATTGAGGATTGAGGATTGAGTATTGAGGATTGAGGGTTGGGAATTGAAGATTGATTATTGATGATTGAAGATTGAGGATCGAGGATTGAGGGTTGTGTATTGAGGACGAGGACTGAGGGTTGAGTATTGATGTTTGAGGTCTGAGGATTGAGTATTGAGGATTCAAGATTGAGGATTGAGGATTGAGGATTGAGGACTGAAGATTGAATATGGATGATTGAAGATTGAGGATTGAGGATTGAGTGTTGTGGATTGAGGACGAGGACAGAGGGTTGAGTATTGATGTTTGAGGTCTGAGGACTGAGGATTGAGGATTGAGAATTGAGGATTGAGGATTGCGGATTGAGGATTGAAGATTGAGGACTTGGTATTGAGGATTGAAGAATGAGTATTGAGGATCGAGGATTGAGGATTGAGGATTGTAGATTGAGTATTGAGGATTGAAGGTTGAGGATTGAGGATAGAGGATTGAGGATTGAGGATTGAGGATTGAGGATTGAGGATTGAGGATTGAGGATTGAAGATAGAGTATTGAGGATTGAAGATTGAGGATTGAGGATTGAGGATTGAGGATTGAGGATTGAGGATGGAGGATGAGGGCTGAGGGTTGAGGATTGAGGTTTGAGTATTGAATCCTGAGAATTCAGGATAATCTATTGAGTATTGGGAATTGAGGATTGATGGTTGAGTATTGAGGATTGAGGATTGAGGATTGAGGATTGAGTATTGAAGATTGAGGATTGATGATTGAGTATTGAAGATTGAGGATTGGGTATTGCGGATTGAACATTGACGATTGAGGATTGAGGATTGATGATTGAGGATTGAGGACTGAAGACTGAATACTGATAATTGAAGACTGAGGATTGAGGATTGAGGTATGTGGATTGAGGACGAGGACTGAGGGTTGAGTACTGATGATTGAGGTCTGAAATTTGAGGATTGAGGATTGCGAATTGGGGATTGAGGGTTGAGGATTGAAGATTGAGGACTGGGTATTGAGGATTGAAGAATGAGGATTGAGGATTGAGGATTGAGGATTGAGGATTGAAGATTGAGTATTGAGGATTGAAGATTGATTATTGGGGATGGAGGATTGACGATGGAGGACTGAGTGTTGAGGGTTGATTGATGAGAATTGATGTTTGAGGATTGAGATTTGATTATTGAATATTGTGGATTGAGTAGTGAACCATGAGAGTTCAGGATATTCTATTGAGTAATGAGAATTGAGGATTGACGGCTGAGGGTTGTGTGTTGAATATTGAGTATGGAGGATTGAGGATTGAGGATTGAAGATTGAGTACTGATGATTGAAGATTGAGGATTGAGGATTGAGGGTTGAGTATTGAGGACGAGGACTGACGGTTGAGTGTTGAGGTTTGAGGATTGAGGATTGAGGATTCAGAACTGAGGATTGAGTATTGAGGAGGGAGCATTGAGGATTGAAGATTGAGGTCTGGGGACTGAGGATTGAAGATTGAGGATTAAGGATTGAGGATTGGGGATTGAGTATCTAGGATTGGAGATTGATTATTGAGGATTGAAGATTGAGGATTGAGGATTCAGGATTGAGAATTGAGAAGTGAGGATGAGGACTGAGGGTTGAGGGTTGAGGTTTGAGGAATGAGGATTGAGGATTGATGATTGAAGATTGAGGATTGGGTATTGAGGATTGAAGAATGAGGATTGAGGATTGAGGATTGAGGATTGAGGGTTGAGGATTGAAGATTGAGTATTCAGGATTGGAGATTGACGATTGAGGATTGAGGGTCGAGGATTGAGGACTGAGGAATGAATATTGAGTATTGAGGATTCAAGATTGAGGATTGAGGATTGAGGATTGAGGATTGAGGATTGAAGATTCAGGATTGGGGACTGAGTGTTGAGGGTTGAGTGATGAGAATTGATGATCGTGGATAGAGATTTGAAGATTGCAGGTCAAGTATTGAGCATTGAAACCTGTGAATTCAGGATATTCTATTGAGGATTGAGGATTGACAACTGATTGTTGAGGTCTGAGGGCTAAACATTGAGGATTCAGGATTGAGGATTCGGGATTGAGGTTTGAGGACTGAGGATTGAGGATTGAGGATTGAGGATTGAGGATTGAGGATTGAGGATTGAAGATTGAGGATTGGGTATTGAGAATTGAGGATTGAGTATTGAGGATTGAAGATTGAGGATTGGGCGTTGAGGATCGAAGAATGAGGATTGAGGATTGAGGATTGAAGATTGAGGATTGAGGATTGAGGATTGAGGACTGAAGATTGAGTATTGAGGATTGAAGATTGAGGATTGAGGATTGAGGATTGAAGATGGAGGACTGAGTGTTGATGGTTGCGTGATTAGAATTGATGTTTGTGGATTGAGATTTGAAGATTGAAGAATGGGGATTGAGCATTGAAAACTGCAAATTGAGGATACTCTATTGAGGATAGAGGATTGACAGTTGATTTTTGAGGACTGAGGGCTGAAGATTGAGGATTTAGGACTGAGCATTCGGGATTGCGGTTTGAGGGCTGAGGATTGAGAGTTGGGGATTGAGGACTGATTATTGACGCTTGAGGATTGAGAGTTGAGGATGGAGGATTGAAGAGAGAGGACTGAGTGTAGAGGATTGAGTGTTGGGAATTGATGTTTGACGATTGAGATTTGATTATAGAATATTGTGGATTGAGTATTCAACCATGAGAATTCTGGATATTCTATTGAGTATTGAGAATTGAGGATTGATGGTTGAGTATTGAGGATTGATGGTTGAGGGTTGAGTGTTGAATATTGATGATTGAGGATTGAGGATTGAGGATTGAGGATAGAGGATTGAAGATTGAGTATTGATGATTGAAGATTGAGGATTGAGGATTGAGGGTTGAGGACTGAGGACGAGGACTGAGGGCTGAGTATTGATGCTTGAGGTCTGAGAATTGAGGATTGAGGATTGAGAATTGAGGATTGAGTATAGAGGATTGAAGATTGAGGACTGGGTATTGAGGATTGAAGAATGAGGATTGAGGATTGAACATTGATGGTAGAGTATTGAGGACTGAGGATTGAGGATTGAAGGTTGAGTATTCAGGATTCAGAATTGAGGTTTGAGGACTGAGGATTGAGGATTGAAGATTGAGTATTGAGGATTGAAGATTGAGGATTGAGGATTGAGGATTGAGGACTGAAGATTGAATATGGATGATTGAAGATTGAGGATTGAGGATTGAGTGTTGTGGATTGAGGACGAGGACTGAGGGCTGAGTATTGATGTTTGAGGTCTGAGGATTGAGGATTGAGGATTGAGAACTGGGTATTGAGGATTGAAGAATGAGGATTGAGGATTGAGGATTGAGGATTGAGGATTGAAGATTGAGTATTGAGGATTGAAGATTGAGGATTGAGGATTGAGGATTGAGGATTGAGGATTGAGGATTGAGGATTGAGGATTGAGGATAGAGGATTGAAGATTGAGTATAGATGATTGAAGACTGAGGATTGAGGATTGAGGGTTGAGGATAGAGGACGAGGACTGAGGGCTGAGTATTGATGTCTGAGGTCTGAGAATTGAGGATTGAGGATTGAGAATTAAGGATTGAGGATTGAGGATTGAAGATTGAGGACTGGGTATTGAGGATTGAAGAATGAGGATTGAGGATTGAGGATTGAACATTGATGGTAGAGTATTGAGGACTGAGGATTGAGGATTGAAGATTGAGGATTGAGGATTGAGGATTGAGGACTGGAGATTGAATATAGATGATTGAAGATTGAGGATTGAGGATTGAGTGTTGTGGATTCAGGACGAGGACAGAGGGCTGAGTATTGATGTTTGAGGTCTGAGGATTGAGGATTGAGGATTGAGAATTGAGGATTGAGGATTGAGGATTGAGGATTGAGGATTGAGGACTGGGTATTGAGGATTGAAGAATGAGGATTGAGGATTGAGGATTGAGGATTGAGGATTGAAGATTGAGTATTGAGAATTGAAGATTGAGGATTGAGGATTGAGGATTGAGGATTGAGTATTGAGGATTGAGGATTGAGGATTGAGGATTGAAGATTGAGTATTGAGGATTGAAGATTGAGGATTGAGGATTGAGGATTGAGGATTGAGGATGGAGGATGAGGGCTGAGGTTTGAGGATTGAGGTTTGAGTATTGAATCCTGAAAATTCAGGATAATCTATTGAGTATTGGGAATTGAGGATTGATGGTTGAGTATTGAGGATTGAGGATTGAGGATTGAGGATTGAGTATTGAATATTGAGGATTGACGATTGAGTATTGAAGATTGAGGATTGGGTATTGAGGTTCGTTGATTGAGGATTGAGGATTGAGTATTGAGGGTTGAGGGTTGAGAAATGAGGATTGAGGATTGAGGATTGAAGATTGAGGGTTGAGTGTTGAGGATTGAAGTATGAGGATTGAGGATTGAGGATTGAAGATTGAGGATTGAGGATTGAGGATTGATTATTGAAGATTGAGTATTGATGATTGAAGATTGAGGGTTGAGGATTGAGGATTGATGATTGAGGACTGAGTGTTGATGGTTGAGTCATTAGAATTGATGTTTGTGGATTCAGATTTGAAGATTGAAGAATGGGGATTGAGTATGGAAAACTGTAAATTGAGGATATTCTATTCAGGATAGAGGATTGATGGTTGATTTTTGAGGACTGAGGGCTGAAGATTGAGGATTTAGGATTGAGGATTCGGGATTGAGGTTTGAGGGCTGAGGATTGAGGGTTGAGGATTGAGGATTGAGTATTGACGCTTGAGGATTGAGAGTTGAGGGTGGAGGATTGAAGATAGAGGTCTGAGTGTTGAGGATTGAGTGTTGCGAATTGATGTTTGAGGATTGAGATTTGATTATAGAATATTGTGGATTGAATATTGAACCATGAGAATTCAGGATATTCTATTGAGTATTGAGAATTGAGGATTGATGGCTGAGGGTTGAGTGTTGAATATTGATGATTGAGGATTGAGGATTGAGGATTGAGGATTAAGGATTGAGAATTGAGGATTGAGGATTGAGGATTGAAGATTGAAGATTGGGTATTGTGGATTGAAGAATGAGGATTGAGGATTGAGGATTGAGGATTGAGGATTGAAGATTGAGGATTGAGGATTGAGGATTGAGAATTGAAGATTGAGGATCTGGGACAGAGGATTGAAGATTGAGGATTGAGGATGAGGCCTGAGTGTTAAGGATTGAGGTTTGAGGACTGTGGACTGAGGATTGAGGATTGAGAATTGAGGATTGAGGATTGAGGATTGAAGATTGAGGATTGGGTATTGAGGATTGAAGAATGAGGGTTGAGGATTGAGGATTGAGGATTGAGGGTTGAGGATTGAAGATTGAGTATTCAGGATTGGAGATTGACGATTGAGGGTTGAGGGTTGAGGATTGAGGATTGAGGATTGAAGATTGAGTATTGAGGACTGAAGATTGAGGATTGAGGATTGAGGACTGAGGATTGAGGATTGAAGATTCAGGATTGGGGACTGAGTGTTGAGGGTTGAGTGATGAGAATTGATGTTTGTGGATAGAGATTTGAAGATTGCAGGTTGAGTGTTGTGTATTGAAACCTGTGAATTGAGGATATTCTATTGACGATTGAGGATTGACAACTGATTGTTGAGGACTGAGGGCTGAACATTGAGGATTCAGGATTGAGGATTCAGGATTGAGGTTTGAGGACTGAAGATTGCGGATTGAGGATTGAGGATTGAGGATTGAGGATTGAGGATTGAGGATTGAGGATTGAAGATTGAGGATTGGGTATTGAGGATTGAACATTGAGGATTGAGGATTGAGTATTGAGGATTGAGGGTTGGGAATTGAAGATTGATTATTGATGATTGAAGATTGAGGATCGAGGATTGAGGGTTGTGTATTGAGGACGAGGACTGAGGGTTGAGTATTGATGTTTGAGGCCTGAGGATTGAGTATTGAGGATTCAAGATTGAGGATTGAGGATTGAGGATTGAGGACTGAAGATTGAATATGGATGATTGAAGATTGAGGATTGAGGATTGAGTGTTGTGGATTGAGGACGAGGACTGAGGGTTGAGTATTGATGTTTGAGGTCTGAGGACTGAGGATTGAGGATTGAGAATTGAGGATTGAGGATTGCGGATTGAGGATTGAAGATTGAGGACTGGGTATTGAGGATTGAAGAATGAGTATTGAGGATCGAGGATTGAGGATTGAGGATTGTAGATTGAGTATTGAGGATTGAAGGTTGAGGATTGAGGATAGAGGATTGAGGATTGAGGATTGAGGATTGAGGATTGAGGATTGAAGATAGAGTATTGAGGATTGAAGATTGAGGATTGAGGATTGAGGATTGAGGATTGAGGATTGAGGATGGAGGATGAGGGCTGAGGGTTGAGGATTGAGGTTTGAGTATTGAATCCTGAGAATTCAGGATAATCTATTGAGTATTGGGAATTGAGGATTGATGGTTGAGTATTGAGGATTGAGGATTGAGGATTGAGGATTGAGTATTGAAGATTGAGGATTGATGATTGAGTATTGAAGATTGAGGATTGGGTATTGCGGATTGAACATTGACGATTGAGGATTGAGGATTGATGATTGAGGATTGAGGACTGAAGACTGAATACTGATAATTGAAGACTGAGGATTGAGGATTGAGGTATGTGGATTGAGGACGAGGACTGAGGGTTGAGTACTGATGATTGAGGTCTGAAATTTGAGGATTGAGGATTGAGAATTGGGGATTGAGGGTTGAGGATTGAAGATTGAGGACTGGGTATTGAGGATTGAAGAATGAGGATTGAGGATTGAGGATTGAGGATTGAGGATTGAAGATTGAGTATTGAGGATTGAAGATTGATTATTGGGGATGGAGGATTGACGATTGAGGACTGAGTGTTGAGGGTTGATTGATGAGAATTGATGTTTGAGGATTGAGATTTGATTATTGAATATTGTGGATTGAGTAGTGAACCATGAGAGTTCAGGATATTCTATTGAGTAATGAGAATTGAGGATTGACGGCTGAGGGTTGTGTGTTGAATATTGAGTATGGAGGATTGAGGATTGAGGATTGAAGATTGAGTACTGATGATTGAAGATTGAGGATTGAGGATTGAGGGTTGAGTATTGAGGACGAGGACTGACGGTTGAGTGTTGAGGTTTGAGGATTGAGGATTGAGGATTCAGAACTGAGGATTGAGTATTGAGGAGGGAGCATTGAGGATTGAAGATTGAGGTCTGGGGACTGAGGATTGAAGATTGAGGATTAAGGATTGAGGATTGGGGATTGAGTATCTAGGATTGGAGATTGATTATTGAGGATTGAAGATTGAGGATTGAGGATTCAGGATTGAGAATTGAGAAGTGAGGATGAGGACTGAGGGTTGAGGGTTGAGGTTTGAGGAATGAGGATTGAGGATTGATGATTGAAGATTGAGGATTGGGTATTGAGGATTGAAGAATGAGGATTGAGGATTGAGGATTGAGGATTGAGGGTTGAGGATTGAAGATTGAGTATTCAGGATTGGAGATTGACGATTGAGGATTGAGGGTCGAGGATTGAGGACTGAGGAATGAATATTGAGTATTGAGGATTCAAGATTGAGGATTGAGGATTGAGGATTGAGGATTGAGGATTGAAGATTCAGGATTGGGGACTGAGTGTTGAGGGTTGAGTGATGAGAATTCATGATCGTGGATAGAGATTTGAAGATTGCAGGTCAAGTATTGAGCATTGAAACCTGTGAATTCAGGATATTCTATTGAGGATTGAGGATTGACAACTGATTGTTGAGGTCTGAGGGCTAAACATTGAGGATTCAGGATTGAGGATTCGGGATTGAGGTTTGAGGACTGAGGATTGAGGATTGAGGATTGAGGATTGAGGATTGAGGATTGAGGATTGAAGATTGAGGATTGGGTATTGAGGATTGAGGATTGAGGATTGAAGATTCAGGATTGGGGACTGAGTGTTGAGGGTTGAGTGATGAGAATTGATGATCGTGGATAGAGATTTGAAGATTGCAGGTCAAGTATTGAGCATTGAAACCTGTGAATTCAGGATATTCTATTGAGGATTGAGGATTGACAACTGATTGTTGAGGTCTGAGGGCTAAACATTGAGGATTCAGGATTGAGGATTCGGGATTGAGGTTTGAGGACTGAGGATTGAGGATTGAGGATTGAGGATTGAGGATTGAGGATTGAGGATTGAAGATTGAGGATTGGGTATTGAGAATTGAGGATTGAGTATTGAGGATTGAAGATTGAGGATTGGGCGTTGAGGATCGAAGAATGAGGATTGAGGATTGAGGATTGAAGATTGAGGATTGAGGATTGAGGATTGAGGACTGAAGATTGAGTATTGAGGATTGAAGATTGAGGATTGAGGATTGAGGATTGAAGATGGAGGACTGAGTGTTGATGGTTGCGTGATTAGAATTGATGTTTGTGGATTGAGATTTGAAGATTGAAGAATGGGGATTGAGCACTGAAAACTGCAAATTGAGGATACTCTATTGAGGATAGAGGATTGACAGTTGATTTTTGAGGACTGAGGGCTGAAGATTGAGGATTTAGGACTGAGCATTCGGGATTGCGGTTTGAGGGCTGAGGATTGAGAGTTGGGGATTGAGGACTGATTATTGACGCTTGAGGATTGAGAGTTGAGGATGGAGGATTGAAGAGAGAGGACTGAGTGTAGAGGATTGAGTGTTGGGAATTGATGTTTGACGATTGAGATTTGATTATAGAATATTGTGGATTGAGTATTCAACCATGAGAATTCTGGATATTCTATTGAGTATTGAGAATTGAGGATTGATGGTTGAGTATTGAGGATTGATGGTTGAGGGTTGAGTGTTGAATATTGATGATTGAGGATTGAGGATTGAGGATTGAGGATAGAGGATTGCAGATTGAGTATTGATGATTGAAGATTGAGGATTGAGGATTGAGGGTTGAGGATTGAGGACGAGGACTGAGGGCTGAGTATTGATGCTTGAGGTCTGAGAATTGAGGATTGAGGATTGAGAATTGAGGATTGAGTATAGAGGATTGAAGATTGAGGACTGGGTATTGAGGATTGAAGAATGAGGATTGAGGATTGAACATTGATGGTAGAGTATTGAGGACTGAGGATTGAGGATTGAAGGTTGAGTATTCAGGATTCAGAATTGAGGTTTGAGGACTGAGGATTGAGGATTGAAGATTGAGTATTGAGGATTGAAGATTGAGGATTGAGGATTGAGGATTGAGGACTGAAGATTGAATATGGATGATTGAAGATTGAGGATTGAGGATTGAGTGTTGTGGATTGAGGACGAGGACTGAGGGCTGAGTATTGATGTTTGAGGTCTGAGGATTGAGGATTGAGGATTGAGGATTGAGGATTGAGGATTGCGGATTGAGGATTGAAGATTGAGGACTGGGTATTGAGGATTGAAGAATGAGGATTGAGGATTGAGGATTGAGGATTGAGGATTGTAGATTGAGTATTGAGGATTGAAGGTTGAGGATTGAGGATAGAGGATTGAGGATTGAGGATTGAGGATTGAGGGTTGAGGATTGAAGATTGAGTATTCAGGATTGGAGATTGACGATTGAGGATTGAGGGTCGAGGATTGAGGATTGAGGACTGAATATTGAGTATTGAGGATTGAAGATTGAGGATTGAGGATTGAGGATTGAGGATTGAGGATTGAAGATTCAGGATTGGGGACTGAGTCTTGAGGGTTGAGTGATGAGAATTGATGATCGTGGATAGAGATTTGAAGATTGCAGGTCAAGTATTGAGCATTGAAACCTGTGAATTCAGGATATTCTATTGAGGATTGAGGATTGACAACTGATTGTTGAGGTCTGAGGGCTAAACATTGAGGATTCAGGATTGAGGATTCGGGATTGAGGTTTGAGGACTGAGGATTGAGGATTGAGGATTGAGGATTGAGGATTGAGGATTGAGGATTGAAGATTGAGGATTGGGTATTGAGAATTGAGGATTGAGTATTGAGGATTGAAGATTGAGGATTGGGCGTTGAGGATCGAAGAATGAGGATTGAGGATTGAGGATTGAAGATTGAGGATTGAGGATTGAGGATTGAGGACTGAAGATTGAGTATTGAGGATTGAAGATTGAGGATTGAGGATTGAGGATTGAAGATGGAGGACTGAGTGTTGATGGTTGCGTGATTAGAATTGATGTTTGTGGATTGAGATTTGAAGATTGAAGAATGGGGATTGAGCATTGAAAACTGCAAATTGAGGATACTCTATTGAGGATAGAGGATTGACAGTTGATTTTTGAGGACTGAGGGCTGAAGATTGAGGATTTAGGATTGAGCATTCGGGATTGCGGTTTGAGGGCTGAGGATTGAGAGTTGGGTATTGAGGACTGATTATTGACGCTTGAGGATTGAGAGTTGAGGATGGAGGATTGAAGAGAGAGGACTGAGTGTAGAGGATTGAGTGTTGGGAATTGATGTTTGACGATTGAGATTTGATTATAGAATATTGTGGATTGAGTATTCAACCATGAGAATTCTGGATATTCTATTGAGTATTGAGAATTGAGGATTGATGGTTGAGTATTGAGGATTGATGGTTGAGGGTTGAGTGTTGAATATTGATGACTGAGGATTGAGGATTGAAGATTGAGGACTGGGTATTGAGGATTGAAGAATGAGGATTGAGGATTGAACATTGATGGTAGAGTATTGAGGACTGAGGATTGAGGATTGAAGGTTGAGTATTCAGGATTCAGAATTGAGGTTTGAGGACTGAGGATTGAGGATTGAAGATTGAGTATTGAGGATTGAAGATTGAGGATTGAGGATTGAGGATTGAGGACTGAAGATTGAATATGGATGATTGAAGATTGAGGATTGAGGATTGAGTGTTGTGGATTGAGGACGAGGACTGAGGGCTGAGTATTGATGTTTGAGGTCTGAGGATTGAGGATTGAGGATTGAGAATTGAGGATTGAGGATTGCGGATTGAGGATTGAAGATTGAGGACTGGGTATTGAGGATTGAAGAATGAGGATTGAGGATTGAGGATTGAGGATTGAGGATTGTAGATTGAGTATTGAGGATTGAAGGTTGAGGATTGAGGATAGAGGATTGAGGATTGAGGATTGAGGATTGAGGATTGAGGATTGAGGATTGAGGATTGAAGATTGAGTATTGAGGATTGAAGATTGAGGATTGAGGATTGAGGATTGAGGATTGAGGATTGAGGATGGAGGATGAGGGCTGAGGGTTGAGGACTGAGGTTTGAGTATTGAATCCTGAGAATTCAGGATAATCTATTGAGTATTGGGAATTGAGGATTGATGGTTGAGTATTGAGGATTGAGGATTGAGGATTGAGTATTGAAGATTGAGGATTGATGATTGAGTATTGAAGATTGAGGATTGGGTATTGCGGATTGAACATTGACGATTGAGGATTGAGGATTGATGATTGAGGATTGAGGACTGAAGACTGAATACTGATGATTGAAGACTGAGGATTGAGGATTGAGGGATGTGGATTGAGGACGAGCACTGAGGGTTGAGTACTGATGATTGAGGTCTGAAATTTGAGGATTGAGGATTGAGAATTGGGGATTGAGGGTTGAGGATTGAAGATTGAGGACTGGGTATTGAGGATTGAAGAATGAGGATTGAGGATTGAGGATTGAGGATTGAGGATTGAAGATTGAGTATTGAGGATTGAAGATTGATTATTGGGGATTGAGGATTGACGATTGAGGACTGAGTGTTGAGGGTTGACTGATGAGAATTGATGTTTGAGGATTGAGATTTGATTATTGAATATTGTGGATTGAGCAGTGAACCATGAGAGTTCAGGATATTCTATTGAGTAATGAGAATTGAGGATTGACGGCTGAGGGTTGTGTGTTGAATATTGAGTATGGAGAATTGAGGATTGAGGATTGAAGATTGAGTACTGATGATTGAAGATTGAGGATTGAGGATTGAGGGTTGAGTATTGAGGACGAGGACTGACGGTTGAGTGTTGAGGTTTGAGGATTGAGGATTGAGGATTCAGAACTGAGGATTGAGGATTGAGGAGGGAGCATTGAGGATTGAAGATTGAGGTCTGGGGACTGAGGATTGAAGATTGAGGATTAAGGATTGAGGATTGGGGATTGAGTATCTAGGATTGGAGATTGATTATTGAGGATTGAAGATTGAGGATTGAGGATTCAGGTTTGAGAATTGAGAAGTGAGGATGAGGACTGAGGGTTGAGGGTTGAGGTTTGAGGAATGAGGATTGAGGATTGATGATTGAAGATTGAGGATTGGGTATTGAGGATTGAGGAATGAGGATTGAGGATTGAGGATTGAGGATTGAGGGTTGAGGATTGAAGATTGAGTATTCAGGATTGGAGATTGACGATTGAGGATTGAGGGTCGAGGATTGAGGACTGAGGAATGAATATTGATTATTGAGGATTGAAGATTGAGGATTGAGGATTGAGGATTGAGGATTGAAGATTCAGGATTGGGGACTGAGTGTTGAGGGTTGAGTGATGAGAATTGATGATCGTGGATAGAGATTTGAAGATTGCAGGTCAAGTATTGAGCATTGAAACCTGTGAATTCAGGATATTCTATTGAGGATTGAGGATTGACAACTGATTGTTGAGGACTGAGGGCTAAACATTGAGGATTCAGGATTGAGGATTCGGGATTGAGGTTTGAGTACTGAGGATTGAGGATTGAGGATTGAGGATTGAGGATTGAGGATTGAGGAATGAAGAATGAGGATTGGGAATTGAGGATTGAACATTGAGGATTGAGGATCGAGTATTGAGGATTGAGGGTTGAGGATTGAAGATTGAATATTGATGATTGAAGATTGAGGATCTAGGATTGAGGGTTGTGGATTGAGGACGAGGACTGAGGGTTGAGTATTGATGTTTGATGTCTGAGGATTGAGGATTGAGGATTGAGAATTGAGGATTGAGGATTGAGGATTGAGGATTGAAGATTGAGGACTGGGTATTGAGGATTGAGGATTGAGGATTGAAGATTGAGGACTGGGTATTGAGGATTGAAGAATGAGGATTGAGGATTGAGGATTGAGGATTGAGGATTGAAGATTGAGTATTGAGAATTGAAGATTGAGGATTGAGGATTGAGGATTGAGGATTGAGTATTGAGGATTGAGGATTGAGGATTGAGGATTGAAGATTGAGTATTGAGGATTGAAGATTGAGGATTGAGGATTGAGGATTGAGGATTGAGGATGGAGGATGAGGGCTGAGGGTTGAGGATTGAGGTTTGAGTATTGAATCCTGAAAATTCAGGATAATCTATTGAGTATTGGGAATTGAGGATTGATGGTTGAGTATTGAGGATTGAGGATTGAGGATTGAGGATTGAGTATTGAATATTGAGGATTGACGATTGAGTATTGAAGATTGAGGATTGGGTATTGAGGTTCGTTGATTGAGGATTGAGGATTGAGTATTGAGGGTTGAGGGTTGAGAAATGAGGATTGAGGATTGAGGATTGAAGATTGAGGGTTGAGTGTTGAGGATTGAAGTATGAGGATTGAGGATTGAGGATTGAAGATTGAGGATTGAGGATTGAGGATTGATTATTGAAGATTGAGTATTGATGATTGAAGATTGAGGGTTGAGGATTGAGGATTGATGATTGAGGACTGAGTGTTGATGGTTGAGTCATTAGAATTGATGTTTGTGGATTCAGATTTGAAGATTGAAGAATGGGGATTGAGTATGGAAAACTGTAAATTGAGGATATTCTATTCAGGATAGAGGATTGATGGTTGATTTTTGAGGACTGAGGGCTGAAGATTGAGGATTTAGGATTGAGGATTCGGGATTGAGGTTTGAGGGCTGAGGATTGAGGGTTGAGGATTGAGGATTGAGTATTGACGCTTGAGGATTGAGAGTTGAGGGTGGAGGATTGAAGATAGAGGTCTGAGTGTTGAGGATTGAGTGTTGCGAATTGATGTTTGAGGATTGAGATTTGATTATAGAATATTGTGGATTGAGTATTGAACCATGAGAATTCAGGATATTCTATTGAGTATTGAGAATTGAGGATTGATGGCTGAGGGTTGAGTGTTGAATATTGATGATTGAGGATTGAGGATTGAGGATTGAGGATTAAGGATTGAGAATTGAGGATTGAGGATTGAGGATTGAAGATTGAAGATTGGGTATTGTGGATTGAAGAATGAGGATTGAGGATTGAGGATTGAGGATTGAGGATTGAAGATTGAGGATTGAGGATTGAGGATTGAGAATTGAAGATTGAGGATCTGGGACAGAGGATTGAAGATTGAGGATTGAGGATGAGGCCTGAGTGTTAAGGATTGAGGTTTGAGGACTGTGGACTGAGGATTGAGGATTGAGAATTGAGGATTGAGGATTGAGGATTGAAGATTGAGAATTGGGTATTGGGGATTGAAGAATGAGGGTTGAGGATTGAGGATTGAGGATTGAGGGTTGAGGATTGAAGATTGAGTATTCAGGATTGGAGATTGACGATTGAGGGTTGAGGGTTGAGGATTGAGGATTGAGGATTGAAGATTGAGTATTGAGGACTGAAGATTGAGGATTGAGGATTGAGGACTGAGGATTGAGGATTGAAGATTCAGGATTGGGGACTGAGTGTTGAGGGTTGAGTGATGAGAATTGATGTTTGTGGATAGAGATTTGAAGATTGCAGGTTGAGTGTTGTGTATTGAAACCTGTGAATTGAGGATATTCTATTGACGATTGAGGATTGACAACTGATTGTTGAGGACTGAGGGCTGAACATTGAGGATTCAGGATTGAGGATTCAGGATTGAGGTTTGAGGACTGAAGATTGCGGATTGAGGATTGAGGATTGAGGATTGAGGATTGAGGATTGAGGATTGAGGATTGAAGATTGAGGATTGGGTATTGAGGATTGAACATTGAGGATTGAGGATTGAGTATTGAGGATTGAGGGTTGGGAATTGTAGATTGATTATTGATGATTGAAGATTGAGGATCGAGGATTGAGGGTTGTGTATTGAGGACGAGGACTGAGGGTTGAGTATTGATGTTTGAGGTCTGAGGATTGAGTATTGAGGATTCAAGATTGAGGATTGAGGATTGAGGATTGAGGACTGAAGATTGAATATGGATGATTGAAGATTGAGGATTGAGGATTGAGTGTTGTGGATTGAGGACGAGGACTGAGGGTTGAGTATTGATGTTTGAGGTCTGAGGACTGAGGATTGAGGATTGAGAATTGAGGATTGAGGATTGCGGATTGAGGATTGAAGATTGAGGACTGGGTATTGAGGATTGAAGAATGAGTATTGAGGATTGAGGATTGAGGATTGAGGATTGTAGATTGAGTATTGAGGATTGAAGGTTGAGGATTGAGGATAGAGGATTGAGGATTGAGGATTGAGGATTGAGGATTGAGGATTGAGGATTGAAGATAGAGTATTGAGGATTGAAGATTGAGGATTGAGGATTGAGGATTGAGGATTGAGGATTGAGGATGGAGGATGAGGGCTGAGGGTTGAGGATTGAGGTTTGAGTATTGAATCCTGAGAATTCAGGATAATCTATTGAGTATTGGGAATTGAGGATTGATGGTTGAGTATTGAGGATTGAGGATTGAGGATTGAGGATTGAGTATTGAAGATTGAGGATTGATGATTGAGTATTGAAGATTGAGGATTGGGTATTGCGGATTGAACATTGACGATTGAGGATTGAGGATTGATGATTGAGGATTGAGGACTGAAGACTGAATACTGATAATTGAAGACTGAGGATTGAGGATTGAGGTATGTGGATTGAGGACGAGGACTGAGGGTTGAGTACTGATGATTGAGGTCTGAAATTTGAGGATTGAGGATTGAGAATTGGGGATTGAGGGTTGAGGATTGAAGATTGAGGACTGGGTATTGAGGATTGAAGAATGAGGATTGAGGATTGAGGATTGAGGATTGAGGATTGAAGATTGAGTATTGAGGATTGAAGATTGATTATTGAGGATGGAGGATTGACGATTGAGGACTGAGTGTTGAGGGTTGATTGATGAGAATTGATGTTTGAGGATTGAGATTTGATTATTGAATATTGTGGATTGAGTAGTGAACCATGAGAGTTCAGGATATTCTATTGAGTAATGAGAATTGAGGATTGACGGCTGAGGGTTGTGTGTTGAATATTGAGTATGGAGGATTGAGGATTGAGGATTGAAGATTGAGTACTGATGATTGAAGATTGAGGATTGAGGATTGAGGGTTGAGTATTGAGGACCAGGACTGACGGTTGAGTGTTGAGGTTTGAGGATTGAGGATTGAGGATTCAGAACTGAGGATTGAGTATTGAGGAGGGAGCATTGAGGATTGAAGATTGAGGTCTGGGGACTGAGGATTGAAGATTGAGGATTAAGGATTGAGGATTGGGGATTGAGTATCTAGGATTGGAGATTGATTATTGAGGATTGAAGATTGAGGATTGAGGATTCAGGATTGAGAATTGAGAAGTGAGGATGAGGACTGAGGGTTGAGGGTTGAGGTTTGAGGAATGAGGATTGAGGATTGATGATTGAAGATTGAGGATTGGGTATTGAGGATTGAAGAATGAGGATTGAGGATTGAGGATTGAGGATTGAGGGTTGAGGATTGAAGATTGAGTATTCAGGATTGGAGATTGACGATTGAGGATTGAGGGTCGAGGATTGAGGACTGAGGAATGAATATTGAGTATTGAGGATTCAAGATTGAGGATTGAGGATTGAGGATTGAGGATTGAGGATTGAAGATTCAGGATTGGGGACTGAGTGTTGAGGGTTGAGTGATGAGAATTGATGATCGTGGATAGAGATTTGAAGATTGCAGGTCAAGTATTGAGCATTGAAACCTGTGAATTCAGGATATTCTATTGAGGATTGAGGATTGACAACTGATTGTTGAGGTCTGAGGGCTAAACATTGAGGATTCAGGGTTGAGGATTCGGGATTGAGGTTTGAGGACTGAGGATTGAGGATTGAGGATTGAGGATTGAGGATTGAGTATTGAGGATTGAAGATTGAGGATTGGGTATTGAGAATTGAGGATTGAGTATTGAGGATTGAAGATTGAGGATTGGGCGTTGAGGATCGAAGAATGAGGATTGAGGATTGAGGATTGAAGATTGAGGATTGAGGATTGAGTATTGAGGACTGAAGATTGAGTATTGAGGATTGAAGATTGAGGATTGAGGATTGAGGATTGAAGATGGAGGACTGAGTGTTGATGGTTGCGTGATTAGAATTGATGTTTGTGGATTGAGATTTGAAGATTGAAGAATGGGGATTGAGCATTGAAAACTGCAAATTGAGGATACTCTATTGAGGACAGAGGATTGACAGTTGATTTTTGAGGACTGAGGGCTGAAGATTGAGGATTTAGGACTGAGCATTCGGGATTGCGGTTTGAGGGCTGAGGATTGAGAGTTGGGGATTGAGGACTGATTATTGACGCTTGAGGATTGAGAGTTGAGGATGGAGGATTGAAGAGAGAGGACTGAGTGTAGAGGATTGAGTGTTGGGAATTGATGTTTGGCGATTGAGATTTGATTATAGAATATTGTGGATTGAGTATTCAACCATGAGAATTCTGGATATTCTATTGAGTATTGAGAATTGAGGATTGATGGTTGAGTATTGAGGATTGATGGTTGAGGGTTGAGTGTTGAATATTGATGATTGAGGATTGAGGATTGAGGATTGAGGATAGAGGATTGAAGATTGAGTATTGATGATTGAAGATTGAGGATTGAGGATTGAGGGTTGAGGATTGAGGACGAGGACTGAGGGCTGAGTATTGATGCTTGAGGTCTGAGAATTGAGGATTGAGGATTGAGAATTGAGGATTGAGTATAGAGGATGAAGATTGAGGACTGGGTATTGAGGATTGAAGAATGAGGATTGAGGATTGAACATTGATGGTAGAGTATTGAGGACTGAGGATTGAGGATTGAAGGTTGAGTATTCAGGATTCAGAATTGAGGTTTGAGGACTGAGGATTGAGGATTGAAGATTGAGTATTGAGGATTGAAGATTGAGGATTGAGGATTGAGGATTGAGGACTGAAGATTGAATATGGATGATTGAAGATTGAGGATTGAGGATTGAGTGTTGTGGATTGAGGACGAGGACTGAGGGCTGAGTATTGATGTTTGAGGTCTGAGGATTGAGGATTGAGGATTGAGAATTGAGGATTGAGGATTGCGGATTGAGGATTGAAGATTGAGGACTGGGTATTGAGGATTGAAGAATGAGGATTGAGGATTGAGGATTGAGGATTGAGGATTGTAGATTGAGTATTGAGGATTGAAGGTTGAGGATTGAGGATAGAGGATTGAGGATTGAGGATTGAGGATTGAGGATTGAGGGTTGAGGATTGAAGATTGAGTATTCAGGATTGGAGATTGACGATTGAGGATTGAGGGTCGAGGATTGAGGATTGAGGACTGAATATTGAGTATTGAGGATTGAAGATTGAGGATTGAGGATTGAGGATTGAGGATTGAGGATTGAAGATTCAGGATTGGGGACTGAGTCTTGAGGGTTGAGTGATGAGAATTGATGATCGTGGATAGAGATTTGAAGATTGCAGGTCAAGTATTGAGCATTGAAACCTGTGAATTCAGGATATTCTATTGAGGATTGAGGATTGACAACTGATTGTTGAGGTCTGAGGGCTAAACATTGAGGATTCAGGATTGAGGATTCGGGATTGAGGTTTGAGGACTGAGGATTGAGGATTGAGGATTGAGGATTGAGGATTGAGGATTGAGGATTGAAGATTGAGGATTGGGTATTGAGAATTGAGGATTGAGTATTGAGGATTGAAGATTGAGGATTGGGCGTTGAGGATCGAAGAATGAGGATTGAGGATTGAGGATTGAGGATTGAGGGTTGAGTATTGAGGACGAGGACTGACGGTTGAGTGTTGAGGTTTGAGGATTGAGGATTGAGGATTCAGAACTGAGGATTGAGGATTGAGGAGGGAGCATTGAGGATTGAAGATTGAGGTCTGGGGACTGAGGATTGAAGATTGAGGATTAAGGATTGAGGATTGGGGATTGAGTATCTAGGATTGGAGATTGATTATTGAGGATTGAAGATTGAGGATTGAGGATTCAGGATTGAGAATTGAGAAGTGAGGATGAGGACTGAGGGTTGAGGGTTGAGGTTTGAGGAATGAGGATTGAGGATTGATGATTGAAGATTGAGGATTGGGTATTGAGGATTGAGGAATGAGGATTGAGGATTGAGGATTGAGGATTGAGGGTTGAGGATTGAAGATTGAGTATTCAGGATTGGAGATTGACGATTGAGGATTGAGGGTCGAGGATTGAGGACTGAGGAATGAATATTGATTATTGAGGATTGAAGATTGAGGATTGAGGATTGAGGATTGAGGATTGAAGATTCAGGATTGGGGACTGAGTGTTGAGGGTTGAGTGATGAGAATTGATGATCGTGGATAGAGATTTGAAGATTGCAGGTCAAGTATTGAGCATTGAAACCTGTGAATTCAGGATATTCTATTGAGGATTGAGGATTGACAACTGATTGTTGAGGACTGAGGGCTAAACATTGAGGATTCAGGATTGAGGATTCGGGATTGAGGTTTGAGGCCTGAGGATTGAGGATTGAGGATTGAGGATTGAGGATTGAGGATTGAGGAATGAAGAATGAGGATTGGGAATTGAGGATTGAACATTGAGGATTGAGGATCGAGTATTGAGGATTGAGGGTTGAGGATTGAAGATTGAATATTGATGATTGAAGATTGAGGATCGAGGATTGAGGGTTGTGGATTGAGGACGAGGACTGAGGGTTGAGTATTGATGTTTGATGTCTGAGGATTGAGGATTGAGGATTGAGAATTGAGGATTGAGGATTGAGGATTGAGGATTGAAGATTGAGGACTGGGTATTGAGGATTGAGGATTGAGGATTGAAGATTGAGGACTGGGTATTGAGGATTGAAGAATGAGGATTGAGGATTGAGGATTGAGGATTGAGGATTGTAGATTGAGTATTCAGGATTCAGAATTGAGGTTTGAGGACTGAGGATTGAGGTTTGAAGATTGAGTATTGAGGATTGAAGATTGAGGATTGAGGATTGAGGATTGAGGACTGAAGATTGAATATTGATGATTGAAGATTGAGGATTGAGGATTGAGTGTTGTGGATTGAGGACGAGGGCTGAGGATTGAGTATTGATGTTTGAGGTCTGAGGATTGAGGATTGAGGATTGAGAATTGAGGATTGAGGATTGAGGATTGAGGATTGAAGATTGAGGACTGGGTATTGAGGATTGAAGAATGAGGATTGAGGATTGAGGATTGAGGATTGAGGATTGAGGATTGTGGATAGAGGATTGAGGATTGAGGATTGAGGATTGAGGATTGAGGATAGAAGATTGAGGACTGAGTGTTGATGGTTGCGTGATTAGAATTGATGTTTGTGGATTGAGATTTGAAGATTGAAGAATGGGGATTGAGTATTCAAAACTGCAAATTCAGGATACTCTATTGAGGATAGAGTATTGACAGTTGATTTTTGAGGACTGAGGGCTGAAGATTGAGGATTTAAGATTGAGGATTCGGGATTGCGGTTAGAGGGCTGAGGATAGAGAGTTGGGGATTGAGGATTGATTATTGACGCTTGAGGATTGAGAGTTGAGGATGGAGGATTGAAGAGAGAGGACTGAGTGTTGAGGATTGAGTGTTGAGAATTGATGTTTGAGGATTGAGATTTGATTATAGAATATTGTGGATTGAGTATTGAACCATGAGAATTCAGGATATTCTATTGAGTATTGAGAATTGAGGATTGATGGTTGAGTATTGAGGATTGATGGTTGAGGGTTGAGTGTTGAATATTGATGATTGAGGATTGAGGATTGAGGATTGAGGATAGAGGATTGAAGATTGAGTATTGATGATTGAAGATTGAGGATTGAGGATTGAGGGTTGAGGATTGAGGACGAGGACTGAGGGCTGAGTATTGATGTTTGAGGTCTGAGAATTGAGGATTGAGGATTGAGAATTGAGGATTGAGGATAGAGGATTGAAGATTGAGGACTGGGTATTGAGGATTGAAGAATGAGGATTGAGGATTGAGGATTGAACATTGATGGTAGAGTATTGAGGACTGAGGATTGAGGATTGAAGATTGAGTATTCAGGATTCAGAATTGAGGTTTGAGGACTGAGGACTGAGGATTGAAGATTGAGTATTGAGGATTGAAGATTGAGGATTGAGGATTGAGGATTGACGACTGAAGATTGAATATTGACGATTGAAGATTGAGGATTGAGGATTGAGTGTTGTGGATTGAGGACGAGGACTGAGGGTTGAGTATTAATGTTTGAGGTCTGAGGATTGAGGATTGAGGATTGAGAATTGAGGATTGAGGATTGAGGATTGAGGATTGAAGATTGAGGACTGGGTATTGAGGATTGAAGAATGAGGATTGAGGATTGAGGATTGAGGATTGAGGATTGTAGATTGAGTATTGAGGATTGAAGGTTGAGGATTGAGGATAGAGGATTGAGGATTGAGGATTGAGGACTGAGGATTGAGGATTGAGGATTGAAGATTGATTATTGAGGATTGAAGATTGAGGATTGAGGATAGAGGATTGAGGATTGAGGATTGAGGATTGAGGATTGAAGGTTGAGGATTGAGGATAGATGATTGAGGATTGAGGATTGAGGATTGAGGATTGAGGATTGAGGATTGAAGATTGAGTATTGAGGATTTAATATTGAGGATTGAGGATTGAGGATTGAGGATTGAGGATGGAGGATGAGGGCTGAGGGTTGTGGATTGTGGTTTGAGTATTGAATCCTGAGAATTCAGGATAATCTTTTGAGTATTGGGAATTGAGGATTGATGGTTGAGTATTGAGGATTGAGGATTGAGGATTGAGGATTGAGTATTGAAGATTGAGGATTGATGATTGTGTATTGAAGATTGAGGATTGGGTATTGCGGATTGAACATTGACGATTGAGGATTGAGGATTGAGAATTGAGGATTGAGGATTGAGGATTGAAGATTGAGGATTGGGTATTGAGGATTGAGGATGGAGGATTGAGGATTGAGGGTTGAGGATTGAAGATTGAGTATTCAGGATTGGAGATTGACGATTGAGGATTGAGGGTCGAGGATTGAGCATTGAGGACTGAATATTGAGTATTGAGGATTGAAGATTGAGGATTGAGGATTGAGGATTGAGGATTGAGGATTGAAGATTCAGGATTGGGGACTGAGTGTTGAGGGTTGAGTGATGAGAATTGATGCTTGTGGATAGAGATTTGAAGATTGCAGGTCAAGTATTGAGCATTGAAACCTGTGAATTCAGGATATTCTATTGTGGATTGAGTATTGAACCATGAGAATTCAGGATATCCTATTGAGTATTGAGAATTGAGGATTGATGGTTGAGTATTGAGGATTGATGGTTGAGGGTTGAGTGTTGGATATTGATGATTGAGGATTGAGGATTGAGGATTGAGGATAGAGGATTGAAGATTGAGTATTGATGACTGAAGATTCAGGATTGAGGATTGAGGGTTGAGGATTGAGGACGAGGACTGAGGGTTGAGTATTGATGTTTGAGGTCTGAGGATTGAGGATTGAGGATTGAGAATTGAGGATTGAGGATTGAGGATTGAGGATTGAAACTGAGGACTGGATATTGAGGATTGAAGAATGAGGATTGAGGATTGAGGATTGAGGATTGAGGATTGTAGACTGAGTATTGAGGATTGAAGGTTGAGGATTGAGGATAGAGGATTGAGGATTGAGGATTGAGGATTGAGGATTGAGGATTGAAGATTGAGTATTGAGGATTGAAGATTGAGGATTGAGGATTGAGGATTGAAGATTGAGGATTGAGTATTGAGGATTGAGGACTGAAGATTGAGTATTGAGGATTGAAGATTGAGGATTGAGGATTGAGGATTGAAGATTGAGGACTGAGTGTTGATGGTTGCGTGATTAGAATTGATGATTGTGGATTGAGATTTGAAGATTGAAGAATGGGGATTGAGTATTGAAAACTGCAAATTGAGGATACTCTATTGAGGATAGAGGATTGACAGTTGATTTTTGAGGACTGTGAGCTGAAGATTGAGGATTTAGGTTTGAGGATTCGGGATTGCGGTTTGAGGGCTGAGGATTGAGAGTTGGGGATTGAGGATTGATTATTGACGCTTGAGGATTGAGAGTTGAGGATGGAGGATTGAAGAGAGAGGACTGAGTGTTGAGGATTGAGTGTTGAGACTTGATGTTTGAGGATTGAGATTTGATTATAGAATATTGTGGATTGAGTATTCAACCATGAGAATTCTGGATATTCTATTGAGTATTGAGAATTGAGGATTGATGGTTGAGTATTGAGGATTGATGGTTGAGGGTTGAGTGTTGAATATTGATGATTGAGGATTGAAGATTGAGGATTGAGGATAGAGGATTGAAGATTGAGTATTGATGATTGAAGATTGAGGATTGAGGATTGAGGGTTGAGGATTGAGGACGAGGACTGAGGGCTGAGTATTGATGCTTGAGGTCTGAGAATTGAGGATTGAGGATTGAGAATTGAGGATTGGGGATAGAGGATTGAAGATTGAGGACTGGGTATTGAGGATTGAAGAATGATGATTGAGGATTGAGGATTGAACATTGATGGTAGAGTATTGAGGACTGAGGATTGAGGATTGAAGATTGAGTATTCAGGATTCAGAATTGAGGTTTGAGGACTGAGGATTGAGGATTGAAGATTGAGTATTGAGGATTGAAGATTGAGGATTGAGGATTGAGGATAGAGGGCTGAAGGTTGAATATTGATGATTGAAGATTGAGGATTGAGGATTGAGTGTTGTGGATTGAGGACGAGGACTGAGGGTTGAGTATTGATGTTTGAGGTCTGAGGATTGAGGATTGAGGATTGAGAATTGAGGATTGAGGATTGAGCATTGAGGATTGAAGATTGAGGACTGGGTATTGAGGATTGAAGAATGAGGATTGAGGATTGAGGATTGAGGATCGAGGATTGTAGATTGAGTATTGAGGATTGAAGGTTGAGGATTGAGGATAGAGGATTGAGGATTGAGGATTGAGGATTGAGGATTGAGGATTGAAGATTGAGGACTGAGTGTTGATGGTTGCGTGATTAGAATTGATGATTGTGGATTGAGATTTGAAGATTGAAGAATGGGGATTGAGTATTGAAAACTGCAAATTGAGGATACTCTATTGAGGATAGAGGATTGACAGTTGATTTTTGAGGACTGAGAGCTGAAGATTGAGGATTTAGGATTGAGGATTCGGGATTGCGGTTTGGGGGCTGAGGATTGAGAGTTGGGGATTGAGGATTGATTATTGATGCTTGAGGATTGAGAGTTGAGGATGGAGGATCGAAGAGAGAGGACTGAGTGTTGAGGATTGAGTGTTGAGAATTGATGTTTGAGGATTGAGATTTGATTATAGAATATTGTGGATTGAGTATTGAACCATGAGAATTCAGGATATCCTATTGAGTATTGAGAATTGAGGATTGATGGTTGAGTATTGAGGATTGATGGTTGAGGGTTGAGTGTTGGATATTGATGATTGAGGATTGAGGATTGAGGATTGAGGATAGAGGATTGAAGATTGAGTATTGATGACTGAAGATTCAGGATTGAGGATTGAGGGTTGAGGATTGAGGACGAGGACTCAGGGTTGAGTATTGATGTTTGAGGTCTGAGGATTGAGGATTGAGGATTGAGAATTGAGGATTGAGGATTGAGGATTCAGGATTGAAGACTGAGGACTGGATATTGAGGATTGAAGAATGAGGATTGAGGATTGAGGATTGAGGATTGAGGATTGTAGATTGAGTATTGAGGATTGAAGGTTGAGGATTGAGGATAGAGGATTGAGGATTGAGGATTGAGGATTGAGGATTGAGGATTGAAGATTGAGTATTGAGGATTGAAGATTGAGGATTGAGGATTGAGGATTGAGGATTGAGGATGGAGGATGAGGGCTGAGGGTTGAGGATTGAGGTTTGAGTATTGAATCCTGAGAATTCAGGATAATCTATTGAGTATTGGGAATTGAGGATTGATGGTTGAGTATTGAGGATTGAGGATTGAGGATTGAGGATTGAGTATTGAAGATTGCGGATTGATGATTGAGTATTGAAGATTGATGATTGGGTATTGCGGATTGAACATTGACGATTGAGGATTGAGGATTGATGATTGAGGATTGAGGACTGAAGACTGAATACTGATGATTGAAGACTGAGGATTGAGGATTGAGGGATGTGGATTGAGGACGAGGACTGAGGGTTGAGTACTGATGATTGAGGTCTGAGATTTGAGGATTGAGGATTGAGAATTGAGGATTGAGGGTTGAGGATTGAAGATTGAGGACTGGGTATTGAGGATTGAAGAATGAGGATTGAGGATTGAGGATTGAGGATTGAGGATTGAAGATTGAGTATTGAGGATTGAAGACTGATTATTGGGGATTGAGGATTGACGATTGAGGACTGAGGGTTGAGTGTTGATTGTTGAGAATTGATGTTTGTGGATTGAGATTTGAAGATTGAAGAATGGGGATTGAGTATCGAAAACAGTGAATTGAGGATATTCTATTGGGGATTGCGGATTGATAGTTGATTGTTGAGGACTGAGGGCTGAAGATTGAGGATTCAAGATTGAGGATTCAGGATTGCGGATTCGGGATTGAGATGTGAGGACTGAGGATTGAGGATTGAGGATTGAGGGTTGAGGATTGAGGACGGAGGATTGAAGGGAGAGGACTGAGTGTTGAGGATTGAAGGGAGAGGACTGAGTGTTGAGGATTGAGTGTTGAGAATTGATGTTTGAGGATTGAGATTTGATTATTGAATATTGTGGATTGAGTATTGAACCATGAGAGTTCAGGATATTCTATTGAGTAATGAGAATTGAGGCTTGACGGCTGAGGGTTGTGTGTTGAATATTGAGTATGGAGGATCGAGGATTGAGGATTGAAGATTGAGTACTGATGATTGAAGATTGAGGATTGAGGATTGAGGGTTGAGTATTGAGGACGAGGACTGACAGTTGAGTGTTGAGGTTTGAGGATTGATGATTTAGGATTCAGAACTGAGGATTGAGGATTGAGGATAGAGCATTGAGGATTGAAGATTGAGGTCTGGGGACTGAGGATTGAAGATTGAGGATTAAGGATTGAGGATTGTGGATTGAGGATCTAGGATTGGAGATTGATTATTGAGGATTGAAGATTGAGGATTGAGGATTCAGGATCGAGAATTGAGGATTGAGGACTGAAGATTGTGTATTGAGGATTGAAAGTTGAGGATTGAGTATTGAGCGTTGAGGAGTGAGGATTGAGGATTGAAGATTGAGGATTGGGGACGGAGTGTTGAGGGTTGAGTGATGAGAATTGATGTTTGTGAATAGAGATTTGAAGATTGCAGATTGAGTATTGAGTATTGAAAGCTGTGAATTGATGATATTCTATTTAGGAGTGAGGGTTGACAACTGATTGTTGAGGACTGAGGGCTGAAGGTTGAGGGTTGAGGGTTGAGGATTCAGGATTGAGGTTGGAGGACTGAGGATTGAGGATTGAGGACCGAGGATTGAGGATTGAGGATTGAGGATTGAAGATTGAGGATTGGGTATTGCGGATTGGTCATTGAGGATTGAGGATTGAGGCTTGAGGATTGAGGATCGAGGATTCAGTATTGAGGATTGAAGATTGAGAATTGAGGATTGAGGATTGAACATTGAGTACTGAGTGTTGAGGATCGAGTGATGAGAATTGATGTTTGTGGACAGAGATTTGAAGATTGCAGATTGAGTATTGAGTATTGAAAACTGTGAATTGAGGATATTCTATTGAGGATTGAGGATTGACAACTGATTGTTGAGGACTGACG
The DNA here is from genome assembly GCF_051401765.1 of Calliopsis andreniformis. Taxonomy (NCBI): domain Eukaryota; kingdom Metazoa; phylum Arthropoda; class Insecta; order Hymenoptera; family Andrenidae; genus Calliopsis; species Calliopsis andreniformis. The sequence continues at coordinate 181,122 of NW_027480721.1, read as the reverse complement.
GCTGAAGATAGAGGATTCAGGGTTGAGGATTCAGGATTGAGGTTTGAGGACTGATGATTGAGGATTGAGGATTCAGGATTGAGAATTGAGAAGTGAGGATGAGGACTGAGGGTTGAGGGTTGAGGTTTGAGGAATGAGGATTGAGGATTGATGATTGAAGATTGAGGATTGGGTATTGAGGATTGAAGAATGAGGATTGAGGATTGAGGATTGAGGATTGAGGGTTGAGGATTGAAGATTGAGTATTCAGGATTGGAGATTGACGATTGAGGATTGAGGGTCGAGGACTGAGGACTGAGGAATGAATATTGAGTATTGAGGATTCAAGATTGAGGATTGAGGATTGAGGATTGAGGATTGAGGATTGAAGATTCAGGATTGGGGACTGAGTGTTGAGGGTTGAGTGATGAGAATTGATGCTTGTGGATAGAGATTTGAAGATTGCAGGTCAAGTATTGAGCATTGAAACCTGTGAATTCAGGATATTCTATTGTGGATTGAGTATTGAACCATGAGAATTCAGGATATCCTATTGAGTATTGAGAATTGAGGATTGATGGTTGAGTATTGAGGATTGATGGTTGAGGGTTGAGTGTTGGATATTGATGATTGAGGATTGAGGATTGAGGATTGAGGATAGAGGATTGAAGATTGAGTATTGATGACTGAAGATTCAGGATTGAGGATTGAGGGTTGAGGATTGAGGACGAGGACTGAGGGTTGAGTATTGATGTTTGAGGTCTGAGGATTGAGGATTGAGGATTGAGAATTGAGGATTGAGGATTGAGGATTGAGGATTGAAACTGAGGACTGGATATTGAGGATTGAAGAATGAGGATTGAGGATTGAGGATTGAGGATTGAGGATTGTAGACTGAGTATTGAGGATTGAAGGTTGAGGATTGAGGATAGAGGATTGAGGATTGAGGATTGAGGATTGAGGATTGAGGATTGAAGATTGAGTATTGAGGATTGAAGATTGAGGATTGAGGATTGAGGATTGAAGATTGAGGATTGAGTATTGAGGATTGAGGACTGAAGATTGAGTATTGAGGATTGAAGATTGAGGATTGAGGATTGAGGATTGAAGATTGAGGACTGAGTGTTGATGGTTGCGTGATTAGAATTGATGATTGTGGATTGAGATTTGAAGATTGAAGAATGGGGATTGAGTATTGAAAACTGCAAATTGAGGATACTCTATTGAGGATAGAGGATTGACAGTTGATTTTTGAGGACTGTGAGCTGAAGATTGAGGATTTAGGTTTGAGGATTCGGGATTGCGGTTTGAGGGCTGAGGATTGAGAGTTGGGGATTGAGGATTGATTATTGACGCTTGAGGATTGAGAGTTGAGGATGGAGGATTGAAGAGAGAGGACTGAGTGTTGAGGATTGAGTGTTGAGACTTGATGTTTGAGGATTGAGATTTGATTATAGAATATTGTGGATTGAGTATTCAACCATGAGAATTCTGGATATTCTATTGAGTATTGAGAATTGAGGATTGATGGTTGAGTATTGAGGATTGATGGTTGAGGGTTGAGTGTTGAATATTGATGATTGAGGATTGAAGATTGAGGATTGAGGATAGAGGATTGAAGATTGAGTATTGATGATTGAAGATTGAGGATTGAGGATTGAGGGTTGAGGATTGAGGACGAGGACTGAGGGCTGAGTATTGATGCTTGAGGTCTGAGAATTGAGGATTGAGGATTGAGAATTGAGGATTGGGGATAGAGGATTGAAGATTGAGGACTGGGTATTGAGGATTGAAGAATGATGATTGAGGATTGAGGATTGAACATTGATGGTAGAGTATTGAGGACTGAGGATTGAGGATTGAAGATTGAGTATTCAGGATTCAGAATTGAGGTTTGAGGACTGAGGATTGAGGATTGAAGATTGAGTATTGAGGATTGAAGATTGAGGATTGAGGATTGAGGATAGAGGGCTGAAGGTTGAATATTGATGATTGAAGATTGAGGATTGAGGATTGAGTGTTGTGGATTGAGGACGAGGACTGAGGGTTGAGTATTGATGTTTGAGGTCTGAGGATTGAGGATTGAGGATTGAGAATTGAGGATTGAGGATTGAGCATTGAGGATTGAAGATTGAGGACTGGGTATTGAGGATTGAAGAATGAGGATTGAGGATTGAGGATTGAGGATCGAGGATTGTAGATTGAGTATTGAGGATTGAAGGTTGAGGATTGAGGATAGAGGATTGAGGATTGAGGATTGAGGATTGAGGATTGAGGATTGAAGATTGAGGACTGAGTGTTGATGGTTGCGTGATTAGAATTGATGATTGTGGATTGAGATTTGAAGATTGAAGAATGGGGATTGAGTATTGAAAACTGCAAATTGAGGATACTCTATTGAGGATAGAGGATTGACAGTTGATTTTTGAGGACTGAGAGCTGAAGATTGAGGATTTAGGATTGAGGATTCGGGATTGCGGTTTGGGGGCTGAGGATTGAGAGTTGGGGATTGAGGATTGATTATTGATGCTTGAGGATTGAGAGTTGAGGATGGAGGATCGAAGAGAGAGGACTGAGTGTTGAGGATTGAGTGTTGAGAATTGATGTTTGAGGATTGAGATTTGATTATAGAATATTGTGGATTGAGTATTGAACCATGAGAATTCAGGATATCCTATTGAGTATTGAGAATTGAGGATTGATGGTTGAGTATTGAGGATTGATGGTTGAGGGTTGAGTGTTGGATATTGATGATTGAGGATTGAGGATTGAGGATTGAGGATAGAGGATTGAAGATTGAGTATTGATGACTGAAGATTCAGGATTGAGGATTGAGGGTTGAGGATTGAGGACGAGGACTCAGGGTTGAGTATTGATGTTTGAGGTCTGAGGATTGAGGATTGAGGATTGAGAATTGAGGATTGAGGATTGAGGATTCAGGATTGAAGACTGAGGACTGGATATTGAGGATTGAAGAATGAGGATTGAGGATTGAGGATTGAGGATTGAGGATTGTAGATTGAGTATTGAGGATTGAAGGTTGAGGATTGAGGATAGAGGATTGAGGATTGAGGATTGAGGATTGAGGATTGAGGATTGAAGATTGAGTATTGAGGATTGAAGATTGAGGATTGAGGATTGAGGATTGAGGATTGAGGATGGAGGATGAGGGCTGAGGGTTGAGGATTGAGGTTTGAGTATTGAATCCTGAGAATTCAGGATAATCTATTGAGTATTGGGAATTGAGGATTGATGGTTGAGTATTGAGGATTGAGGATTGAGGATTGAGGATTGAGTATTGAAGATTGCGGATTGATGATTGAGTATTGAAGATTGATGATTGGGTATTGCGGATTGAACATTGACGATTGAGGATTGAGGATTGATGATTGAGGATTGAGGACTGAAGACTGAATACTGATGATTGAAGACTGAGGATTGAGGATTGAGGGATGTGGATTGAGGACGAGGACTGAGGGTTGAGTACTGATGATTGAGGTCTGAGATTTGAGGATTGAGGATTGAGAATTGAGGATTGAGGGTTGAGGATTGAAGATTGAGGACTGGGTATTGAGGATTGAAGAATGAGGATTGAGGATTGAGGATTGAGGATTGAGGATTGAAGATTGAGTATTGAGGATTGAAGACTGATTATTGGGGATTGAGGATTGACGATTGAGGACTGAGGGTTGAGTGTTGATTGTTGAGAATTGATGTTTGTGGATTGAGATTTGAAGATTGAAGAATGGGGATTGAGTATCGAAAACAGTGAATTGAGGATATTCTATTGAGGATTGCGGATTGATAGTTGATTGTTGAGGACTGAGGGCTGAAGATTGAGGATTCAAGATTGAGGATTCAGGATTGCGGATTCGGGATTGAGATGTGAGGACTGAGGATTGAGGATTGAGGATTGAGGGTTGAGGATTGAGGACGGAGGATTGAAGGGAGAGGACTGAGTGTTGAGGATTGAAGGGAGAGGACTGAGTGTTGAGGATTGAGTGTTGAGAATTGATGTTTGAGGATTGAGATTTGATTATTGAATATTGTGGATTGAGTATTGAACCATGAGAGTTCAGGATATTCTATTGAGTAATGAGAATTGAGGCTTGACGGCTGAGGGTTGTGTGTTGAATATTGAGTATGGAGGATCGAGGATTGAGGATTGAAGATTGAGTACTGATGATTGAAGATTGAGGATTGAGGATTGAGGGTTGAGTATTGAGGACGAGGACTGACAGTTGAGTGTTGAGGTTTGAGGATTGATGATTTAGGATTCAGAACTGAGGATTGAGGATTGAGGATAGAGCATTGAGGATTGAAGATTGAGGTCTGGGGACTGAGGATTGAAGATTGAGGATTAAGGATTGAGGATTGTGGATTGAGGATCTAGGATTGGAGATTGATTATTGAGGATTGAAGATTGAGGATTGAGGATTCAGGATCGAGAATTGAGGATTGAGGACTGAAGATTGTGTATTGAGGATTGAAAGTTGAGGATTGAGTATTGAGCGTTGAGGAGTGAGGATTGAGGATTGAAGATTGAGGATTGGGGACGGAGTGTTGAGGGTTGAGTGATGAGAATTGATGTTTGTGAATAGAGATTTGAAGATTGCAGATTGAGTATTGAGTATTGAAAGCTGTGAATTGATGATATTCTATTTAGGAGTGAGGGTTGACAACTGATTGTTGAGGACTGAGGGCTGAAGGTTGAGGGTTGAGGGTTGAGGATTCAGGATTGAGGTTGGAGGACTGAGGATTGAGGATTGAGGACCGAGGATTGAGGATTGAGGATTGAGGATTGAAGATTGAGGATTGGGTATTGCGGATTGGTCATTGAGGATTGAGGATTGAGGCTTGAGGATTGAGGATCGAGGATTCAGTATTGAGGATTGAAGATTGAGAATTGAGGATTGAGGATTGAACATTGAGTACTGAGTGTTGAGGATCGAGTGATGAGAATTGATGTTTGTGGACAGAGATTTGAAGATTGCAGATTGAGTATTGAGTATTGAAAACTGTGAATTGAGGATATTCTATTGAGGATTGAGGATTGACAACTGATTGTTGAGGACTGACGGCTGAAGATAGAGGATTCAGGGTTGAGGATTCAGGATTGAGGTTTGAGGACTGATGATTGAGGATTGAGGATTCAGGATTGAGAATTGAGAAGTGAGGATGAGGACTGAGGGTTGAGGGTTGAGGTTTGAGGAATGAGGATTGAGGATTGATGATTGAAGATTGAGGATTGGGTATTGAGGATTGAAGAATGAGGATTGAGGATTGAGGATTGAGGATTGAGGGTTGAGGATTGAAGATTGAGTATTCAGGATTGGAGATTGACGATTGAGGATTGAGGGTCGAGGACTGAGGACTGAGGAATGAATATTGAGTATTGAGGATTCAAGATTGAGGATTGAGGATTGAGGATTGAGGATTGAGGATTGAAGATTCAGGATTGGGGACTGAGTGTTGAGGGTTGAGTGATGAGAATTGATGATCGTGGATAGAGATTTGAAGATTGCAGGTCAAGTATTGAGCATTGAAACCTGTGAATTCAGGATATTCCATTGAGGATTGAGGATTGACAACTGATTGTTGAGGTCTGAGGGCTAAACATTGAGGATTCAGGATTGAGGATTCGGGATTGAGGTTTGAGGACTGAGGATTGAGGATTGAGGATTGAGGATTGAGGATTGAAGATTGAGGATTGGGTATTGAGAATTGAGGATTGAGTATTGAGGATTGAAGATTGAGGATTGGGCGTTGAGGATCGAAGAATGAGGATTGAGGATTGAGGATTGAAGATTGAGGATTGAGGATTGAGGATTGCGGACTGAAGATTGAGTATTGAGGATTGAAGATTGAGGATTGAGGATTGAGGATTGAAGATGGAGGACTGAGTGTTGATGGTTGCGTGATTAGAATTGATGTTTGTGGATTGAGATTTGAAGATTGAAGAATGGGGATTGAGCATTGAAAACTGCAAATTGAGGATACTCTATTGAGGATAGAGGATTGACAGTTGATTTTTGAGGACTGAGGGCTGAAGATTGAGGATTTAGGATTGAGCATTCGGGATTGCGGTTTGAGGGCTGAGGATTGAGAGTTGGGGATTGAGGACTGATTATTGACGCTTGAGGATTGAGAGTTGAGGATGGAGGATTGAAGAGAGAGGACTGAGTGTAGAGGATTGAGTGTTGGGAATTGATGTTTGACGATTGAGATTTGATTATAGAATATTGTGGATTGAGTATTCAACCATGAGAATTCTGGATATTCTATTGAGTATTGAGAATTGAGGATTGATGGTTGAGTATTGAGGATTGATGGTTGAGGGTTGAGTGTTGAATATTGATGATTGAGGATTGAGGATTGAGGATTGAGGATAGAGGATTGAAGATTGAGTATTGATGATTGAAGATTGAGGATTGAGGATTGAGGGTTGAGGATTGAGGACGAGGACTGAGGGCTGAGTATTGATGCTTGAGGTCTGAGAATTGAGGATTGAGGATTGAGAATTGAGGATTGAGTATAGAGGATTGAAGATTGAGGACTGGGTATTGAGGATTGAAGAATGAGGATTGAGGATTGAACATTGATGGTAGAGTATTGAGGACTGAGGATTGAGGATTGAAGGTTGAGTATTCAGGATTCAGAACTGAGGTTTGAGGACTGAGGATTGAGGATTGAAGATTGAGTATTGAGGATTGAAGATTGAGGATTGAGGATTGAGGATTGAGGACTGAAGATTGAATATGTATGATTGAAGATTGAGGATTGAGGATTGAGTGTTGTGGATTGAGGACGAGGACTGAGGGCTGAGTATTGATGTTTGAGGTCTGAGGATTGAGGATTGAGGATTGAGAATTGAGGATTGAGGATTGCGGATTGAGGATTGAAGATTGAGGACTGGGTATTGAGGATTGAAGAATGAGGATTGAGGATTGAGGATTGAGGATTGAGGATTGTAGATTGAGTATTGAGGATTGAAGGTTGAGGATTGAGGATAGAGGATTGAGGATTGAGGATTGAGGATTGAGGATTGAGGATTGAGGATTGAAGATTGAGTATTGAGGATTGAAGATTGAGGATTGAGGATTGAGGATTGAGGATTGAGGATTGAGGATGGAGGATGAGGGCTGAGGGTTGAGGACTGAGGTTTGAGTATTGAATCCTGAGAATTCAGGATAATCTATTGAGTATTGGGAATTGAGGATTGATGGTTGAGTATTGAGGATTGAGGATTGAGGATTGAGTATTGAAGATTGAGGATTGATGATTGAGTATTGAAGATTGAGGATTGGGTATTGCGGATTGAACATTGACGATTGAGGATTGAGGATTGATGATTGAGGATTGAGGATTGAGGATTGAGGATTGAGGATTGAAGATTGAGGACTGATGATTGAAGATTGAGGATTGAGGATTGAGGGTTGAGTATTGAGGACGAGGACTGACGGTTGAGTGTTGAGGTTTGAGGATTGAGGATTGAGGATTCAGAACTGAGGATTGAGGATTGAGGAGGGATCATTGAGGATTGAAGATTGAGGTCTGGGGACTGAGGATTGAAGATTGAGGATTAAGGATTGAGGATTGGGGATTGAGTATCTAGGATTGGAGATTGATTATTGAGGATTGAAGATTGAGGATTGAGGATTCAGGATTGAGAATTGAGAAGTGAGGATGAGGACTGAGGGTTGAGGGTTGAGGTTTGAGGAATGAGGATTGAGGATTGATGATTGAAGATTGAGGATTGGGTATTGAGGATTGAGGAATGAGCATTGAGGATTGAGGATTGAGGATTGAGGGTTGAGGATTGAAGATTGAGTATTCAGGATTGGAGATTGACGATTGAGGATTGAGGGTCGAGGATTGAGGACTGAGGAATGAATATTGAGTATTGAGGATTGAAGATTGAGGATTGAGGATTGAGGATTGAGGATTGAAGATTCAGGATTGGGGACTGAGTGTTGAGGGTTGAGTGATGAGAATTGATGATCGTGGATAGAGATTTGAAGATTGCAGGTCAAGTATTGAGCATTGAAACCTGTGAATTCAGGATATTCTATTGAGGATTGAGGATTGACAACTGATTGTTGAGGACTGAGGGCTAAACATTGAGGATTCAGGATTGAGGATTCGGGATTGAGGTTTGAGGCCTGAGGATTGAGGATTGAGAATTGAGGATTGAGGATTGAGCATTGAGGATTGAAGATTGAGGACTGGGTATTGAGGATTGAAGATTGAGGACTGGGTATTGAGGATTGAAGAATGAGGATTGAGGATTGAGGATTGAGGATCGAGGATTGTAGATTGAGTATTGAGGATTGAAGGTTGAGGATTGAGGATAGAGGATTGAGGATTGAGGATTGAGGATTGAGGATTGAGGATTGAAGATTGAGGACTGAGTGTTGATGGTTGCGTGATTAGAATTGATGATTGTGGATTGAGATTTGAAGATTGAAGAATGGGGATTGAGTATTGAAAACTGCAAATTGAGGATACTCTATTGAGGATAGAGGATTGACAGTTGATTTTTGAGGACTGTGAGCTGAAGATTGAGGATTTAGGTTTGAGGATTCGGGATTGCGGTTTGAGGGCTGAGGATTGAGAGTTGGGGATTGAGGATTGATTATTGACGCTTGAGGATTGAGAGTTGAGGATGGAGGATTGAAGAGAGAGGACTGAGTGTTGAGGATTGAGTGTTGAGAATTGATGTTTGAGGATTGAGATTTGATTATAGAATATTGTGGATTGAGTATTGAACCATGAGAGTTCAGGATATTCTATTGAGTAATGAGAATTGAGGATTGACGGCTGAGGGTTGTGTGTTGAATATTGAGTATGGAGAATTGAGGATTGAGGATTGAAGATTGAGTACTGATGATTGAAGATTGAGGATTGAGGATTGAGGGTTGAGTATTGAGGACGAGGACTGACGGTTGAGTGTTGAGGTTTGAGGATTGAGGATTGAGGATTCAGAACTGAGGATTGACGATTGAGGAGGGAGCATTGAGGATTGAAGATTGAGGTCTGGGGACTGAGGATTGAAGATTGAGGATTAAGGATTGAGGATTGGGGATTGAGTATCTAGGATTGGAGATTGATTATTGAGGATTGAAGATTGAGGATTGAGGATTCAGGATTGAGAATTGAGAAGTGAGGATGAGGACTGAGGGTTGAGGGTTGAGGTTTGAGGAATGAGGATTGAGGATTGATGATTGAAGATTGAGGATTGGGTATTGAGGATTGAGGAATGAGGATTGAGGATTGAGGATTGAGGATTGAGGGTTGAGGATTGAAGATTGAGTATTCAGGATTGGAGATTGACGATTGAGGATTGAGGGTCGAGGGTTGAGGACTGAGGAATGAATATTGAGTATTGAGGATTGAAGATTGAGGATTGAGGATTGAGGATTGAGGATTGAAGATTCAGGATTGGGGACTGAGTGTTGAGGGTTGAGTGATGAGAATTGATGATCGTGGATAGAGATTTGAAGATTGCAGGTCAAGTATTGAGCATTGAAACCTGTGAATTCAGGATATTCTATTGAGGATTGAGGATTGACAACTGATTGTTGAGGACTGAGGGCTAAACATTGAGGATGCAGGATTGAGGATTCGGGATTGAGGTTTGAGGCCTGAGGATTGAGGATTGAGGATTGAGGATTGAGGATTGAGGATTGAGGATTGAAGATTGAGGATTGGGTATTGAGGATTGAACATTGAGGATTGAGGATCGAGTATTGAGGATTGAGGGTTGAGGATTGAAGATTGAATATTGATGATTGAAGATTGAGGATCGAGGATTGAGGGTTGTGGATTGAGGACGAGGACTGAGGGTTGAGTATTGATGTTTGAGGTCTGAGGATTGAGGATTGAGAATTGAGGATTGAGGATTGAGGATTGAGGATTGAAGATTGAGGACTGGGTATTGAGGATTGAGGTTTGAGGATTGAAGATTGAGGACTGGGTATTGAGGATTGAAGAATGAGGATTGAGGATTGAGGATTGAGGATTGAGGATTGTAGATTGAGTATTCAGGATTCAGAATTGAGGTTTGAGGACTGAGGATTGAGGTTTGAAGATTGAGTATTGAGGATTGAAGATTGAGGATTGAGGATTGAGGATTGAGGACTGAAGATTGAATATTGATGATTGAAGATTGAGGATTGAGGATTGAGTGTTGTGGATTGAGGACGAGGGCTGAGGGTTGAGTATTGATGTTTGAGGTCTGAGGATTGAGGATTGAGGATTGAGAATTGAGGATTGAGGATTGAGGATTGAGGATTGAAGATTGAGGACTGGGTATTGAGGATTGAAGAATGAGGATTGAGGATTGAGGATTGAGGATTGAGGATTGAGGATTGTAGATTGAGTATTGAGGATTGAATGTTGAGGATTGTGGATAGAGGATTGAGGATTGAGGATTGAGGATTGAGGATTGAGGATAGAAGATTGAGGACTGAGTGTTGATGGTTGCGTGATTAGAATTGATGTTTGTGGATTGAGATTTGAAGATTGAAGAATGGGGATTGAGTATTGAAAACTGCAAATTCAGGATACTCTATTGAGGATAGAGTATTGACAGTTGATTTTTGAGTACTGAGGGCTGAAGATTGAGGATTTAAGATTGAGGATTCGGGATTGCGGTTAGAGGGCTGAGGATAGAGAGTTGGGGATTGAGGATTGATTATTGACGCTTGAGGATTGAGAGTTGAGGATGGAGGATTGAAGAGAGAGGACTGAGTGTTGAGGATTGAGTGTTGAGAATTGATGTTTGAGGATTGAGATTTGATTATAGAATATTGTGGATTGAGTATTGAACCATGAGAATTCAGGATATTCTATTGAGTATTGAGAATTGAAGATTGCAGGTCAAGTATTGAGCATTGAAACCTGTGAATTCAGGATATTCTATTGAGGATTGAGGATTGACAACTGATTGTTGAGGACTGAGGGCTGAACATTGAGGATTCAGGTTTGAGGATTCGGGATTGAGGTTTGAGGACTGAGGATTGAGGATTAAGGATTGAGCATTGAGGATTGAGGATTGAAGATTGAGGATTGGGTATTGAGGATTGAACATTGAGGATTGAGGATTGAATATTGAGGATTGAGGGTTGAGGATTGAAGATTGAATATTGATGATTGAAGATTGAGTATCGAGGATTGAGGGTTGTGGATTGAGGACGAGGACTGAGGGTTGAGTATTGATGTTTGAGGTCTGAGGATTGAGGATTGAGGATTGAGGATTGACGCTTGAGGATTGAGGAATGAGGATGGAGGATTGAAGGGAGAGGACTGAGTGTTCAGGATTGAGTGTTGAGAATTGATGTTTGAGGATTGAGATTTGATTATTGAATATTGTGGAATTAGTATTGAACCATGAGAGTTCAGGATATTCTATTGAGTAATGAGAATTGAGGATTGACGGCTGAGGGTTCTGTGTTGAATATTGAGTATGGAGGATTGAGGATTGAGGATTGAAGATTGAGTACTGATGATTGAAGATTGAGGATTGTGGATTGAGGGTTGAGTATTGAGGACGAGGACTGACGGTTGAGTGTTGAGGTTTGAGGATTGAGGATTGGGTATTAAGGATTGAACATTGAGGATTGAGGATTGAGTATTGAGGATTGAGGGTTGAGGATTGAAGCTTGAATATTGATGAATGAAGATTGAGGATCGAGGATTGAGGGTTGTGGATTGAGGGCGAGGACTGAGGGTTGAGTATTGACGTTTGAGGTCTGAGGATTGAGGATTGAGGATTGAGAATTGAGGATTGAGTATTGAGGATTGAAGATTGAAGATTGGGTGTTGAGAATCGAAGTATGAGGATTGAGGATTGAGGATTGAAGGTTGAGGATTGAGAATAGAGGATTGAGGATTGAGGATTGAGGACTGAGGACTGAGGATTGAGGATTGAGGATTGAGGATTGAGGATTGAGGATTGAAGATTGAGGATTGGGTATTGAGGATTGAACATTGAGGATTGAGGATTGAGTATTGAGGATAGAGGGTTGAGGATTGAAGATTGAATATTGATGATTGAAAATTGAGTATCGAGGATTGAGGGTTGTGGATTGAGGACGAGGACTAAGGGTTGAGTATTGATGTTTGAGGTCTGAGGATTGAGGATTGAGGATTGAGAATTGAGGATTGCGTATTGAGGATTGAAGATTGAGGATTGGGTGTTGAGGATCGAAGAATGAGGATTGAGGATTGAGGATTGAAGATTGAGGATTGAGTATTGAGGATTGAGGACTGAAGATTGAGTATTGAGGATTGAAGATTGAGGATTGAGGATTGAGGATTGAAGATTGAGGACTGAGTGTTGATGGTTGCGTGATTAGAATTGATGATTGTGGATTGAGAATTGAAGATTGAAGAATGGGGATTGAGTATTGAAAACTGCAAATTGAGGATACTCTATTGAGGATAGAGGATTGACAGTTGATTTTTGAGGACTGTGAGCTGAAGATTGAGGATTTAGGTTTGAGGATTCGGGATTGCGGTTTGAGGGCTGAGGATTGAGAGTTGGGGATTGAGGATTGATTGTTGACGCTTGAGGATTGAGAGTTGAGGATGGAGGATTGAAGAGAGAGGACTGAGTGTTGAGGATTGAGTGTTGAGACTTGATGTTTGAGGATTGAGATTTGATTATAGAATATTGTGGATTGAGTATTGAACCATGAGAGTTCAGGATATTCTATTGAGTAATGAGAATTGAGGATTGACGGCTGAGGGTTGTGTGTTGAATATTGAGTATGGAGAATTGAGGATTGAGGATTGAAGATTGAGTACTGATGATTGAAGATTGAGGATTGAGGATTGAGGGTTGAGTATTGAGGACGAGGACTGACGGTTGAGTGTTGAGGTTTGAGGATTGAGGATTGAGGATTCAGAACTGAGGATTGAGGATTGAGGAGGGAGCATTGAGGATTGAAGATTGAGGTCTGGGGACTGAGGATTGAAGATTGAGGATTAAGGATTGAGGATTGGGGATTGAGTATCTAGGATTGGAGATTGATTATTGAGGATTGAAGATTGAGGATTGAGGATTCAGGATTGAGAATTGAGAAGTGAGGATGAGGACTGAGGGTTGAGGGTTGAGGTTTGAGGAATGAGGATTGAGGATTGATGATTGAAGATTGAGGATTGGGTATTGAGGATTGAGGAATGAGGATTGAGGATTGAGGATTGAGGATTGAGGGTTGAGGATTGAAGATTGAGTATTCAGGATTGGAGATTGACGATTGAGGATTGAGGGTCGAGGGTTGAGGACTGAGGAATGAATATTGAGTATTGAGGATTGAAGATTGAGGATTGAGGATTGAGGATTGAGGATTGAAGATTCAGGATTGGGGACTGAGTGTTGAGGGTTGAGTGATGAGAATTGATGATCGTGGATAGAGATTTGAAGATTGCAGGTCAAGTATTGAGCATTGAAACCTGTGAATTCAGGATATTCTATTGAGGATTGAGGATTGACAACTGATTGTTGAGGACTGAGGGCTAAACATTGAGGATGCAGGATTGAGGATTCGGGATTGAGGTTTGAGGCCTGAGGATTGAGGATTGAGGATTGAGGATTGAGGATTGAGGATTGAGGATTGAAGATTGAGGATTGGGTATTGAGGATTGAACATTGAGGATTGAGGATCGAGTATTGAGGATTGAGGGTTGAGGATTGAAGATTGAATATTGATGATTGAAGATTGAGGATCGAGGATTGAGGGTTGTGGATTGAGGACGAGGACTGAGGGTTGAGTATTGATGTTTGAGGTCTGAGGATTGAGGATTGAGAATTGAGGATTGAGGATTGAGGATTGAGGATTGAAGATTGAGGACTGGGTATTGAGGATTGAGGTTTGAGGATTGAAGATTGAGGACTGGGTATTGAGGATTGAAGAATGAGGATTGAGGATTGAGGATTGAGGATTGAGGATTGTAGATTGAGTATTCAGGATTCAGAATTGAGGTTTGAGGACTGAGGATTGAGGTTTGAAGATTGAGTATTGAGGATTGAAGATTGAGGATTGAGGATTGAGGATTGAGGACTGAAGATTGAATATTGATGATTGAAGATTGAGGATTGAGGATTGAGTGTTGTGGATTGAGGACGAGGGCTGAGGGTTGAGTATTGATGTTTGAGGTCTGAGGATTGAGGATTGAGGATTGAGAATTGAGGATTGAGGATTGAGGATTGAGGATTGAAGATTGAGGACTGGGTATTGAGGATTGAAGAATGAGGATTGAGGATTGAGGATTGAGGATTGAGGATTGAGGATTGTAGATTGAGTATTGAGGATTGAATGTTGAGGATTGTGGATAGAGGATTGAGGATTGAGGATTGAGGATTGAGGATTGAGGATAGAAGATTGAGGACTGAGTGTTGATGGTTGCGTGATTAGAATTGATGTTTGTGGATTGAGATTTGAAGATTGAAGAATGGGGATTGAGTATTGAAAACTGCAAATTCAGGATACTCTATTGAGGATAGAGTATTGACAGTTGATTTTTGAGTACTGAGGGCTGAAGATTGAGGATTTAAGATTGAGGATTCGGGATTGCGGTTAGAGGGCTGAGGATAGAGAGTTGGGGATTGAGGATTGATTATTGACGCTTGAGGATTGAGAGTTGAGGATGGAGGATTGAAGAGAGAGGACTGAGTGTTGAGGATTGAGTGTTGAGAATTGATGTTTGAGGATTGAGATTTGATTATAGAATATTGTGGATTGAGTATTGAACCATGAGAATTCAGGATATTCTATTGAGTATTGAGAATTGAAGATTGCAGGTCAAGTATTGAGCATTGAAACCTGTGAATTCAGGATATTCTATTGAGGATTGAGGATTGACAACTGATTGTTGAGGACTGAGGGCTGAACATCGAGGATTCAGGTTTGAGGATTCGGGATTGAGGTTTGAGGACTGAGGATTGAGGATTAAGGATTGAGCATTGAGGATTGAGGATTGAGGATTGAGGATTGAAGACTGAGGACTGGATATTGAGGATTGAAGAATGAGGATTGAGGATTGAGGATTGAGGATTGAGGATTGTAGATTGAGTATTGAGGATTGAAGGTTGAGGATTGAGGATAGAGGATTGAGGATTGAGGATTGAGGATTGAGGATTGAGGATTGAAGATTGAGTATTGAGGATTGAAGATTGAGGATTGAGGATTGAGGATTGAGGATTGAGGATGGAGGATGAGGGCTGAGGGTTGAGGATTGAGGTTTGAGTATTGAATCCTGAGAATTCAGGATAATCTATTGAGTATTGGGAATTGAGGATTGATGGTTGAGTATTGAGGATTGAGGATTGAGGATTGAGGATTGAGTATTGAAGATTGAGGATTGATGATTGAGTATTGAAGATTGATGATTGGGTATTGCGGATTGAACATTGACGATTGAGGATTGAGGATTGATGATTGAGGATTGAGGACTGAAGACTGAATACTGATGATTGAAGACTGAGGATTGAGGATTGAGGGATGTGGATTGAGGACGAGGACTGAGGGTTGAGTACTGATGATTGAGGTCTGAGATTTGAGGATTGAGGATTGAGAATTGAGGATTGAGGGTTGAGGATTGAAGATTGAGGACTGGGTATTGAGGATTGAAGAATGAGGATTGAGGATTGAGGATTGAGGATTGAGGATTGAAGATTGAGTATTGAGGATTGAAGACTGATTATTGGGGATTGAGGATTGACGATTGAGGACTGAGGGTTGAGTGTTGATTGTTGCGAATTGATGTTTGTGGATTGAGATTTGAAGATTGAAGAATGGGGATTGAGTATCGAAAACAGTGAATTGAGGATATTCTATTGAGGATTGCGGATTGATAATTGATTGTTGAGGACTGAGGGCTGAAGATTGAGGATTCAAGATTGAGGATTCAGGATTGCGGATTCGGGATTGAGATGTGAGGACTGAGGATTGAGGATTGAGGATTGACGGTTGAGGATTGAGGATTGAGGATTGAAGCTTGAGGATTGAGGATTGAGGACGGAGGATTGAAGGGAGAGGACTGAGTGTTGAGGATAGAGTGTTGAGAATTGATGTTTGAGGATTGAGATTTGATTATTGAATATTGTGGATTGAGTATTGAACCATGAGAGTTCAGGATATTCTATTGAGTAATGAGAATTGAGGATTGACGGCTGAGGGTTGTGTGTTGAATATTGAGTATGGAGGATCGAGGATTGAGGATTGAAGATTGAGTACTGATGATTGAAGATTGAGGATTGAGGATTGAGGGTTGAGTATTGAGGACGAGGACTGACAGTTGAGTGTTGAGGTTTGAGGATTGATGATTTAGGATTCAGAACTGTGGATTGAGGATTGAGGATGGAGCATTGAGGATTGAAGATTGAGGTCTGGGGACTGAGGATTGAAGATTGAGGATTAAGGATTGAGGATTGTGGATTGAGGATCTAGGATTGGAGATTGATTATTGAGGATTGAAGATTGAGGATTGAGGATTCAGGATCGAGAATTGAGGATTGAGGACTGAAGATTGTGTATTGAGGATTGAAAGTTGAGGATTGAGTATTGAGCGTTGAGGAGTGAGGATTGAGGATTGAAGATTGAGGATTGGGGACGGAGTGTTGAGGGTTGAGTGATGAGAATTGATGTTTGTGAATAGAGATTTGAAGATTGCAGATTGAGTATTGAGTATTGAAAGCTGTGAATTGATGATATTCTATTTAGGAGTGAGGGTTGACAACTGATTGTTGAGGACTGAGGGCTGAAGGTTGAGGGTTGAGGGTTGAGGATTTAGGATTGAGGTTGGAGGACTGAGGATTGAGGATTGAGGACCGAGGATTGAGGATTGAGGATTGAGGATTGAAGATTGAGGATTGGGTATTGCGGATTGGTCATTGAGGATTGAGGATTGAGGCTTGAGTATTGAGGATCGAGGATTCAGTATTGAGGATTGAAGATTGAGAATTGAGGATTGAGGATTGAACATTGAGTACTGAGTGTTGAGAATCGAGTGATGAGAATTGATGTTTGTGGACAGAGATTTGAAGATTGCAGATTGAGTATTGAGTATTGAAAACTGTGAATTGAGGATATTCTATTGAGGATTGAGGATTGACAACTGATTGTTGAGGACTGAGGGCTGAAGATAGAGGATTCAGGGTTGAGGATTCAGGATTGAGGTTTGAGGACTGATGATTGAGGATTGAGGATTGAGGGTTGAGGATTGAGGATTGAGGATTGAAGATTGAGGATTGGGTATTGAGGATCTTACATTGAGGATTGAGGATTGAGTATTGAGGGTTGAGGGTTGAGAATTGAAGATTGAATATTGATGATTGAAGATTGAGGATCGAGGACTGAGGGTTGTGGATTGAGGACAAGGACTGAGGGTTGAGTATTGATGTTTGAGGTCTGAAGATTGAGGAGTGAGGATTGAGAATTGATGATTGAGGATTGAGGATTGCGGATTGGTCATTGAGGATTGAGGACTGAGGATTGAGGATTGAGGATCGAGGATTCAGTATTGAGGATTGAAGATTGAGAATTGAGGATTGAGGATTGAACATTGAGTACTGAGTGTTGAGGATTGAGTGATGAGAATTGATGTTTGTGGACAGAGATTTGAAGATTGCAGATTGAGTATTGAGTATTGAAAACTGTGAATTGAGGATATTCTATTGAGGATTGAGGATTGACAACTGATTGTTGAGGACTGAGGGCTGAAGATAGAGGATTCAGAATTGAGGATTCAGGATTGAGGTTTGAGGACTGAGGAATGAGGATTGAGGATTGAGGATTGAGGATTCAGGATTGAGGATTGAAGATTGAGGATTGGGTATTGAGGATCGTACATTGAGGATTGAGGATTGAGTATTGAGGGTTGAGGGTTGAGAATTGACGATTGATTATTGATGATTGAAGATTGAGGATCGAGGATTGAGGGTTGTGGATTGAGGACAAGGACTGAGGGTTGAGTATTGATGTTTGAGGTCTGAAGATTGAGGATTGAGGATTGAGAATTGAGGATTGAGGATTGAGGATTGAAGATTGAGGATCGGGTGTTGAGGATTGAAGAATGAGGATTGAGGATTGAGGATTGAAGATTGAGGATTGGGTACTGAGGATTGAAGAATGAGGATTGAGGATTGAGGATTGACGGTTGAGGATTGAAAATTGAGGATTGAGTATTGAGGATTGGGGATTGAAGATTGAGTATTGAGGATTGAAGATTGATGATCGAGGATTGACGATTGAGGATTGAGAATTGAAGATTGAGGATTGGTGACTGAGTGTTGAGAGTTGAGTGATGAGAATTGATGTTTGCGGATAGAGATTTGAAGATTGCAGATTGAGTAGTGCGTATGGAAAACTCTGAACTGAGGATGTTCTATTGAGGGTTGTGGATTGACAAGTGATTGTTGATGACTGAGGGCTGAAGATTGAGGATTCAGGATTGAGGATTCAGGATTGTGGTTTGAGGACTGAGGAATGAGGATTGAGGATTGAGGATTGAGGATTCAGGATTGAGGATTGAAGATTGAGGATTGGGTATTGAGGATTGAACATTGAGAATTGAGGATTGAGTATTGAGGATTGAGGGTTGGGAATTGAAGATTGATTATTGATGCTTGAAGATTGAGGATCGAGGATTGAGGGTTGTGTATTGAGGACGAGGACTGAGGGTTGAGTATTGATGTTTGAGGTCTGAGGATTGAGGATTGAGGATTGAGAATTGAGGATTGAGGATTGAGAATTGAAGATTGAGGATTGGGTGTTGAGGATTGAGGAGTGGGGATTGACGATTGAGAATTGAAGATTGAGGATTGATGACTGAGGATTGAGGATTGAGGATTGAAGATTGAGTGTTGAGGATTGAAGATTGAGGTTTGAGGATTGAGGATTGAGAATTGAGCATTGAGGATTGAGGACTGAAGATTGAGTGTTGGGTATTGATGACTGAGGATTGAGGATTGAGGATTGAAGTTTGAGTATTCAGCATTCAGAATTGAGGTTTGAGGAATGAGGATTGAGGATTGAAGATTGAGTATTGAGGATTGAAGATTGAGGATAGAGGATTGAGGATTGAGGATTGAGGATGAGGTCTGAGGGCTGAGGATTGAGGTTTGAGGACGGAGGACTGAGGATTGAGGATTGAGGATTGAGGATGAGGGCTGAGGGTTGAGGATTGTGGTTTGTGGACTGAGGACTGAGGATTGAGGATTGACAATTGAGGATTGAGGATTGAGGATTGAGGATTGAGGATTGAGGATTGATGATTGAGGATTGGGTATTGAGGATTGAAGAATGAGGATTGAGGGTTGAGGATTGAGGAATCAGGATTAAGGATTGAGGATTGAGGATTGAGGATTAAAGATTCAGTGTTGATGGTTGAAGATTGAGGATTGAGGATTGAGGGTTGAGGATTGAGGATGCAGGATGAGGGCTGAGGGATGAGGATTGAGGTTTGAGTATTGAATCCTGAGAATTCAGGATATTCTATTGCGTATTGGGAATTGAGGATTGATGGTTGAGTATTGGGTGTTGAGGATCGAAGAATGAGGATTGAGGATTGAGGATTGAAGATTGAGGATTGAGGATTGAGGATTGAGGACTGAAGATTGAGTATTGAGGATTGAAGATTGAGGATTGAGGATTGACGATTGAAGATTGAGGACTGAGTGTTGAAGGTTGCGTGATTAGAATTGATGTTTGTGGATTGAGATTTGAAGATTGAAGAATGGGGATTGAGTATTGAAAACTGCAAATTGAGGATATTCTATTGAGGATAGAGGATTGACTGTTGATTTTGGAGGACTGAGGGCTGAAGATTGAGGATTTAGGATTGAGGATTCGGGATTGCGGTTTGAGGGCTGAGGATTGAGAGTTGAGGATTGAGGATTGATTATTGACGCTTGAGGATTGAGAGTTGAGGATGGAGGATTGAAGAGAGAGGACTGAGTGTTGAGGATTGAGTGTTGAGAATTGATGTTTGATGATTGAGATTTGATTATAGAATATTGTGGATTGAGTATTGAACCATGACAATTCAGGATATTCTATTGAGTATTGAGAATTGATGATTGATGGTTGAGTATTGAGGATTGATGGTTGAGGGTTGAGTGTTGAATATTGATGATTGAGGATTGAGGATTGAGGATTGAGGATAGAGGATTGATGATTGAGTATTGATGATTGAAGATTGAGGATTGAGGATTGAGGGTTGAGGATTGAGGACGAGGACTGAGAGCTGAGTATTGATGTTTGAGGTCTGAGAATTGAGGATTGTGGATTGAGAATTGAGGATTGAGGACAGACGATTGAAGATTGAGGACTGGGTATTGAGGATTGAAGAATGAGGATTGAGGATTGAACATTGATGGTAGAGTATTGAGGACTGAGGATTGAGGATTGAAGGTTGAGTATTCAGGATTCAGAATTGAGGTTTGAGGACTGAGGATTGAGGATTGAAGATTGAGTATTGAGGATTGAAGATTGAGGATTGAGGATTGAGGATTGAGGACTGAAGATTGAATATGGATGATTGAAGATTGAGGATTGAGGATTGAGTGTTGTGGATTGAGGACGAGGACTGAGGGCTGAGTATTGATGTTTGAGGTCTGAGGATTGAGGATTGAGGATTGAGAATTGAGGATTGAGGATTGCGGATGGAGGATTGAAGATTGAGGACTGGGTATTGAGGATTGAAGAATGAGGATTGAGGATTGAGGATTGAGGATTGAGGATTGTAGATTGAGTATTGAGGATTGAAGGTTGAGGATTGAGGATACAGGATTGAGGATTGAGGATTGAGGATTGAGGATTGAGGATTGAGGATTGAAGATTGAGTATTGAGGATTGAAGATTGAGGATTGAGGATTGAGGATTGAGGATTGAGGACTGAGGATGGAGGATGAGGGCTGAGGGTTGAGGACTGAGGTTTGCGTATTGAATCCTGAGAATTCAGGATAATCTATTGAGTATTGGGAATTGAGGATTGATGGTTGAGTATTGAGGATTGAGGATTGAGGATTGAGTATTGAAGATTGAGGATTGATGATTGAGTATTGAAGATTGAGGATTGGGTATTGCGGATTGAACATTGACGATTGAGGATTGAGGATTGATGATTGAGGATTGAGGACTGAAGACTGAATACTGATGATTGAAGACTGAGGATTGAGGATTGAGGGATGTGGATTGAGGACGAGCACTGAGGGTTGAGTACTGATGATTGAGGTCTGAAATTTGAGGATTGAGGATTGAGAATTGGGGATTGAGGGTTGAGGATTGAAGATTGAGGACTGGGTATTGAGGATTGAAGAATGAGGATTGAGGATTGAGGATTGAGGATTGAGGATTGAAGATTGAGTATTGAGGATTGAAGATTGATTATTGAGGATTGAGGATTGACGATTGAGGACTGAGTGTTGAGGGTTGATTGATGAGAATTGATGTTTGAGGATTGAGATTTGATTATTGAATATTGTGAATTGAGTAGTGAACCATGAGAGTTCAGGATATTCTATTGAGTAATGAGAATTGAGGATTGACGGCTGAGGGTTGTGTGTTGAATATTGAGTATGGAGGATTGAGGATTGAGGATTGAAGATTGAGTACTGATGATTGAAGATTGAGGATTGAGGATTGAGGGTTGAGTATTGAGGACGAGGACTGACGGTTGAGTGTTGAGGTTTGAGGATTGAGGATTGAGGATTCAGAACTGAGGATTGAGGATTGAGGAGGGAGCATTGAGGATTGAAGATTGAGGTCCGGGGACTGAGGATTGAGGATTGAGGATTAAGGATTGAGGATTGGGGATTGAGTATCTAGGATTGGAGATTGATTATTGAGGATTGAAGATTGAGGATTGAGGATTCAGGATTGAGAATTGAGAAGTGAGGATGAGGACTGAGGGTTGAGGGTTGAGGTTTGAGGAATGAGGATTGAGGATTGATGATTGAAGATTGAGGATTGGGTATTGAGGATTGAGGAATGAGGATTGAGGGTTGAGGATTGAGGATTGAGGGTTGAGGATTGAAGATTGAGTATTCAGGATTGGAGATTGACGATTGAGGATTGAGGGTCGAGGATTGAGGACTGAGGAATGAATATTGAGTATTGAGGATTGAAGATTGAGGATTGAGGATTGAGGATTGAGGATTGAAGATTCAGGATTGGGGACTGAGTGTTGAGGGTTGAGTGATGAGAATTGATGATCGTGGATAGAGATTTGAAGATTGCAGGTCAAGTATTGAGCATTGAAACCTGTGAATTCAGGATATTCTATTGAGGATTGAGGATTGACAACTGATTGTTGAGGACTGAGGGCTAAACATTGAGGATTCAGGATTGAGGATTCGGGATTGAGGTTTGAGGCCTGAGGATTGAGGATTGAGGATTGAGGATTGAGGGTTGAGGATTGAGGATTGAAGATTGAGGATTGGGTATTGAGGATTGAACATTGAGGATTGAGGATTGAGTATTGAGGATTGAGGGTTGAGGATTGAAGATTGAATATTGATGATTGAAGATTGAGGATCGAGGATTGAGGGTTGTGGATTGAGGACGAGGACTGAGGGTTGAGTATTGATGTTTGAGGTCTGAGGATTGAGGATTGAGGATTGAGGATTGAGGATTGAGGATTGAAGATTGAGGATTGAGGATTGAGGATTGAGGATTGAGGATTGAAGATTGAGTATTGAAGATTTAATATTGAGGATTGAGGATTGAGGATTGAGGATTGAGGATGGAGGATGAGGGCTGAGGGTTGTGGATTGTGGTTTGAGTATTGAATCCTGAGAATTCAGGATAATCTATTGAGTATTGGGAATTGAGGATTGATGGTTGAGTATTGAGGATTGAGGATTGAGGATTGAGGATTGAGTATTGAAGATTGAGGATTGATGATTGTGTATTGAAGATTGTGGATTGGGTATTGCGGATTGAACATTGACGATTGAGGATTGAGGATTGAGAATTGAGGATTGAGGATTGAGGATTGAAGATTGAGGATTGGGTATTGAGGATTGAGGATTGAGGATTGAGGATTGAGGGTTGAGGATTGAAGATTGAGTATTCAGGATTGGAGATTGACGATTGAGGATTGAGGGTCGAGGATTGAGCATTGAGGACTGAATATTGAGTATTGAGGATTGAAGATTGAGGATTGACGATTGAGGATTGAGGATTGAGGATTGAAGATTCAAGATTGGGGACTGAGTGTTGAGGGTTGAGTGATGAGAATTGATGCTTGTGGATAGAGATTTGAAGATTGCAGGTCAAGTATTGAGCATTGAAACCTGTGAATTCAGGATATTCTATTGAGGATTGAGGATTGACAACTGATTGTTGAGGACTGAGGGCTGAACATTGAGGATTCAGGATTGAGGATTCGGGATCGAGGTTTGAGGACTGAGGATTGAGGATTAAGGACTGAGGATTGAGGGTTGAGGATTGAGGGTTGAGGATTGAGGATTGAGGATTGACGCTTGAGGATTGAGGAATGAGGATGGAGGATTGAAGGGAGAGGACTGAGTGTTGAGGATTGAGTGTTGAGAATTGATGTTTGAGGATTGAAATTTGATTATTGAATATTGTGGAATTAGTATTGAACCATGAGAGTTCAGGATATTCTATTGAGTAATGAGAATTGAGGATTGACGGCTGAGGGTTCTGTGTTGAATATTGAGTATGGAGGATTGAGGATTGAGGATTGAAGATTGAGTACTGATGATTGAAGATTGAGGATTGTGGATTGAGGGTTGAGTATTGAGGACGAGGACTGACGGTTGAGTGTTGAGGTTTGAGGATTGAGGATTGGGTATTAAGGATTGAACATTGAGGATTGAGGATTGAGTATTGAGGATTGAGGGTTGAGGATTGAAGATTGAATATTGATGAATGAAGATTGAGGATCGAGGATTGAGGGTTGTGGATTGAGGGCGAGGACTGAGGGTTGAGTATTGACGTTTGAGGTCTGAGGATTGAGGATTGAGGATTGAGAATTGAGGATTGAGTATTGAGGATTGAGGATTGAGGATTGGGTGTTGAGAATCGAAGAATGAGGATTGAGGATTGAGGATTGAAGGTTGAGGATTGAGAATAGAGGATTGAGGATTGAGGATTGAGGACTGAGGACTGAGGATTGAGGATTGAGGATTGAGGATTGAGGATTGAGGATCGAAGATTGAGGATTGGGTATTGAGGACTGAACATTGAGGATTGAGGATTGAGTATTGAGGATAGAGGGTTGAGGATTGAAGATTGAATATTCATGATTGAAAATTGAGTATCGAGGATTGAGGGTTGTGGATTGAGGACGAGGACTAAGGGTTGAGTATTGATGTTTGAGGTCTGAGGATTGAGGATTGAGGATTGAGAATTGAGGATTGCGTATTGAGGATTGAAGATTGAGGATTGGGTGTTGAGGATCGAAGAATGAGGATTGAGGATTGAGGATTGAAGATTGAGGATTGAGTATTGAGGATTGAGGACTGAAGATTGAGTATTGAGGATTGAAGATTGAGGATTGAGGATTGAGGATTGAAGATTGAGGACTGAGTGTTGATGGTTGCGTGATTAGAATTGATGTTTGTGGATTCAGATTTGAAGATTGAAGAATGGGGATTGAGTATTGAAAACTACAAATTGAGGATACTCTGTTGAGGATAGAGGATTGACAGTTGATTTTTGAGGACTGCGGGCTGAAGATTGAGGATTTAGGTTTGAGGATTCGGGATTGCGGTTTGAGGGCTGAGGATTGAGAGTTGGGGATTGAGGATTGATTATTGACGCTTGAGGATTGAGAGTTGAGGATGGAGGATTGAAGAGAGAGGACTGAGTGTTGAGGATTGAGTGTTGAGACTTGATGTTTGAGGATTGAGATTTGATTATAGAATATTGTGGATTGAGTATTCAACCATGAGAATTCTGGATATTCTATTAAGTATTGAGAATTGAGGATTGATGGTTGAGTATTGAGGATTGATGGTTGAGGGTTGAGTGTTGAATATTGATGATTGAGGATTGAAGATTGAGGATTGAGGATAGAGGATTGAAGATTGAGTATTGATGATTGAAGATTGAGGATTGAGGATTGAGGGTTGAGGATTGAGGACGAGGACTGAGGGCTGAGTATTGATGCTTGAGGTCTGAGAATTGAGGATTGAGGATTGAGAATTGAGGATTGAGGATTGAGGATTGATGATTGAAGACTGAGGACTGAATATTGAGGATTGAAGAATGAGGATTGAGGATTGAGGATTGAGGATTGAGGATTGTAGATTGAGTATTGAGGATTGAAGGTTGAGGATTGAGGATAGAGGATTGAGGATTGAGGATTGAGGATTGAGGATTGAGGATTGAGGATTGAAGATTGAGTATTGAGGATTGAAGATTGAGGATTGAGGATTGAGGATTGAGGATTGAGGATGGAGGATGAGGGCTGAGGGTTGAAGATTGAGGTTTGAGTATTGAATCCTGAGAATTCAGGATAATCTATTGAGTATTGGGAATTGAGGATTGATGGTTGAGTATTGAGGATTGAGGATTGAGGATTGAGGATTGAGTATTGAAGATTGAGGATTGATGATTGAGTATTGAAGATTGATGATTGGGTATTGCGGATTGAACATTGTCGATTGAGGATTGAGGATTGATGATTGAGGATTGAGGACTGAAGACTGAATACTGATCATTGAAGACTGAGGATTGAGGATTGAGGGATGTGGATTGAGGACGAGGACTGAGGGTTGAGTACTGATGATTGAGGTCTGAGATTTTAGGATTGAGGATTGAGAATTGAGGATTGAGGGTTGAGGATTGAAGATTGAGGACTGGGTATTGAGGATTGAAGAATGAGGATTGAGGATTGAGGATTGAGGATTGAGGATTGAAGATTGAGTATTGAGGATTGAAGACTGATTATTGGGGATTGAGGATTGACGATTGAGGACTGAGGGTTGAGTGTTGATTGTTGAGAATTGATGTTTGTGGATTGAGATTTGAAGATTGAAGAATGGGGATTGAGTATCGAAAACAGTGAATTGAGGATATTCTATTGAGGATTGCGGATTGATAATTGATTGTTGAGGACTGAGGGCTGAAGATTGAGGATTCAGGATTGAGGATTCAGGATTGCGGATTCGGGATTGAGATGTGAGGACTGAGGATTGAGGATTGAGGATTGAGGGTTGAGGATTGAGGATTGAGGATTGACGCTTGAGGATTGAGGATTGAGGACGGAGGATTGAAGGGAGAGGACTGAGTGTTGAGGATTGAGTGTTGAGAATTGATGTTTGAGGATTGAGATTTGATTATTGAATATTGTGGATTGAGTATTGAACCATGAGAGTTCAGGATATTCTATTGAGTAATGAGAATTGAGGATTGACGGCTGAGGGTTGTGTGTTGAATATTGAGTATGGAGGATCGAGGATTGAGGATTGAAGATTGAGTACTGATGATTGAAGATTGAGGATTGTGGATTGAGGGTTGAGTGTTGAGGACGAGGACTGACAGTTGAGTGTTGAGGTTTGAGGATTGATGATTTAGGATTCAGAACTGAGGATTGAGGATTGAGGATGGAGCATTGAGGATTGAAGATTGAGGACTGGGGACTGAGGATTGAAGATTGAGGATTAAGGATTGAGGATTGTGGATTGAGGATCTAGGATTGGAGATTGATTATTGAGGATTGAAGATTGAGGATTGAGGATTCAGGATCGAGAATTGAGGATTGAGGACTGAAGATTGTGTATTGAGGATTGAAAGTTGAGGATTGAGTATTGAGCGTTGAGGAGTGAGGATTGAGGATTGAAGATTGAGGATTGGGGACGGAGTGTTGAGGGTTGAGTGATGAGAATTGATGTTTGTGAATAGAGATTTGAAGATTGCAGATTGAGTATTGAGTATTGAAAGCTGTGAATTGATGATATTCTATTTAGGAGTGAGGGTTGACAACTGATTGTTGAGGACTGAGGGCTGAAGGTTGAGGATTGAGGGTTGAGGATTCAGGATTGAGGTTGGAGGACTGAGGATTGAGGATTGAGGACCGAGGATTGAGGATTGAGGATTGAGGATTGAAGATTGAGGATTGGGTATTGCGGATTGGTCATTGAGGATTGAGGATTGAGGCTTGAGGATTGAGGATCGAGGATTCAGTATTGAGGATTGAAGATTGAGAATTGAGGATTGAGGATTGAACATTGAGTACTGAGTGTTGAGGATCGAGTGATGAGAATTGATGTTTGTGGACAGAGATTTGAAGATTGCAGATTGAGTATTGAGTATTGAAAACTGTGAATTGAGGATATTCTATTGAGGATTGAGGATTGACAACTGATTGTTGAGGACTGAGGGCTGAAGATAGAGGATTCAGGGTTGAGGATTCAGGATTGAGGTTTGAGGACTGATGATTGAGGATTGAGGATTGAGGGTTGAGGATTGAGGATTGAGGATTGAAGATTGAGGATTGGGTATTGAGGATCGTACATTGAGGATTGAGGATTGAGTATTGAGGGTTGAGGGTTGAGAATTGAAGATTGAATATTGATGATTGAAGATTGAGGATCGAGGATTGAGGGTTGTGGATTGAGGACGAGGACTGAGGGTTGAGTATTGATGTTTGAGGTCTGAGGATTGAGGATTGAGGATTGAGAATTGAGGATTGAGGATTGAGGATTGAGGATTGAAGATTGAGGACTGGGTATTGAGGATTGAGGATTGAGGATTGAAGATTGAGGACTGGGTATTGAGGATTGAAGAATGAGGATTGAGGATTGAGGATTGAGGATTGAGGATTGAGGATTGTAGATTGAGTATTCAGGATTCAGAATTGAGGTTTGAGGACTGAGGATTGAGGATTGAAGATTGAGTATTGAGGATTGAAGATTGAGGATTGAGGATTGAGGCTTGAGGATTGAGGATCGAGGATTCAGTATTGAGGATTGAAGATTGAGAATTGAGGATTGAGGATTGAACATTGAGTACTGAGTGTTGAGGATCGAGTGATGAGAATTGATGTTTGTGAATAGAGATTTGAAGATTGCAGATTGAGTATTGAGTATTGAAAGCTGTGAATTGATGATATTCTATTTAGGAGTGAGGGTTGACAACTGATTGTTGAGGACTGAGGGCTGAAGGTTGAGGATTGAGGGTTGAGGATTCAGGATTGAGGTTGGAGGACTGAGGATTGAGGATTGAGGACCGAGGATTGAGGATTGAGGATTGAGGATTGAAGATTGAGGATTGGGTATTGCGGATTGGTCATTGAGGATTGAGGATTGAGGCTTGAGGATTGAGGATCGAGGATTCAGTATTGAGGATTGAAGATTGAGAATTGAGGATTGAGGATTGAACATTGAGTACTGAGTGTTGAGGATCGAGTGATGAGAATTGATGTTTGTGGACAGAGATTTGAAGATTGCAGATTGAGTATTG
This sequence comes from Calliopsis andreniformis, assembly GCF_051401765.1. Classification (NCBI taxonomy): domain Eukaryota; kingdom Metazoa; phylum Arthropoda; class Insecta; order Hymenoptera; family Andrenidae; genus Calliopsis; species Calliopsis andreniformis. The sequence continues at coordinate 152,701 of NW_027480721.1, read as the reverse complement.
AGTATTGAAAACTGTGAATTGAGGATATTCTATTGAGGATTGAGGATTGACAACTGATTGTTGAGGACTGAGGGCTGAAGATAGAGGATTCAGGGTTGAGGATTCAGGATTGAGGTTTGAGGACTGATGATTGAGGATTGAGGATTGAGGGTTGAGGATTGAGGATTGAGGATTGAAGATTGAGGATTGGGTATTGAGGATCGTACATTGAGGATTGAGGATTGAGTATTGAGGGTTGAGGGTTGAGAATTGAAGATTGAATATTGATGATTGAAGATTAAGGATCGAGGATTGAGGGTTGTGGATTGAGGACGAGGACTGAGGGTTGAGTATTGATGTTTGAGGTCTGAGGATTGAGGATTGAGGATTGAGAATTGAGGATTGAGGATTGAGGATTGAGGATTGAAGATTGAGGACTGGGTATTGAGGATTGAGGATTGAGGATTGAAGATTGAGGACTGGGTATTGAGGATTGAAGAATGAGGATTGAGGATTGAGGATTGAGGATTGAGGATTGAGGATTGTAGATTGAGTATTCAGGATTCAGAATTGAGGTTTGAGGACTGAGGATTGAGGATTGAAGATTGAGTATTGAGGATTGAAGATTGAGGATTGAGGATTGAGGTTTGAGGACTGAAGATTGAATATTGATGATTGAAGATTGAGGATTGAGGATTGAGTGTTGTGGATTGAGGACGAGGGCTGAGGGTTGAGTATTGATGTTTGAGGTCTGAGGATTGAGGATTGAGGATTGAGAATTGAGGATTGAGGATTGAGGATTGAGGATTGAAGATTGAGGACTGGGTATTGAGGATTGAAGAATGAGGATTGAGGATTGAGGATTGAGGATTGAGGATTGAGGATTGTAGATTGAGTATTGAGGATTGAAGGTTGAGGATTGTGGATAGAGGATTGAGGATTGAGGATTGAGGATTGAGGATTGAGGATAGAAGATTGAGGACTGAGTGTTGATGGTTGCGTGATTAGAATTGATGTTTGTGGATTGAGATTTGAAGATTGAAGAATGGGGATTGAGTATTGAAAACTGCAAATTCAGGATACTCTATTGAGGATAGAGTATTGACAGTTGATTTTTGAGGACTGAGGGCTGAAGATTGAGGATTTAAGATTGAGGATTCGGGATTGCGGTTAGAGGGCTGAGGATAGAGAGTTGGGGATTGAGGATTGATTATTGACGCTTGAGGATTGAGAGTTGAGGATGGAGGATTGAAGAGAGAGGACTGAGTGTTGAGGATTGAGTGTTGAGAATTGATGTTTGAGGATTGAGATTTGATTATAGAATATTGTGGATTGAGTATTGAACCATGAGAATTCAGGATATTCTATTGAGTATTGAGAATTGAGGATCGATGGTTGAGTATTGAGGATTGATGGTTGAGGGTTGAGTGTTGAATATTGATGATTGAGGATTGAGGGTTGAGGATTGAGGATAGAGGATTGAAGATTGAGTATTGATGATTGAAGATTGAGGATTGAGGATTGAGGGTTGAGGATTGGGGACGAGGACTGAGGGCTGAGTATTGATGTTTGAGGTCTGAGAATTGAGGATTGAGGATTGAGAATTGAGGATTGAGGATAGAGGATTGAAGATTGAGGACTGGGTATTGAGGATTGAAGAATGAGGATTGAGGATTGAGGATTGAACATTGATGGTAGAGTATTGAGGACTGAGGATTGAGGATTGAAGATTGAGTATTCAGGATTCAGAATTGAGGTTTGAGGACTGAGGATTGAGGATTGAAGATTGAGTATTGAGGATTGAAGATTGAGGATTGAGGATTGAGGATTGACGACTGAAGATTGAATATTGATGATTGAAGATTGAGGATTGAGGATTGAGTGTTGTGGATTGAGGACGAGGACTGAGGGTTGAGTATTAATGTTTGAGGTCTGAAGATTGAGGATTGAGGATTGAGAATTGAGGATTGAGGATTGAGGATTGAAGATTGAGGATCGGGTGTTGAGGATTGAAGAATGAGGATTGAGGATTGAGGATTGAAGATTGAGGATTGAGGATTGAGGATTGAGGATTCATGATTGAAGATTGAGTATTGAGGATTGAAGATTGAGGATTGAGGATTGAGGATTGAAGATTGAGGACTGAGTGTTGATGGTTGAGTGATTAGAATTGATGTTTGTGGATTCAGATTTGAAGATTGAAGAACGGGGATTGAGTATGGAAAACTGTAAATTGAGGATATTCTATTCAGGATAGAGGATTGATAGTTGATTTTTGAGGACTGAGGGCTGAAGATTGAGGATTGAGGATTGAGGATTGAGGATAGAGGATTGAAGATTGAGTATTGATGATTGAAGATTGAGGATCGAGGATTGAGGGCTGAGGATTGAGTACGAGGACTGACGGTTGAGGATTGAGGTATGAGGATTGTGGATTGAGGATTGAGAATGAGGGCTGAGGGTTGAGGATTGAGGATTGCAGATTGAGGATTGGGTATTGAGGATTGAAGAATGAGGATTGAGGTTTGAGGACTGAGGACTGAGGATTGAGCATTGAGGATTGAGAATTGAGGATTGAGGATTTAGGATTGAAGGTTGAGGATTGGGTTCTGAGGACTGAAGAATGAGGATTGAGGATTGAGGATTGAGTATTGATGTTTGGGGTCCGTGGATTGAGGATTGAGGATTGAGGATTGAGGATTGAGGGTTGAAGATTGAGGATTGGGTACTGAGGATTGAAGAATGAGGATTGAGGATTGAGGATTGACGGTTGAGGATTGAAGATTGAGGATTGAGTATTGAGGATTGAGGATAGAAGATTGAGTATTGAGGATTGAAGATTGAGGATTGAGGATTGACGATTGAGGATTGAGAATTGAAGATTGGGATTGGGGACTGAGTGTTGAGGGTTGAGTGATGAGAATTGATGTTTGCGGATAGAGATTTGAAGATTGCAGATTGAGTAGTGCGTATGGAAAACTCTGAACTGAGGATGTTCTATTGAGGGTTGTGGATTGACAAGTGATTGTTGAGGACTGAGGGCTGAGGATTGAGGATTCAGGATTGAGGATTCAGGATTGTGGTTTGAGGACTGAGGATTGAGGATTGAGGATTGAGGATTGAGGATTCAGGATTGAGGATTGAAGATTGAGGATTAGGGTATTGAGAATTGAACATTGAGAATTGAGGATTGAGTATTGAGGATTGAGGATTGAGAATTGAAGATTGATTATTGATTCTTGAAGATTGAGGATCGAGGATTGAGGGTTGTGTATTGAGGGCGAGGACTGAGGGTTGAGTATTGATGTTTGAGGTCTGAGGATTGAGGATTGAGGATTGAGAATTGAGGATTGTGGATTGAGAATTGAAGATTGAGGATTGGGTGTTGAGGATTGAGGATTGAGTATTGAGGATTGAAGATTGAGGATTGGGTGTTGAGAATCGAAGAATGAGGATTGAGGATTGAGGATTGAAGGTTGAGGATTGAGAATAGAGGATTGAGGATTGAGGAATGAGAATTGAGGATTGCGTATTTCGGATTGAAGATTGAGGATTGGGTGTTGAGGATCGAAGAATGAGGATTGAGGATTGAGGATTGAAGATTGAGGATTGAGTATTGAGGATTGAGGACTGAAGAGTGAGTATTGAGGATTGAAGATTGAGGATTGAGGATTGAGGATTGAAGATTGAGGACTGAGTGTTGATGGTTGCGTGATTAGAATTGATGTTTGTGGATTCAGATTTGAAGATTGAAGAATGGGGATTGAGTGTTGAAAACTACAAATTGAGGATACTCTGTTGAGGATAGAGGATTGACAGTTGATTTTTGAGGACTGCGGGCTGAAGATTGAGGATTTAGGTTTGAGGATTCGGGATTGCGGTTTGAGGGCTGAGGATTGACAGTTGGGGATTGAGGATTGATTATTGACGCTTGAGGATTGAGAGTTGAGGATGGAGGATTGAAGAGAGAGGACTGAGTGTTGAGGATTGAGTGTTGAGACTTGATGTTTGAGGATTGAGATTTGATTATAGAATATTGTGGATTGAGTATTCAACCATGAGAATTCTGGATATTCTATTGAGTATTGAGAATTGAGGATTGATGGTTGAGTATTGAGGATTGATGGTTGAGGGTTGAGTGTTGAATATTGATGATTGAGGATTGAAGATTGAGGATTGAGGATAGAGGATTGAAGATTGAGTATTGATGATTGAAGATTGATGATTGAAGATTGAGGATCGAGGATTGAGGGTTGTGGATTGAGGACAAGGACTGAGGGTTGAGTATTGATGTTTGAGGTCTGACGATTGAGGATTGAGGATTGAGAATTGAGGATTGAGGATTGAGGATTGAAGATTGAGGATCGGGTGTTGAGGATTGAAGATTGAGGATTGAGGATTGAGGATTGAAGATTGAGGACTGAGTGTTGATGGTTGAGTGATTAGAATTGATGTTTGTGGATTCAGATTTGAAGATTGAAGAACGGGGATTGAGTATGGAAAACTGTAAATTGAGGATATTCTATTCAGGATAGAGGATTGATAGTTGATTTTTGAGGACTGAGGGCTGAAGATTGAGGATTGAGGATTGAGGATTGAGGATAGAGGATTGAAGATTGAGTATTGATGATTGAAGATTGAGGATCGAGGATTGAGGGCTGAGGATTGAGTACGAGGACTGACGGTTGAGGATTGAGGTATGAGGATTGTGGATTGAGGATTGAGAATGAGGGCTGAGGGTTGAGGATTGAGGATTGCAGATTGAGGATTGGGTATTGAGGATTGAAGAATGAGGATTGAGGTTTGAGGACTGAGGACTGAGGATTGAGCATTGAGGATTGAGAATTGAGGATTGAGGATTGAGGATTGAAGGTTGAGGATTGGGTTCTGAGGACTGAAGAATGAGGATTGAGGATTGAGGATTGAGTATTGATGTTTGGGGTCCGAGGATTGAGGATTGAGGATTGAGGATTGAGGATTGAAGATTGAGGATTGGGTACTGAGGATTGAAGAATGAAGATTGAGGATTGAGGATTGACGGTTGAGGATTGAAGATTGAGGATTGAGTATTGAGGATTGAGGATAGAAGATTGAGTATTGAGGATTGAAGATTGAGGATTGAGGATTGACGATTGAGGATTGAGAATTGAAGATTGGGGATTGGGGACTGAGTGTTGAGGGTTGAGTGATGAGAATTGATGTTTGCGGATAGAGATTTGAAGATTGCAGATTGAGTAGTGCGTATGGAAAACTCTGAACTGAGGATGCTCTATTGAGGGTTGTGGATTGACAAGTGATTGTTGAGGACTGAGGGCTGAAGATTGAGGATTCAGGATTGAGGATTCAGGATTGTGGTTTGAGGTCTGAGGATTGAGGATTGAGGATTGAGGATTGAGGATTCAGGATTGAGGATTGAAGATTCAGGATTAGGGTATTGAGAATTGAACATTGAGAATTGAGGATTGAGTATTGAGGATTGAGAATTGAAGATTGATTATTGATGCTTGAAGATTGAGGATCGAGGATTGAGGGTTGTGTATTGAGGGCGAGGACTGATGGTTGAGTATTGATGTTTGAGGTCTGAGGATTGAGGATTGAGGATTGAGAATTGAGGATTGTGGATTGAGAATTGAAGATTGAGGATTGGGTGTTGAGGATTGAGGAGTGGGGATTGACGATTGGGAATTGAAGATTGAGGATTGATGACTGAGGATTGAGGATTGAGGATTGAAGATTGAGTGTTGAGGATTGAAGATTGAGGTTTGAGGACTGACGATTGAGAATTGAGCATTGAGGATTGAGGATTGAAGATTGAGTATTGAGGATTTAATATTGAGGATTGAGGATTGAAGTTTGAGTATTCAGGATTCAGAATTGAGGTTTGAGGAATGAGGATTGAGGATTGAAGATTGAGTATTGAGGATTGAAGATTGAGGATTGAGGATTGAGGATTGAGGATTGAGGATGAGGTCTGAGGGCTGAGGATTGAGGATTGAGGATTGACAATTGAGGATTGAGGATTGAGGATTGAGGATTGAGGATTGATGATTGAGGATTGTGTATTGAGGATTGAAGAATGAGGATTGAGGATTGAGGATTGAGGAATCAGGATTAAGGATTGAGGATTGAGGATTGAGGATTAAAGATTCAGTGTTGAGGGTTGAAGATTGAGGATTGAGGATTGAGGGTTGGGGATTGAGGATGGAGGATGAGGGCTGAGGGTTGAGGATTGAGGTTTGAGTATTGAATCCTGAGAATCCAGGATATTCTATTGCGTATTGGGAATTGAGGATTGATGGTTGAGTATTGGGTGTTGAGGATCGAAGAATGAGGATTGAGGATTGAGGATTGAAGATTGAGGATTGAGGATTGAGGATTGAGGACTGAAGATTGAGTATTGAGGATTGAAGATTGAGGATTGAGGATTGAGGATTGAAGATTGAGGACTGAGTGTTGATGGTTGCGTGATTAGAATTGATGTTTGTGGATTGAGATTTGAAGATTGAAGAATGGGGATTGAGTATTGAAAACTGCAAATTGAGGATATTCTATTGAGGATAGAGGATTGACTGTTGGTTTTGGAGGACTGAGGGCTGAAGATTGAGCATTGAGGATTGAGGATTGTGGATTAAAGATTCAGTGTTGAGGGTTGAAGATTGAGGATTGAGGATTGAGGGTTGAGGATTGAGGATGAGGTCTGAGGGCTGAGGATTGGGGTTTGAGGACGGAGGACTGAGGATTGAGGATTGAGGATGGAGGATGAGGGCTGAGGGTTGAGGATTGAGGTTTGAGTATTGAATCCTGAGAATTCAGGATAATCTATTGAGTATTGGGAATGGAGGATTGATGGTTGAGTATTGAGGGTTGAGGATTGAGGTTTGAGGATTGAATATTGAAGATTGAGGATTGATGATTGAGTATTGAAGATAGAGGATTGGGTATTGCGGATTGAACATTGACGATTGAGGATTGAGGATTGAGGATTGAGGATTGAGGTCTGAAGACTGAATACTGATGATTGAAGACTGAGGATTGAGGATTGAGGGATGTGGATTGAGGACGAGGACTGAGGGTTGAGTACTTATGTTTGAGGTCTGAGATTTGAGGATTGAGGATTGAGAATTGAGGATTGAGTGTTGAGGATTAAAGATTGAGGACTGGGTATTGAGGATTGAAGAATGAGGATTGAGGATTGAGGATTCAGGATTGAGGATTGAAGATTTAGTATTGAGGATTGAAGATTGAGGATTGGGGATTGAGGATTGACGATTGAGGACTGAGTGTTGAGGGTAGATTGATGAGAATTGATGTTTGTGGATTGAGATTTGAACATTGAAGAATGGGGATTGAGTATCGAAAACAGTGAATTGAGGATATTCTATTGAGGATTGCGGATTGATGATTGATTGTTGAGGACTGAGGGCTGAAGATTGAGGATTCAGGATTGAGGATTCAGGATTGAGGATTCGGGATTGAGATGTGAGGACTGAGGATTGAGGGTTGAGGATTGAGGGTTGAGGATTGAGGATTGGGTATTGAGGATTGAAGAATGAGGATTGAGGATTGAGGATTGAGCATTCAGGATTGAAGATTGAGTATTGAGGTCCGAAGCCTGACGATTGAGGATTGAGGATTGAGGATTGAGGATTGAGGATTGAAGATTGTGTATTGAGGATTGAAAGTTGAGGATTGAGGATTGAGCGTTGAGGAGTGAGGATTGAGGATTGAAGATTGAGGATTGGGGACGGAGTGTTGAGGGTTGAGTGATGAGAATTGATGTTTGTGAATACAGATTTGAAGATTGCAGATTGAGTATTGAGTATTGAAAACTGTGAATTGATGATATTCTATTGAGGAGTGAGGGTTGACAACTGATTGTTGAGGACTGAGGGCTGAAGGTTGAGGATTCAGGGTTGAGGATTCAGGATTGGGGTAGGAGGACTGAGGATTGAGGATTGAGGACCGAGGATTGAGGATTGAGGATTGAGGATTGAAGATTGAGGATTGGGTATTGCGGATTGGACATTGAGGATTGAGGATTGAGGATTGAGGATTGAGGATCGAGGATTCAGTATTGAGGATTGAAGATTGAGAATTGAGGATTGAGGATTGAACATTGAGTACTGAGTGTTGAGGGTTGAGTGATGAGAATTGATGTTTGTGGACAGAGATTGGAAGATTGCAGATTGAGTATTGAGTATTGAAAACTGTGAATTGAGGATATTCTATTGAGGATTGAGGATTGACAACTGATTGTTGAGGACTGAGGGCTGAAGATAGAGGATTCAGGGTTGAGGATTCAGGATTGTGGTTTGAGGACTGATGATTGAGGATTGAGGATTGAGGGTTGAGGATTGAGGATTGAGGATTGAAGATTGAGGATTGGGTATTGAGGATCGTACATTGAGGATTGAGGATTGAGTATTGAGGGTTGAGGGTTGAGAATTGAAGGTTGAATATTGATGATTGAAGATTGAGGATCGAGGATTGAGTGTTGTGGATTGAGGACGAGGACTGAGGGTTGAGTATTGATGTTTGAGGTCTGAAGATTGAGGATTGAGGATTGAGAATTGAGGATTGAGGATTGAGGATTGAAGATTGAGGATCGGGTGTTGAGGATTGAAGAATGAGGATTGAGGATTGAGAATTGAGGATTGAGGATTGAGGATTGAAGATTGAGGATTGAAGTTTGAGGACTGAGTGTTGACGGTTGAGTGATTAGAGTTGATGTTTGTGGATTCAGATTTGAAGATTGAAGAATGGGGATTGTGTATGGAAAACTGTAAATTGAGGATATTCTATTCAGGATAGAGGATTGATAGTTGATTTTTGAGGACTGAGGGCTGAAGGTTGAGGATTGAGGATTGAGGATTGAGGATAGAGGATTGAAGATTGAGTTTTGATGATTGAAGATTGAGGATTGAGGATTGAGGGCTGAGGATTGAGTACGAGGACTGACGGTTGCGGATTGAGGTTTGAGGATTGTGGATTGAGGATTGAGAATGAGGGCTGAGGGTTGAGGATCGAGGATTGAGGATTGAGGATTGAGGATTGAGGATTGAAGATTGAGTATTGAGGATTGAAGATTGAGGATTGCGGATTGATGGTTGAGGATTGAGGAATGAAGGTTGAAGATTGAGGATTAAGGATTGAGGATTGAGGATTGAGGATTGAAGATTGAGTATTGATGATTGAAGATTAAGCATTGAGGATTGAGGGTTGAGGGTTGAGGACGAGGGCTGACGGTTGAGGATTGAGGTTTGAGGATTGAGGATTGAGGATTGAGGATTGCAGATTGAGGATTGGGTATTGAGGATTGAACATTGAGTACTGAGTGTTGAGGATCGAGTGATGAGAATTGATGTTTGTGGACAGGGATTTGAAGATTGCAGATTGAGTATTGAGTATTGAAAACTGTGAATTGAGGATATTCTATTGAGGATTGAGGATTGACAACTGATTGTTCAGGACTGAGGGCTGAAGATAGAGGATTCAGGGTTGAGGATTCAGGATTGAGGTTTGAGGACTGATGATTGAGGATTGAGGATTGAGGGTTGAGGATTGAGGATTGAGGATTGAGGATTGAGGATTGAAGATTGAGGATTGGGTATTGCGGATTGGACATTGAGGATTGAGGATTGAGGGCTGAGGATTGAGTACGAGGACTGACGGTTGAGGATTGAGGTTTGAGGATTGTGGATTGAGGATTGAGAATGAGGGCTGAGGGTTGAGGATTGAGGATTGCAGATTGAGGATTGGGTATTGAGGATTGAAGAATGAGGATTGAGGTTTGAGGACTGAGGACTGAGGATTGAGGATTGAGGATTGAGAATTGAGGATTGAGGATTGAGGATTGAGGATTGAGGATTGGGTTCTGAGGACTAAAGAATGAGGATTGAGGATTGAGGATTGAGGATTGTGGATTGAATATTGAGGATTGAGTATTGAGGATTGAGGATTGAAGATTGAGGATTTAGGATTGAGGGTTGTGGATTGAGGACGAGGACTGAGGATTGAGTATTGATGTTTGGGGTCCGAGGATTAAGGATTGAGGATTGAGGATTGAGGATTGAGGATTGAAGATTGAGGATTGGGTACTGAGGATTGAAGAATGAGGATTGAGGATTGAGGATTGACGGTTGAGGATTGAAGATTGAGGATTGAGGATTGAGAATTGAGGATTGAGGGTTGAGGATTGAAGATTGAGGACTGGGTATTGAGGATTGAAGAATCAGGATTGAGGATTGGGGATTGAGGATTGACGATTGAGGACTGAGTGTTGAGGGTTGATTGATGAGAATTGATGTTTGTGGATTGAGATTTGAAGATTGAAGAATGGGGATTGAGTATCGAAAACAGTGAATTGAGGATATTCGATTGAGGATTGCGGATTGATAATTGATTGTTGAGGACTGAGGGCTGAAGATTGAGGATTCAGGATTGAGGATTCAGGATTGAGGATACGGGATTGAGATGTGAGAACTGAAGATTGAGGGTCGAGGATTGAGGGTTGAGGATTGAGGATTGAGGATTGACGCTTGACGATTGAGGATTGAGGATGGACGATTGAAGGGAGAGGACTGAGTGTTGAGGATTGAGTGTTGAGAATTGATGTTTGAGGATTGAGACTTGATTATTGAATATTGTGGATTGAGTATTGAACCATGAGAGTTCAGGATATTCTATTGTGTAATGAGAATTGAGGATTGACGGCTGAGGGTTGTGTGTTGAATATTGAGTATGGAGGATTGAGGATAGAGGACTGAAGATTGAGTACTGATGATTGAAGATTGAGGATTGAGGATTGAGGGTTGAGTATTGAGGACGAGGACTGACAGTTGAGTGTTGAGGATAGAGGATTGAGGATTGAGGATTCAGAACTGAGGATTGAGGATTGAGGATGGAGCATTGAGGACTGAAGATTGAGGTCTGGGGACTGAGGATTGAGGATTGAGGATTAAGGATTGAGGATTGTGGATTGAGGATCTAGGATTGGAGATTGATTATTGAGGATTGAAGATTGAGGATTGTCGATTCAGGATTGAGAATTGAGAAGTGAGGATGAGGACTGAGGGTTGAGGGTTGAGGTTTGAGAAATGAGGATTGAGGATTGAGGATTGAGGATTGAGGACTGAGGATTGAGGATTGAAGATTGAGGATCGGGTGTTGAGGATTGAAGATTGAGTATTGGGTGTTGAGTATCGAAGAATGAGGATTGAGGATTGAGGATTGAAAATTGAGGATTGAGGATTGAAGATTGAGTATTGATGACTGAGGATTGAGGATTGAGGATTGAGGACTGAGGATGAGGGCTGAGTGTTGAGGAATGAGGTTTAAGGACTGAGGACTGAGGATTGAGGATTGAGTATTGAGGATTGAGGAACGAGGATTGAAGATTGAGGATTGGGTATTGAGGATTGAAGAATTTGGATTGAGGATTGACGATTGAGGATTGAGGATCGAAGATTGAGTATTGAGGATTGAAGATTGACGATTGAGGATTGTGGATTGAGCATTGAGGATTGAACATTGAGGACTGAGTGTTGAGGGTTGAGTGAAGAGAATTGATGTTTGTGGATATAGGTTTGAAGATTGCAGATCGAGTATTGAGTATTGAAAACTGTGAATTGAGGATATTCTATTCAGGATTGAGGGTTGACTACAGATTGTTGAGGACTGAGGGCTGAAGATTGAGGATTCAGGATTGAGGATTCAGAATTGAGGTTTGAGGACTGAGGATTGAGGATTGAAGATTGAGGATAGAGGATTGAGGATTGTGGATTGAGGATGAGGTCTGTGGGTTGAGGATAGAGGATTGAGGATTGAGAATTGAGAATTGAGAATTGAGGATGTGGACTGAGGGTTGAGGATTGACGTTTGAGGAACGAGGACTGAGGGTTGAGGATTGAGGATTGAGAATTGAGCATTCGGGATTGAGGATTGAAGATTGAGGATTGGGTATTGAGGATTGAAGATTGAGTTTTGATAATTGAAGATTGATGATTGAGGATTGAGGATTGAGGATTGAGGATGAGGTCTGAGGGCTGAGGATTGAGGTTTGAAGACGGAGGACTGAGGACTGAGGATTGAGGATTGAGGATGAGGGCTGTGGGTTGAGGATTGTGGTATGAGGACTGAGGACTGAGGATTGAGGATTGACAATTGAGGATTGAGGATTGAGGATTTATGATTGAGGATTGGGTATTGAGGATTGCAGAATGAGGATTGAGGATTGAGGATTGAGGATTCAGGATTGAAGATTGAGTATTGAGGTCCGAAGACTGACGATTGAGGATTGAGGATTGAGGATTGAGGATTGAGGATTGAAGATTGTGTATTGAGGATTGAAAGTTGAGGATTGAGGATTGAGCGTTGAGGAGTGAGGATTGAGGATTGAAGATTGAGGATTGGGGACGGAGTGTTGAGGGTTGAGTGATGAGAATTGATGTTTGTGAATAGAGATTTGAAGATTGCAGATTGAGTATTGAGTATTGAAAGCTGTGAATTGATGATATTCTATTGAGGAGTGAGGGTTGACAACTGATTGTTGAGGACTGAGGGCTGAAGGTTGAGGATTCAGGGTTGAGGATTCAGGATTGAGGTTGGAGGACTGAGGATTGAGGATTGAGGACCGAGGATTGAGGATTGAGGATTGAGGATTGAAGATTGAGGATTGGGTATTGCGGATTGGACATTGAGGATTGAGGATTGAGGATTGAGGATTGAGGATCGAGGATTCAGTATTGAGGATTGAAGATTGAGAATTGAGGATTGAGGATTGAACATTGAGTACTGAGTGTTGAGGGTTGAGTGATGAGAATTGATGTTTGTGGACAGAGATTTGAAGATTGCAGATTGAGTATTGAGTATTGAAAACTGTGAATTGAGGATATTCTATTGAGGATTGAGGATTGACAACTGATTGTTGAGGACTGAGGGCTGAAGATAGATGATTCAGGGTTGAGGATTCAGGATTGAGGTTTGAGGACCGATGATTGAGGATTGAGGATTGAGGGTTGAGGATTGAGGATTGAGGATTGAAGATTGAGGATTGGGTATTGAGGATCGTACATTGAGGATTGAGGATTGAGTATTGACGGTTGAGGGTTGAGAATTGAAGATTGAATATTGATGATTGAAGATTGAGGATCGAGGATTGAGGGTTGTGGATTGAGGACGAGGACTGAGGGTTGAGTATTGATGTTTGAGGTCTGAAGATTGAGGATTGAGGATTGAGAATTGAGGATTGAGGATTGAGGATTGAAGATTGAGGATCGGGTGTTGAGGATTGAAGAATGAGGATTGAGGATTGAGGATTGAAGATTGAGGATTGAGGATTGAGGATTGATGATTGAAGATTGAGTATTGAGGATTGAAGATTGAGGATTGAGGATTGAGGATTGAAGATTGAGGACTGAGTGTTGATGGTTGAGTGATTAGAATTGAAGTCTGTGGATTCAGATTTGAAGATTGAAGAACGGGGATTGAGTATGGAAAACTGTAAATTGAGGATATTCTATTCAGGATAGAGGATTGATAGTTGATTTTTGCGGACTGAGGGCTGAAGATTGAGGATTGAGGATTGAGGATTGGGGATAGAGGATTGAAGAATGAGTATTGATGATTGAAGATTGAGGATTGAGGATTGAGGGCTGAGGATTGAGTACGAGGACTGACGGTTGAGGATTGAGGTTTGAGGATTGTGGATTGAGGATTGAGGTTTGAGGATTGTGGATTGAGGATTGAGAATGAGGGCTGAGGGTTGAGGACTGAGGATTGCAGATTGAGGATTGGGTATTGAGGATTGAAGAATGAGGATTGAGGTTTGAGGACTGAGGACTGAGGATTGAGGATTGAGGATTGAGAATTGAGGATTGAGGATTGAGGATTGAAGATTGAGGATTGGGTTCTGAGGACTGAAGAATGAGGATTGAGGATTGAGGATTGAGGATTGTGGATTGAATATTGAGGATTGAGTATTGAGGATTGAGGATTGAAGATTGAGGATTGAGGAATGAGGATGGAGGATTGAGGATTGAAGATTGAGGATTGGGTATTGAGGATTGAAGGATGAGGATTGAGGATTGACGATTGAGTATTGAGGATTAAAGGTTGAGCACTGAGGATTGAAGACTGACGGTTGAGGATACAGGATTGAGGATTGAGGATTGAAGATTGAGTATTGAGGATTGAAGATTGAGGATTGAGGGTTGGGGTTTGAGGATCGAGGATTGAGGATTGAAGATTGATTATTAATGATTGAAAATTGAGGATTGAGGATTGAGGATTGAGGATTGAGGATTGGGGATTGAGGATTGAGGACTGCGGGTTGAGGATTGTGGTTTGATAATTGAGGATTGCGCATTGAGTATTGGGGATTGAGGATTGAAGGTTGAATGTTGAGTATTGAAGATTGAGGATTGAAGATTGAGGATTAAGGGTTGAGAACTGAGGATTGATGATTGAGGACTGTGGTTTGAGGACTGAGGATTGAGGATTCAGGATTGAGGTTTGAGGACTGAGGATTGAGGATTGAGGATTGAGGATTGAGGATTGATGATTGAGGACTGTGGTTTGAGGACTGAGGATTGAGGATTGAGGATTGAGGATTGGGGATTGAGGACTGAGGATTGAGGATTGAAGATTGAGTATTGAGGATTGAGGATTGAGGTTTGAGAATTTAGGATTGAGGATTGAGGATTGGGGATCGAGGATTGAGGACTGCGGGTTGAGGATTGTGGTTTGATAATTGAGGATTGCGCATTGAATATTGGGGATTGAGGATTGAGGATTGAATGTTGAGTATTGAAGATTGAGGATTGAAGATTGAGGATTAAGGGTTGAGAACTGAGGATTGAGGATTGAGGATTGAGCTTTGAGGATTGAGGATTGAGGATTGAGGACTGAGGATTGAGGATTGAGGATTGAGCATTGAGGATTGAAGATTGATGACTGAGGATTGAGGATTGAATATTGAGTATTGAGGATTGAAAATTGAGGATTGAGGATTGAGGATGAGGGCTGAGGGTTGAGGATTGAGGTTTGAGGGCTGAGGGCTGAGGACTGAGGATTGAGAATTGAGGATTGAGGATTGAGGATTGAAGATTGAGGATTGGGTATTGAGGATTGAAGAATGAGGGTTGAGGACTGAGGATTGAAGATTGAGAATTGAGGAATGAAGGTTGACGATTGAGGATCGAGAATTGAGGATGGAGGATTGGGAATGAGCATTGAAGATTGAGTATTGAGGATTGAGGGCTGAGGATTGTGGATTGAGGATTGAGGATTGAGGATCGAATATTGAGGATTGGGGACTGAGTGATGAGGGCTGAGTGATGAGAATTGATGTTTGCGGATAGAGATTTGAAGATTGCAGATTGAGTATTTAGTAATGAAAACTGTGAATTGATGATATTCTATTGAGGAATGTGGATTGACAACTGATTGTAGAGGACTGAGGGCTGAAGATTGGGGATTCAGGATTGAGGATTCAGGACTGAGGTTTGAGGACTGAGGATTGATGTTTGAGGATTGAGGATTGAGGATTGAAGATTGAGGATTCGGTATTGAGGATTGAAGAATGAGGATTGAGTAGTGAGGATTGAGGTTTGAGGATTGAGGATTGAGGTTTGAGGATTGAGGATTGAGGATTGAGGACTGAGGATTGAGGATTGAGGATTGAGCATTGAGGATTGAAGGCTGAGAACTGAGGATTGAGGATTGAAGGTTGAGTATTGAGGATTGAGGATTGAGGTTTGAGAATTGAGGATTGAGGACTGAGGATTGAGGATTGAAGATTGAGTATTGAGGATTGAGAACTGAAGATTGAGGACTGAGGATTGAGGATTGAAGATTGAGTATTGAGGATTGAAGATTGAGGATTGAGGGTTGAGGATTGAGTATTGAGGATGAGGGCTGAGGGTTGAGGATTGAGGTTTGAGGGCTGAGGACTGAGGATTGAGGATTGAGAATTGAGGATTGAGGATTGAGGATTGAAGATTGAGGATTGGGTATTGAGGATTGAAGGATGAGGATTGAGGATTGAGGATTGAAGGTTGAGTATTGAGGAATGAATGTTGACGATTGAGGATCGAGAATTGGGCATGGAGGATTGTAGGAATGAGCATGGAAGATTGAGTATTGAGGATTGAATGCTGAGGATTGTGGATTGAGGATAGAGGATTTAGGATTGAATATTGAGGATTGGGGACTGAGTGTTGAGGGTTGAGTGATGGGAATTGATGTTTGTGGATAGAGATTTGAAGATTGCAGATTGAGTATTTAGAAATGAAAACTGTGAATTGATGATATTCTATTGAGGATTGAGGATTGACATCTGATTGTAGAGGACTGAGGGCTGAAGATTGAGGATTCAGGATTGAGGATTCAGGATTGAGGTTTGAGGACTGAGGATTGAGGATTGAGGATTGAGGATTGAGGATTGAAGATTGAGGATTGCGGATTGTCGATTGAGGATTGAGGATGAGGGGTGAGAGTAGAGGATTGAGGTTTGAGGTCTGAGGACTGAGGATTGAGGATTGAGAAATGAGGATTGAGGATTGAGGATTGAAGATTGAGGATTGGGTATTGAGGATTGAAGGATGAGGATTGAGGATTGACGATTGAGTATTGAGGATTAAAGGTTGAGCACTGAGGATTGAAGACTGACGGTTGAGGATACAGGATTGAGGATTGAGGATTGAAGATTGATTATTGAGGATTGAAGATTGAGGATTGAGGATTGAGGATTGAGGATTGAGGACTGAGGATTGAGGATTCAGGATTGAGGAATGGGGATTGAGGATTGAGGATTGAGGGTTGAGGATTGAAGATTGAGTATTGAGGATTGAAGATTGAGGATTGAGGATTGAGGATTGAGGATTGAGGTTTGAGGATTGAGGATTGAGGATTGAGGACTGAGGATTGAGGATTGAGGATTGAGCATTGATGATTGAAGATTGAGGACTGAGGATTGAGGATTGAAGATTGAGTATTGAGGATTGAGGATGGAGGTTTGAGAATTGAAGATTGAGGATTGAGGACTGAGGATTGAGGATTGAGGATTGAGCATTGAGGATTGAAGATTGAGGACTGAGGATTGAGGATTGAAGATTGAGTATTGAGGATTGAAGGTTGAGGATTGAGGATTGAGGATTGAGGATTGAGGATTGAGGATTGAGGATTGAGGATGAGGGCTGAGGGTTGAGGATTGAGGTTTGAGGACTGAGGACTGAGGATTGAGGATTGAGAATTGAGGATAGAGGATTGAGAATTGAGGATTGAGGATTGAGGATTGATGATTGAGGATTGGGTATTGAGGATTGAAGGATGAGGATTGAGGATTGAGGATTGAAGATTGAGTATTGAGGATTGAAGATTGAGGATTCGGTATTGAGGATTGAGGAATGAGGATTGAGTAGTGAGGATTGAGGTTTGAGGGCTGAGGGTTGAGGATTGAGGTTTGAGGGCTGAGGACTGAGGATTGAGGATTGAGAATTGAGGATTGAGGATTGAGGATTGAAGATTGAGGATTGGGTATTGAGGATTGAAGGATGAGGATTGAGGATTGAGGATTGAAGGTTGAGTATTGAGGAATGAATGTTGACGATTGAGGATCGAGAATTGGGCATGGAGGATTGTGGAATGAGCATGGAAGATTGAGTATTGAGGATTGAATGCTGAGGATTGTGGATTGAGGATAGAGGATTTAGGATAGAATATTGAGGATTGGGGACTGAGTGTTGAGGGTTGAGTGATGAGAATTGAAGTTTGTGGATAGAGATTTGAAGATTGCAGATTGAGTATTTAGTAATGAAAACTGTGAATCGATGTTATTCTATTGAGGAATGAGGATTGACAACTGATTGTAGAGGACTGAGGGCTGAAGATTGAGGATTCAGGATTGAGGATTCAGGACTGAGGTTTGAGGACTGAGGATTGAGGTTTGAGGATTGAGGATTGAGGATTGAAGATTGAGGATTGCGGATTGTCGACTGAGGATTGAGGATAAGGGATGAGAGTAGAGGATTGAGGTTTGAGTTCTGAGGACTGAGGATTGAGGATTGAGGAATGAGGATGGAGGATTGAGGATTGAAGATTGAGGATTGGGTATTGAGGATTGAAGGATGAGGATTGAGGATTGACGATTGAGTATTGAGGATTAAAGGTTGAGCACTGAGGATTGAAGACTGACGGTTGAGGATACAGGATTGAGGATTGAGGATTGAAGATTCAGTATTGAGGATTGAAGATTGAGGATTGAGGGTTGGGGTTTGAGGATCGAGGATTGAGGATTGAAGATTGATTATTAATGATTGAAAATTGAGGATTGAGGATTGAGGATTGAGGATTGAGGATTGGGGATTGAGGATTGAGGACTGCGGGTTGAGGAT
This sequence comes from Calliopsis andreniformis, assembly GCF_051401765.1. Classification (NCBI taxonomy): domain Eukaryota; kingdom Metazoa; phylum Arthropoda; class Insecta; order Hymenoptera; family Andrenidae; genus Calliopsis; species Calliopsis andreniformis. Next base: position 134,330 of record NW_027480721.1, on the reverse strand, counting down.
TGTGGTTTGATAATTGAGGATTGCGCATTGAGTATTGGGGATTGAGGATTGAAGATTGAATGTTGAGTATTGAAGATTGAGGATTGAAGATTGAGGATTAAGGGTTGAGAACTGAGGATTGATGATTGAGGACTGTGGTTTGAGGACTGAGGATTGAGGATTCAGGATTGAGGTTTGAGGACTGAGGATTGAGGATTGAGGATTGAGGATTGAGGATTGATGATTGAGGACTGTGGTTTGAGGACTGAGGATTGAGGATTGAGGATTGAGGATTGGGGATTGAGGACTGAGGATTGAGGATTGAAGATTGAGTATTGAGGATTGAGGATTGAGGTTTGAGAATTTAGGATTGAGGATTGAGGATTGGGGATCGAGGATTGAGGACTGCGGGTTGAGGATTGTGGTTTGATAATTGAGGATTGCGCATTGAATATTGGGGATTGAGGATTGAGGATTGAATGTTGAGTATTGAAGATTGAGGATTGAAGATTGAGGATTAAGGGTTGAGAACTGAGGATTGAGGATTGAGGATTGAGCTTTGAGGATTGAGGATTGAGGATTGAGGACTGAGGATTGAGGATTGAGGATTGAGCATTGAGGATTGAAGATTGATGACTGAGGATTGAGGATTGAATATTGAGTATTGAGGATTGAAAATTGAGGATTGAGGATTGAGGATGAGGGCTGAGGGTTGAGGATTGAGGTTTGAGGGCTGAGGGCTGAGGACTGAGGATTGAGAATTGAGGATTGAGGATTGAGGATTGAAGATTGAGGATTGGGTATTGAGGATTGAAGAATGAGGGTTGAGGACTGAGGATTGAAGATTGAGAATTGAGGAATGAAGGTTGACGATTGAGGATCGAGAATTGAGGATGGAGGATTGGGAATGAGCATTGAAGATTGAGTATTGAGGATTGAGGGCTGAGGATTGTGGATTGAGGATTGAGGATTGAGGATCGAATATTGAGGATTGGGGACTGAGTGATGAGGGCTGAGTGATGAGAATTGATGTTTGCGGATAGAGATTTGAAGATTGCAGATTGAGTATTTAGTAATGAAAACTGTGAATTGATGATATTCTATTGAGGAATGTGGATTGACAACTGATTGTAGAGGACTGAGGGCTGAAGATTGGGGATTCAGGATTGAGGATTCAGGACTGAGGTTTGAGGACTGAGGATTGATGTTTGAGGATTGAGGATTGAGGATTGAAGATTGAGGATTCGGTATTGAGGATTGAAGAATGAGGATTGAGTAGTGAGGATTGAGGTTTGAGGATTGAGGATTGAGGTTTGAGGATTGAGGATTGAGGATTGAGGACTGAGGATTGAGGATTGAGGATTGAGCATTGAGGATTGAAGGCTGAGAACTGAGGATTGAGGATTGAAGGTTGAGTATTGAGGATTGAGGATTGAGGTTTGAGAATTGAGGATTGAGGACTGAGGATTGAGGATTGAAGATTGAGTATTGAGGATTGAGAACTGAAGATTGAGGACTGAGGATTGAGGATTGAAGATTGAGTATTGAGGATTGAAGATTGAGGATTGAGGGTTGAGGATTGAGTATTGAGGATGAGGGCTGAGGGTTGAGGATTGAGGTTTGAGGGCTGAGGACTGAGGATTGAGGATTGAGAATTGAGGATTGAGGATTGAGGATTGAAGATTGAGGATTGGGTATTGAGGATTGAAGGATGAGGATTGAGGATTGAGGATTGAAGGTTGAGTATTGAGGAATGAATGTTGACGATTGAGGATCGAGAATTGGGCATGGAGGATTGTAGGAATGAGCATGGAAGATTGAGTATTGAGGATTGAATGCTGAGGATTGTGGATTGAGGATAGAGGATTTAGGATTGAATATTGAGGATTGGGGACTGAGTGTTGAGGGTTGAGTGATGGGAATTGATGTTTGTGGATAGAGATTTGAAGATTGCAGATTGAGTATTTAGAAATGAAAACTGTGAATTGATGATATTCTATTGAGGATTGAGGATTGACATCTGATTGTAGAGGACTGAGGGCTGAAGATTGAGGATTCAGGATTGAGGATTCAGGATTGAGGTTTGAGGACTGAGGATTGAGGATTGAGGATTGAGGATTGAGGATTGAAGATTGAGGATTGCGGATTGTCGATTGAGGATTGAGGATGAGGGGTGAGAGTAGAGGATTGAGGTTTGAGGTCTGAGGACTGAGGATTGAGGATTGAGAAATGAGGATTGAGGATTGAGGATTGAAGATTGAGGATTGGGTATTGAGGATTGAAGGATGAGGATTGAGGATTGACGATTGAGTATTGAGGATTAAAGGTTGAGCACTGAGGATTGAAGACTGACGGTTGAGGATACAGGATTGAGGATTGAGGATTGAAGATTGATTATTGAGGATTGAAGATTGAGGATTGAGGATTGAGGATTGAGGATTGAGGACTGAGGATTGAGGATTCAGGATTGAGGAATGGGGATTGAGGATTGAGGATTGAGGGTTGAGGATTGAAGATTGAGTATTGAGGATTGAAGATTGAGGATTGAGGATTGAGGATTGAGGATTGAGGTTTGAGGATTGAGGATTGAGGATTGAGGACTGAGGATTGAGGATTGAGGATTGAGCATTGATGATTGAAGATTGAGGACTGAGGATTGAGGATTGAAGATTGAGTATTGAGGATTGAGGATGGAGGTTTGAGAATTGAAGATTGAGGATTGAGGACTGAGGATTGAGGATTGAGGATTGAGCATTGAGGATTGAAGATTGAGGACTGAGGATTGAGGATTGAAGATTGAGTATTGAGGATTGAAGGTTGAGGATTGAGGATTGAGGATTGAGGATTGAGGATTGAGGATTGAGGATTGAGGATGAGGGCTGAGGGTTGAGGATTGAGGTTTGAGGACTGAGGACTGAGGATTGAGGATTGAGAATTGAGGATAGAGGATTGAGAATTGAGGATTGAGGATTGAGGATTGATGATTGAGGATTGGGTATTGAGGATTGAAGGATGAGGATTGAGGATTGAGGATTGAAGATTGAGTATTGAGGATTGAAGATTGAGGATTCGGTATTGAGGATTGAGGAATGAGGATTGAGTAGTGAGGATTGAGGTTTGAGGGCTGAGGGTTGAGGATTGAGGTTTGAGGGCTGAGGACTGAGGATTGAGGATTGAGAATTGAGGATTGAGGATTGAGGATTGAAGATTGAGGATTGGGTATTGAGGATTGAAGGATGAGGATTGAGGATTGAGGATTGAAGGTTGAGTATTGAGGAATGAATGTTGACGATTGAGGATCGAGAATTGGGCATGGAGGATTGTGGAATGAGCATGGAAGATTGAGTATTGAGGATTGAATGCTGAGGATTGTGGATTGAGGATAGAGGATTTAGGATAGAATATTGAGGATTGGGGACTGAGTGTTGAGGGTTGAGTGATGAGAATTGAAGTTTGTGGATAGAGATTTGAAGATTGCAGATTGAGTATTTAGTAATGAAAACTGTGAATCGATGTTATTCTATTGAGGAATGAGGATTGACAACTGATTGTAGAGGACTGAGGGCTGAAGATTGAGGATTCAGGATTGAGGATTCAGGACTGAGGTTTGAGGACTGAGGATTGAGGTTTGAGGATTGAGGATTGAGGATTGAAGATTGAGGATTGCGGATTGTCGACTGAGGATTGAGGATAAGGGATGAGAGTAGAGGATTGAGGTTTGAGTTCTGAGGACTGAGGATTGAGGATTGAGGAATGAGGATGGAGGATTGAGGATTGAAGATTGAGGATTGGGTATTGAGGATTGAAGGATGAGGATTGAGGATTGACGATTGAGTATTGAGGATTTAAGGTTGAGCACTGAGGATTGAAGACTGACGGTTGAGGATACAGGATTGAGGATTGAGGATTGAAGATTGAGTATTGAGGATTGAAGATTGAGGATTGAGGGTTGGGGTTTGAGGATCGAGGATTGAGGATTGAAGATTGATTATTAATGATTGAAAATTGAGGATTGAGGATTGAGGATTGAGGATTGAGTATTGGGGATTGAGGATTGAGGACTGCGGGTTGAGGATTGTGGTTTGATAATTGAGGATTGCGCATTGAGTATTGGGGATTGAGGATTGAAGATTGAATGTTGAGTATTGAAGATTGAGGATTGAAGATTGAGGATTAAGGGTTGAGAACTGAGGATTGATGATTGAGGACTGTGGTTTGAGGACTGAGGATTGAGGATTGAGGATTGAGGATTGAGGATTGAGGACTGAGGATTGAGGATTGAAGATTGAGTATTGAGGATTGAGGTTTGAGGACTGAGCATTGAGGATTGAGGATTGAGGATTGAGGATTGAGGATTGATGATTGAGGACTGTGGTTTGAGGACTGAGGATTGAGAATTGAAGATTGAGGATTGAGGATTGAGGATTGAGGATTGAAGATTGAGTATTGAGGATTGGTGATTAAGATTGAGGATTGAAGGTTGAGGATTGAGGATTGAAGATTGAGGATTCGGTATTGAGGACTGAACATTGAGGATTGAGGGTTGGGGATTGAGGATCGAGGATTGAGGATTGAAGATTGATTATTAATGATTGAAAATTGAGGATTGAGAATTGAGGACTGAGGATTGAGGATTGAAGATTGAGGATTCGGTATTGAGGATTGAAGAATGAGGATTGAGTAGTGAGGATTGAGGTTTGAGGATTGAGGATTGAGGTTTGAGGATTGAGGATTGAGGATTGAGGACTGAGGATTGAGGATTGAGGATTGAGCATTGATGATTAAAGATTGAGGACTGAGGATTGAGGATTGAAGATTGAGTATTGAGGATTGAGGATGGAGGTTTGAGGATTGAGGATTGAGGATTGAGGACTGAGGATTGAGGATTGAAGATTGAGTATTGAGGATTGAGGTTTGAGGACTGAGCATTGAGGATTGAGGATTGAGGATTGAGGATTGAGGATTGATGATTGAGGACTGTGGTTTGAGGACTGAGGATTGAGAATTGAAGATTGAGGATTGAGGATTGAGGATTGAGGATTGAAGATTGAGTATTGAGGATTGGTGATTAAGATTGAGGATTGAAGGTTGAGGATTGAGGATTGAAGATTGAGGATTCGGTATTGAGGACTGAACATTGAGGATTGAGGGTTGGGGATTGAGGATCGAGGATTGAGGATTGAAGATTGATTATTAATGATTGAAAATTGAGGATTGAGAATTGAGGACTGAGGATTGAGGATTGAAGATTGAGGATTCGGTATTGAGGATTGAAGAATGAGGATTGAGTAGTGAGGATTGAGGTTTGAGGATTGAGGATTGAGGTTTGAGGATTGAGGATTGAGGATTGAGGACTGAGGATTGAGGATTGAGGATTGAGCATTGATGATTAAAGATTGAGGACTGAGGATTGAGGATTGAAGATTGAGTATTGAGGATTGAGGATGGAGGTTTGAGAATTGAAGATTGAGGATTGAGGACTGAGGATTGAGGATTGAGGATTGAGCATTGAGGATTGAAGATTGAGGACTGAGGATTGGGGATTGAAGATTGAGTATTGAGGATTGAAGGTTGAGGATTGAGGATTGAGGATTGAGGATTGAGGATTGAGGATTGAGGATTGAGGATTGAGGATGAGGGCTGAGGGTTGAGGATTGAGGTTTGAGGGCTGAGGACTGAGGATTGAGGATTGAGAATTGAGGATAGAGGATTGAGAATTGAGGATTGAGGATTGAGGATTGATGATTGAGGATTGGGTATTGAGGATTGAAGGATGAGGATTGAGGATTGAGGATTGAAGATTGAGTATTGAGGATTGAAGATTGAGGATTCGGTATTGAGGATTGAAGAATGAGGATTGAGTAGTGAGGATTGAGGTTTGAGGGCTGAGGGTTGAGGATTGAGGTTTGAGGGCTGAGGACTGAGGATTGAGGATTGAGAATTGAGGATTGAGGATTGAGGATTGAAGATTGAGGATTGGGTATTGAGGATTGAAGGATGAGGATTGAGGATTGAGGATTGAAGGTTGAGTATTGAGGAATGAATGTTGACGATTGAGGATCGAGAATTGGGCATGGAGGATTGTGGAATGAGCATGGAAGATTGAGTATTGAGGATTGAATGCTGAGGATTGTGGATTGAGGATAGATGATTTAGGATAGAATATTGAGGATTGGGGACTGAGTGTTGAGGGTTGAGTGATTAGAATTGATGTTTGTGGATAGAGATTTGAAGATTGCAGATTGAGTATTTAGTAATGAAATCTGTGAATTGATGATATTCTATTGAGGATTGAGGATTGACAGCTGATTGTAGAGGACTGAGGGCTGAAGATTGAGGATTCAGGATTGAGGATTCAGGGTTGAGGTTTGAGGACTGAGGATTGAGGATTGAGGATTGAGGATTGAGGATTGATGATTGAGGACTGTGGTTTGAGGACTGAGGATTGAGGATTGAGGATTGAGGATTGGGGATTGAGGACTGAGGATTGAGGATTGAAGATTGAGTATTGAGGATTGAGGATTGAGGTTTGAGAATTTAGGATTGAGGATTGAGGATTGGGGATCGAGGATTGAGGACTGCGGGTTGAGGATTGTGGTTTGATAATTGAGGATTGCGCATTGAATATTGGGGATTGAGGATTGAGGATTGAATGTTGAGTATTGAAGATTGAGGATTGAAGATTGAGGATTAAGGGTTGAGAACTGAGGATTGAGGATTGAGGATTGAGCTTTGAGGATTGAGGATTGAGGATTGAGGACTGAGGATTGAGGATTGAGGATTGAGCATTGAGGATTGAAGATTGATGACTGAGGATTGAGGATTGAATATTGAGTATTGAGGATTGAAAATTGAGGATTGAGGATTGAGGATGAGGGCTGAGGGTTGAGGATTGAGGTTTGAGGGCTGAGGACTGAGGACTGAGGATTGAGAATTGAGGATTGAGGATTGAGGATTGAAGATTGAGGATTGGGTATTGAGGATTGAAGAATGAGGGTTGAGGACTGAGGATTGAAGATTGAGAATTGAGGAATGAAGGTTGACGATTGAGGATCGAGAATTGGGCATGGAGGATTGTAGGAATGAGCATGGAAGATTGAGTATTGAGGATTGAATGCTGAGGATTGTGGATTGAGGATAGAGGATTTAGGATTGAATATTGAGGATTGGGGACTGAGTGTTGAGGGTTGAGTGATGGGAATTGATGTTTGTGGATAGAGATTTGAAGATTGCAGATTGAGTATTTAGAAATGAAAACTGTGAATTGATGATATTCTATTAAGGATTGAGGATTGACAACTGATTGTAGAGGACTGAGGGCTGAAGATTGAGGATTCAGGATTGAGGATTCAGGATTGAGGTTTGAGGACTGAGGATTGAGGATTGAGGATTGAGGATTGAGGATTGAAGATTGAGGATTGCGGATTGTCGATTGAGGATTGAGGATGAGGGGTGAGAGTAGAGGATTGAGGTTTGAGGTCTGAGGACTGAGGATTGAGGATTGAGAAATGAGGATTGAGGATTGAGGATTGAAGATTGAGGATTGGGTGTTGAGGATTGAAGGATGAGGATTGAGGATTGACGATTGAGTATTGAGGATTAAAGGTTGAGCACTGAGGATTGAAGACTGACGGTTGAGGATACAGGATTGAGGATTGAGGATTGAAGATTGAGTATTGAGGATTGAAGATTGAGGATTGAGGATTGAGGATTGAGGATTGAGGACTGAGGATTGAGGATTCAGGATTGAGGAATGGGGATTGAGGATTGAGGATTGAGGGTTGAGGATTGAAGATTGAGTATTGAGGATTGAAGATTGAGGATTGAGGTTTGAGGATTGAGGATTGAGGTTTGAGGATTGAGGATTGAGGATTGAGGACTGAGGATTGAGGATTGAGGACTGAGCATTGATGATTGAAGATTGAGGACTGAGGATTGAGGATTGAAGATTGAGTATTGAGGATTGAGGATGGAGGTTTGAGAATTGAAGATTGAGGATTGAGGACTGAGGATTGAGGATTGAGGATTGAGCATTGAGGATTGAAGATTGAGGACTGAGGATTGAGGATTGAAGATTGAGTATTGAGGATTGAAGGTTGAGGATTGAGGATTGAGGATTGAGGATTGAGGATTGAGGATTGAGGATGAGGGCTGAGGGTTGAGGATTGAGGTTTGAGGGCTGAGGACTGAGGATTGAGGATTGAGAATTGAGGATAGAGGATTGAGAATTGAGGATTGAGGATTGAGGATTGATGATTGAGGATTGGGTATTGAGGATTGAAGGATGAGGATTGAGGATTGAGGATTGAAGATTGAGTATTGAGGATTGAAGATTGAGGATTCGGTATTGAGGATTGAAGAATGAGGATTGAGTAGTGAGGATTGAGGTTTGAGGGCTGAGGGTTGAGGATTGAGGTTTGAGGGCTGAGGACTGAGGATTGAGGATTGAGAATTGAGGATTGAGGATTGAGGATTGAAGATTGAGGATTGGGTATTGAGGATTGAAGGATGAGGATTGAGGATTGAGGATTGAAGGTTGAGTATTGAGGAATGAATGTTGACGATTGAGGATCGAGAATTGGGCATGGAGGATTGTGGAATGAGCATGGAAGATTGAGTATTGAGGATTGAATGCTGAGGATTGTGGATTGAGGATAGAGGATTTAGGATAGAATATTGAGGATTGGGGACTGAGTGTTGAGGGTTGAGTGATGAGAATTGATGTTTGTGGATAGAGATTTGAAGATTGCAGATTGAGTATTTAGTAATGAAATCTGTGAATTGATGATATTCTATTGAGGATTGAGGATTGACAGCTAATTGTAGAGGACTGAGGGCTGAAGATTGAGGATTCAGGATTGAGGATTCAGGATTGAGGTTTGAGGACTGAGGATTGAGGATTGAGGATTGAGGATTGAGGATAGATGATTGAGGACTGTGGTTTGAGGACTGAGGATGGAGGATTGAGGATTGAAGATTGAGGATTGGGTATTGAGGATTGAAGGATGAGGATTGAGGATTGACGATTGAGTATTGGGGATTAAAGGTTGAGCACTGAGGATTGAAGACTGACGGTTGAGGATACAGGATTGAGGATTGAGGATTGAAGATTGAGTATTGAGGATTGAAGATTGAGGATTGAGGGTTGGGGTTTGAGGATCGAGGATTGAGGATTGAAGATTGATTATTAATGATTGAAAATTGAGGATTGAGGATTGAGGATTGAGGATTGAGGATTGGGGATTGAGGATTGAGGACTGCGGGTTGAGGATTGTGGTTTGATAATTGAGGATTGCGCATTGAATATTGGGGATTGAGGATTGAGGATTGAATGTTGAGTATTGAAGATTGAGGATTGAAGATTGAGGATTAAGGGTTGAGAACTGAGGATTGATGATTGAGGACTGTGGTTTGAGGACTGAGGATTGAGGACTGTGGTTTGAGGACTGAGGATTGAGAATTGAAGATTGAGGATTGAGGATTGAGGATTGAGGATTGAAGATTGAGTATTGAGGATTGGTGATTAAGATTGAGGATTGAAGATTGAGGATTGAGGATTGAAGATTGAGGATTCGGTATTGAGGACTGAACATTGAGGATTGAGGGTTGGGGATTGAGGATCGAGGATTGAGGATTGAAGATTGATTATTAATGATTGAAAATTGAGGATTGAGAATTGAGGACTGAGGATTGAGGATTGAAGATTGAGGATTCGGTATTGAGGATTGAAGAATGAGGATTGAGTAGTGAGGATTGAGGTTTGAGGATTGAGGATTGAGGTTTGAGGATTGAGGATTGAGGATTGAGGACTGAGGATTGAGGATTGAGGATTGAGCATTGAGGATTGAAGTCTGAGAACTGAGGATTGAGGATTGAAGGTTGAGTATTGAGGATTGAGGATTGAGGTTTGAGAATTGAGGATTGAGGATTGAGGACTGAGGATTGAGGATTGAGGATTGAGCATTGAGGATTGAATGCTGAGGACTGAGGATTGAGAATTGAAGGTTGAGTATTGAGGATTGAGGATTGAGGTTTGAGAATTGAGGATTGAGGATTGAGGACTGAGGATTGAGGATTGAGGATTGAGCATTGAGAACTGAAGATTGAGGACTGAGGATTGAGGATTGAAGATTGAGTATTGAGGATTGAAGATTGAGGATTGAGGGTTGAAGATTGAGTATTGAGGATGAGGGCTGAGGGTTGAGGATTGAGGTTTGAGGGCTGAGGACTGAGGATTGAGGATTGAGAATTGAGGATTGAGGATTGAGGATTGAAGATTGAGGATTGGGTATTGAGGATTGAAGGATGACGATTGAGGATTGAGGATTGAAGGTTGAGTATTGAGGAATGAATGTTGACGATTGAGGATCGAGAATTGGGCATGGAGGATTGTAGGAATGAGCATGGAAGATTAAGTATTGAGGATTGAATGCTGAGGATTGTGGATTGAGGATAGAGGATTTAGGATAGAATATTGAGGATTGGGGACTGAGTGTTGAGGGTTGAGTGATGGGAATTGATGTTTGTGGATAGAGATTTGAAGATTGCAGATTGAGTATTTAGAAATGAAAACTGTGAATTGATGATATTCTATTGAGGATTGAGGATTGACAACTGATTGTAGAGGACTGAGGGCTGAAGATTGAGGATTCAGGATTGAGGATTCAGGATTGAGGTTTGAGGACTGAGGATTGAGGATTGAGGATTGAGGATTGAGGATTGAAGATTGAGGATTGCGGATTGTCGATTGAGGATTGAGGATGAGGGGTGAGAGTAGAGGATTGAGGTTTGAGGTCTGAGGACTGAGGATTGAGGATTGAGAAATGAGGATTGAGGATTGAGGATTGAAGATTGAGGATTGGGTATTGAGGATTGAAGGATGAGGATTGAGGATTGACGATTGAGTATTGAGGATTAAAGGTTGAGCACTGAGGATTGAAGACTGACGGTTGAGGATACAGGATTGAGGATTGAGGATTGAAGATTGAGTATTGAGGATTGAAGATTGAGGATTGAGGATTGAGGATTGAGGATTGAGGACTGAGGATTGAGGATTGAAGATTGAGTATTGAGGATTGAGGATGGAGGTTTGAGAATTGAAGATTGAGGATTGAGGACTGAGGATTGAGGATTGAGGATTGAGCATTGAGGATTGAAGATTGAGGACTGAGGATTGAGGATTGAAGATTGAGTATTGAGGATTGAAGGTTGAGGATTGAGGATTGAGGATTGAGGATATGAGGATTGAGGATTGAGGATGAGGGCTGAGGGTTGAGGATTGAGGTTTGAGGGCTGAGGACTGAGGATTGAGGATTGAGAATTGAGGATAGAGGATTGAGAATTGAGGATTGAGGATTGAGGATTGATGATTGAGGATTGGGTATTGAGGATTGAAGGATGAGGATTGAGGATTGAGGATTGAAGATTGAGTATTGAGGATTGAAGATTGAGGATTCGGTATTGAGGATTGAAGAATGAGGATTGAGTAGTGAGGATTGAGGTTTGAGGGCTGAGGGTTGAGGATTGAGGTTTGAGGGCTGAGGACTGAGGATTGAGTATTGAGGATTGGTGATTAAGATTGAGGATTGAAGATTGAGGATTGAGGATTGAAGGTTGAGGATTCGGTATTGAGGACTGAACATTGAGGATTGAGGGTTGGGGATTGAGGATCGAGGATTGAGGATTGAAGATTGATTATTAATGATTGAAAATTGAGGATTGAGAATTGAGGATTGAGGATTGAGGATTCGGTATTGAGGATTGAAGAATGAGGATTGAGTAGTGAGGATTGAGGTTTGAGGATTGAGGATTGAGGTTTGAGGATTGAGGATTGAGGATTGAGGACTGAGGATTGAGGATTGAGGATTGAGCATTGAGGATTGAAGGCTGAGGACTGAGGATTGAGGATTGAAGGTTGAGTATTGAGGATTGAGGATTGAGGTTTGAGAATTGAGGATTGAGGATTGAGGACTGAGGATTGAGGATTGAGGATTGAACATTGAGGATTGAAGGCTGAGGACTGAGGATTGAGGATTGAATGTTGAGTATTGAGGATTGAGGATTGAGGTTTGAGAATTGAGCATTGAGGATTGAGGTCTGAGGATTGAGGATTGAGGATTGAGCATTGAGAATTGAAGATTGAGGACTGAGGATTGAGGATTGAAGATTGAGTATTGAGGATTGAAGATTGAGGATTCGGTATTGAGGATTGAAGAATGAGGATTGAGTAGTGAGGATTGAGGTTTGAGGGCTGAGTGTTGAGGATTGAGGTTTGAGGGCTGAGGACTGAGGATTGAGGATTGAGAATTGAGGATTGAGGATTGAGGATTGAAGATTGAGGATTGGGTATTGAGGATTGAAGGATGAGTATTGAGGATTGAGGATTGAAGGTTGAGTATTGAGGAATGAATGTTGACGATTGAGGATCGAGAATTGGGCATGGAGGATTGTGGAATGAGCATGGAAGATTGAGTATTGAGGATTGAATGCTGAGGATTGTGGATTGAGGATAGAGGATTTAGGATAGAATATTGAGGATTGGGGACTGAGTGTTGAGGGTTGAGTGATGAGAATTGATGTTTGTGGATAGAGATTTGAAGATTGCAGATTGAGTATTTAGTAATGAAAACTGTGAATTGATGATATTCTATTGAGGATTGAGGATTGACAACTGATTGTAGAGGACTGAGGGCTGAAGATTGAGGATTCAGGATTGAGGATTCAGGATTGAGGTTTGAGGACTGAGGATTGAGGATTGAGGATTGAGGATTGAGGATTGATGATTGAGGACTGTGGTTTGAGAACTGAGGATTGAGGATTGAGGATTGAGGATTGGGGATTGAGGACTGAGGATTGAGGATTGAAGATTGAGTATTGAGGATTGAGGATTGAGGTTTGAGAATTTAGGATTGAGGATTGAGGATTGGGGATCGAGGATTGAGGACTGCGGGTTGAGGATTGTGGTTTGATAATTGAGGATTGCGCATTGAATATTGGGGATTGAGGATTGAGGATTGAATGTTGAGTATTGAAAATTGAGGATTGAAGATTGAGGATTAAGGGTTGAGAACTGAGGATTGAGGATTGAGGATGGAGGATTGGGAATGAGCATTGAAGATTGAGTATTGAGGATTGAAGGCTGAGGATTGTGGATTGAGGATTGAGGATTGAGGATTGAATATTGAGGATTGGGGACTGAGTGATGAGGGCTGAGTGATGAGAATTGATGTTTGCGGATAGAGATTTGAAGATTGCAGATTGAGTATTTAGTAATGAAAACTGTGAATTGATGATATTCTATTGAGGAATGTGGATTGACAACTGATTGTAGAGGACTGAGGGCTGAAAATTGGGGATTCAGGATTGAGGATTCAGGACTGAGGTTTGAGGACTGAGGATTGATGTTTGAGGATTGAGGATTGAGGATTGAAGATTGAGGATTGCGGATTGTCGATTGAGGATTGAGGATGAGGGATGAGAGTAGAGGATTGAGGTTTGAGGTCTGAGGACTGAGGATTGAGGATTGAGAAATGAGGATTGAGGATTGAGGATTGAAGATTGAGTATTGGGTATTGAGTATTGAAGGATGAGGATTGAGGATTGACGATTGAGTATTGAGGATTAAAGGTTGAGCACTGAGGATTGAAGACTGACGGTTGAGGATACAGGATTGAGGATTGAGGATTGAAGATTGAGTATAGAGGATTGAAGATTGAGGATTGAGGATTGAGGATTGAGGATTGAGGATTGAGGATTGAGGATTGAGGATTGAGGTTTGTGGATTGAGGATTGAGGATGAGGGCTGAGTGTTGAGGATAGAGGCTTGAGGACTGAGGACTGAGGATTGAGGATTGAGAACTGAGGATTGAGGATTGAGGATTGAAGATTGAGGATTCGGTATTGAGGATTGAAGAATCAGGATTGAGTAGTGAGGACTGAGGATTGAGGATTGCAGATTGAGTATTGAGGATTGAAGATTGGGGATTGAGGATTGAGGATTGAGGATTGAGGATAGAGGATTGAGGATTGAAGATTGGGTATTGAGGATTGAAGATTGAGGATTCAGGTTTGAGGATTGAGGATTGAGGTTTGAGGATTGAGGATTGAGGATTGAGGACTGAGGATTGAGGATTGAGGATTGAGCATTGAGGATTGAAGATTGAGGACTGAGGATTGAGGATTGAAGATTGAGTATAGAGGATTGAGGATGGAGGTATGAGAATTGAGGATTGAGGATTGAGGATTGAGGACTGAGGATTGAGGATTGAGGATTGAGCATTGAGGATTGAAGATTGAGGACTGAGGATTGAGGATTGAAGATTGAGTATAGAGGATTGAGGATGGAGGTATGAGAATTGAGGATTGAGGTTTGAGGATTGAGGATTGAGGATTGAGGACTGAGGATTGAGGATTGAGGATTGAGTATTGAGGATTGAAGATTGGGGATTGAGGATTGAGGATTGAGGATTGAGGATTGAGGATTGAGGATTGAAGATTGAGTATTGAGGATTGCAGATTGAGGAGTGAGGTTTGAGGATTGAGGATTGAGGTTTGAGGATTGAGGATTGAGGATTGAGGACTGAGGATTGAGGATTGAGGATTGAGCATTGAGGATTGAAGATTGAGGACTGAGGATTGAGGATTGAAGATTGAGTATTGAGGATTGAAGGTTGAGGATTGAGGATTGAGGATTGAGGATTGAGGATTGAGGATTGAGGATGAGGGCTGAGGGTTGAGGATTGAGGTTTGAGGGCTGAGGACTGAGGATTGAGGATTGAGAATTGAGGATAGAGGATTGAGAATTGAGGATTGAGGATTGAGGATTGATGATTGAGGATTGGGTATTGAGGATTGAAGGATGAGGATTGAGGATTGAGGATTGAAGATTGAGTATTGAGGATTGAAGATTGAGGATTCGGTAATGAGGATTGAAGAATGAGGATTGAGTAGTGAGGATTGAGGTTTGAGGGCTGAGGGTTGAGGATTGAGGTTTGAGGGCTGAGGACTGAGGATTGAGGATTGAGAATTGAGGATTGAGGATTGAGGATTGAAGATTGAGGATTGGGTATTGAGGATTGAGGGATGAGGATTGAGGATTGAGGATTGAAGGTTGAGTATTGAGGAATGAATGTTGACGATTGAGGATCGAGAATTGGGCATGGAGGATTGTGGAATGAGCATGGAAGATTGAGTATTGAGGATTGAATGCTGAGGATTGTGGATTGAGGATAGAGGATTTAGGATAGAATATTGAGGATTGGGGACTGAGTGTTGAGGGTTGAGTGATGAGAATTGATGTTTGTGGATAGAGATTTGAAGATTGCAGATTGAGTATTTAGTAATGAAATCTGTGAATTGATGATATTCTATTGAGGATTGAGGATTGACAACTGATTGTAGAGGACTGAGGGCTGAAGATTGAGGATTCAGGATTGAGCATTCAGGATTGAGGTTTGAGGACTGAGGATTGAGGATTGAGGATTGAGGATTGAGGATTGATGATTGAGGACTGTGGTTTGAGGACTGAGGATTGCGCATTGAATATTGGGGATTGAGGATTGAGGATTCAATGTTGAGTATTGAAGATTGAGGATTGAAGATTGAGGATTAAGGGTTGAGAACTGAGGATTGAGGATTGAGAATTGAGGATTGAGGATTGAGGAGTGAGGATTGAGGATTGAGGATTGGGGATTGAGGATTGAATATTGCGGATTGATGGTTGAGGACTGAGGATTGAGGATTGAGCATTGAGAATTGAGGACTGAAAATTAAGGAATGAGATTTGGGGTTTGAGAGTTGAAGATTGAAGATTGAGGATTCAGTATTGATGACTGAGAGTTGACGATATTCTATTGAAGATTGAGGATTGAGTAATTAGGACTCAGGATTGAGGATTAATGGTTGAGGTTTGAGGATTGACGATTGAGGATTGAGGATTAAGGTTTGATGATTGAGGACAGAGGTTTGAGGACTGAGGATTGAGGACTGCGGATTGAAGATTGAGGACTGAGGGTTGAGGATTGTGGGTCCAGAATTGTTGTTTGTAGATTGAGGTATGAAGGTTGTTGATTGAGTATTGAAAACTGAGAATTGGGGATATTTTATTGAGGATGGATGATTGAGGATCGAGGGTTCAGGATTGAGGATTGAAGATTGAGGATTGAGGATTGAGGATTGAGGATTGAGGATTGAGGATTGAGGATTGAGGATTGAGCTTTGAGGATTGAGGATTGAGGATTGAGGACTGAGGATTGAGGATTGAGGATTGAGCATTGAAGATTCAAGATTGATGACTGAGGATTGAGGATTGAATATTGAGGATTGGGGATTGAGGATTGAGTATTGAGGATTTTGTATTGATGATTGAGAATTGAGGATTGAGGATTGAAGATAGTGGATTAAGGATTGAGGATTGGGGATTGAGGATCTAGGATTGGAGATTGACTATTGAGGATTGAGGATTGAGGATTGAGGATTGAGGAACGAGGATTGAGGATTGAGGATGATGGCTGAGGATTGATGATTGAGGACTGTGGTTTGAGGACTGAGGACTGAGGATTGAGGATTGAGGATTGAGGATTGGGGACTGAGGATTGAGGATTGAAGATTGAGTATTGAGGATTGAGGTTTGAGGACTGAGCATTGAGGATTGAGGATTGAGGATTGAGGATTGATGATTGAGGACTGTGGTTTGAGGACTGAGGATTGAGAATTGAAGATTGAGGATTGAGGATTGAGGATTGAGGATTGAAGATTGAGTATTGAGGATTGGTGATTACGATTGAGGATTGAAGATTGAGGATTGAGGATTGAGGATTGAGGATTGAGGTTTGAGAATTGAGGATTGAGGATTGAGGATTGGGGATTGAGGATTGAGGACTGCGGGTTGAGGATTGTGGTTTGATAATTGAGGATTGCGCATTGAATATTGGGGATTGAGGATTGAGGATTGAATGTTGAGTATTGAAGATTGAGGATTGAAGATTGAGGATTAAGGGTTGAGAACTGAGGATTGATGATTGAGGACTGTGGTTTGAGGACTGAGGATTGAGGATTGAGGATTGAGGATTGAGGATTGAGGACTGAGGATGGAGGATTGAGGATTGAGGATTGAGGATTGAGGACTGAGGATTGAGGATTGAAGATTGAGTATTGAGGATTGAGGATTGAGGTTTGAGAATTTAGGATTGAGGATTGAGGATTGGGGATCGAGGATTGAGGACTGCGGGTTGAGGATTGTGGTTTGATAATTGAGGATTGCGCATTGAATATTGGGGATTGAGGATTGAGGATTGAATGATGAGTATTGAAGATTGAGGATTGAAGATTGAGGATTAAGGGTTGAGAACTGAGGATTGAGGATTGAGAATTGAGGATTGAGGATTGAGGATTGAAGATTGAGAATTGAGGATTGAGGATTGAGGATTGAAGATTGAGGATTCGGTATTGAGGACTGAACATTGAGGATTGAGGGTTGGGGATTGAGGATCGAGGATTGAGGATTAAAGATTGACTATTAATGATTGAAAATTGAGGATTGAGAATTGAGGATTGAGGATTGAGGATTGAAGATTGAGGATTCGGTATTGAGGATTGAAGAATGAGGATTGAGTAGTGAGGATTGAGGTTTGAGGATTGAGGATCGAGGTTTGAGGATTGAGGATTGAGGATTGAGGACTGAGGATTGAGGATTGAGGATTGAGCATTGAGGATTGAAGGCTGAGGACTGAGGATTGAGGATTGAAGGTTGAGTATTGAGGATTGAGGATTGAGGTTTGAGAATTGAGGATTGAGGATTGAGGACTGAGGATTGAGGATTGAGGATTGAACATTGAGGATTGAAGGCTGAGGACTGAGGATTGAGGATTGAATGTTGAGTATTGAGGATTGAGGATTGAGGTTTGAGAATTGGGGATTGAGGATTGAGGACTGAGGACTGAGGATTGAGGATTGAGCATTGAGAATTGAAGATTGAGGACTGAGGATTGAGGATTGAAGATTGAGTATTGAGGATTGAAGATTGAGGATTCGGTATTGAGGATTGAAGAATGAGGATTGAGTAGTGAGGATTGAGGTTTGAGGGCTGAGTGTTGAGGATTGAGGTTTGAGGGCTGAGGACTGAGGATTGAGGATTGAGAATTGAGGATTGAGGATTGAGGATTGAAGATTGAGGATTGGGTATTGAGGATTGAAGGATGAGGATTGAGGATTGAGGATTGAAGGTTGAGTATTGAGGAATGAATGTTGACGATTGAGGATCGAGAATTGGGCATGGAGGATTGTGGAATGAGCATGGAAGATTGAGTATTGAGGATTGAATGCTGAGGATTGTGGATTGAGGATAGAGGATTTAGGATAGAATATTGAGGATTGGGGACTGAGTGTTGAGGGTTGAGTGATGAGAATTGATGTTTGTGGATAGAGATTTGAAGATTGCAGATTGAGTATTTAGTAATGAAAACTGTGAATTGATGATATTCTATTGAGGATTGAGGATTGACAACTGACTGTAGAGGACTGAGGGCTGAAGATTGAGGATTCAGGATTGAGGATTCAGGATTGAGGTTTGAGGACTGAGGATTGAGGATTGAGTATTGAGGATTGAGGATTGATGATTGAGGACTGTGGTTTGAGAACTGAGGATTGAGGATTGAGAATTGAGGATTGAGGATTGAGGATTGAGGATTGAGGATTGAAGATTGATTATTGAGGATTGAGGATCGAGGATTGAAGATTGAAGATTGATTATTAATGATTGAAAATTGAGGATTGAGGATTGAGGATTGAGGATTGAGGATTGAAGATTGAGGATTCGGTATTGAGGATTGAAGAATGAGGATTGAGTAGTGAGGACTGAGGATTGAGGATTGCAGATTGAGTATTGAGGATTGAAGATTGGGGATTGAGGATTGAGGATTGAGGATTGAGGATTGAGTATTGAGGATTGAAGATTGAGTATTGAGGATTGCAGATTGAGGAGTGAGGTTTGAGGATTGAGGATTGAGGTTTGAGGATTGAGGATTGAGGATTGAGGACTGAGGATTGAGGATTGAGGATTGAGAATTGAGGATTGAAGATTGAGGACAGAGGATTGAGGATTGAAGATTGAGTATTGAGGATTGAGGATTGAGGTTTGAGAATTGAGGATTGAGGATTGAGGATTGGGGATTGAGGATTGAGGACTGCGGGTTGAGGATTGTGGTTTGATAATTGAGGATTGCGCATTGAATATTGGGGATTGAGGATTGAGGATTGAATGTTGAGTATTGAAGATTGAGGATTGAAGATTGAGGATTAAGGGTTGAGAACTGAGGATTGATGATTGAGGACTGTGGTTTGAGGACTGAGGATTGAGGATTGAGGATTGAGGATTGAGGATTGAGGACTGAGGATTGAGGATTGAGGATTGAGGATTGAGGATTGAGGACTGAGGATTGAGGATTGAAGATTGAGGATTGAGGATTGAAGATTGAGGATTCGGTATTGAGGACTGAACATTGAGGATTGAGGGTTGGGGATTGAGGATCGAGGATTGAGGATTGAAGATTGATTATTAATGATTGAGAATTGAGGATTGAGAATTGAGGACTGAGGATTGAGGATTGAACATTGAGGATTCGGTATTGAGGATTGAAGAATGAGGATTGAGTAGTGAGGATTGAGGTTTGAGGATTGAGGATTGAGGTTTGAGGATTGAGGATTGAGGATTGAGGACTGAGGATTGAGGATTGGGGATTGAGCATTGAGGATTGAAGGCTGAGAACTGAGGATTGAGGATTGAAGGTTGAGTATTGAGGATTGAGGATTGAGGTTTGAGAATTGAGGATTGTGGACTGAGGACTGAGGATTGAGGATTGAGGATTGAGCATTGAGGATTGAAGGCTGAGGACTGAGGATTGAGAATTGAAGGTTGAGTATTGAGGATTGAGGATTGAGGTTTGAGAATTGAGGATTGAGGATTGAGGACTGAGGATTGAGGATTGAGGATTGAGCATTGAGAACTGAAGATTGAGGACTGAGGATTGAGGATTGAAGATTGAGTATTGAGGATTGAAGATTGAGGATTGAGGGTTGAAGATTGAGTATTGAGGATGAGGGCTGAGGGTTGAGGATTGAGGTTTGAGGGCTGAGGACTGAGGATTGAGGAATGAGAATTGTGGATTGAGGATTGAGGATTGAAGATTGAGGATTGGGTATTGAGGATTGAAGGATGAGGATTGAGGATTGAGGATTGAAGGTTGAGTATTGAGGAATGAATGTTGACGATTGAGGATCGAGAATTGGGCATGGAGGATTGTAGGAATGAGCATGGAAGATTGAGTATTGACGATTGAATGCTGAGGATTGTGGATTGAGGATAGAGGATTTAGGATAGAATATTGAGGATTGGGGACTGAGTGTTGAGGGTTGAGTGATGGGAATTGATGTTTGTGGATAGAGATTTGAAGATTGCAGATTGAGTATTTAGAAATGAAAACTGTGAATTGATGATATTCTATTGAGGATTGAGGATTGACAACTGATTGTAGAGGACTGAGGGCTGAAGATTGAGGATTCAGGATTGAGGATTCAGGATTGAGGTTTGAGGACTGAGGATTGAGGATTGAGGATTGAGGATTGAGGATTGAAGATTGAGGATTGCGGATTGTCGATTGAGGATTGAGGATGAGGGGTGAGAGTAGAGGATTGAGGTTTGAGGTCTGAGGACTGAGGATTGAGGATTGAGAAATGAGGATTGAGGATTGAGGATTGAAGATTGAGGATTGGGTATTGAGGATTGAAGGATGAGGATTGAGGATTGACGATTGAGTATTGAGGATTAAAGGTTGAGCACTGAGGATTGAAGACTGACGGTTGAGGATACAGGATTGAGGATTGAGGATTGAAGATTGAGTATTGAGGATTGAAGATTGAGGATTGAGGATTGAGGATTGAGGATTGAGGACTGAGGATTGAGGATTCAGGATTGAGGAATGGGGATTGAGGATTGAGGATTGAGGGTTGAGGATTGAAGATTGAGTATTGAGGATTGAAGATTGAGGATTGAGGTTTGAGGATTGAGGATTGAGGTTTGAGGATTGAGGATTGAGGATTGAGGACTGAGGATTGAGGATTGAAGATTGAGTATAGAGGATTGAGGATGGAGGTATGAGAATTGAGGATTGAGGATTGAGGATTGAGGACTGAGGACTGAGGATTGAGGATTGAGCATTGAGGATTGAAGATTGAGGACTGAGGATTGAGGATTGAAGATTGAGTATAGAGGATTGAGGATGGAGGTATGAGAATTGATGATTGAGGTTTGAGGATTGAGGATTGAGGATTGAGGACTGAGGATTGAGGATTGAGGATTGAGTATTGAGGATTGAAGATTGGGGATTGAGGATTGAGGATTGAGGATTGAGGATTGAGGATTGAGGATTGAAGATTGAGTATTGAGGATTGCAGATTGAGGAGTGAGGTTTGAGGATTGAGGATTGAGGTTTGAGGATTGAGGATTGAGGATTGAGGACTGAGGATTGAGGATTGAGGATTGAGCATTGAGGATTGAAGATTGAGGACTGAGGATTGAGGATTGAAGATTGAGTATTGAGGATTGAAGGTTGAGGATTGAGGATTGAGGACTGTGGTTTGAGGACTGAGGATTGAGGATTGAGCATTGAGGATTGAAGATTGAGGACTGAGGATTGGGGATTGAAGATTGAGTATTGAGGATTGAAGGTTGAGGATTGAGGATTGAGGATTGAGGATTGAGGATTGAGGATTGAGGATTGAGGATTGAGGATGAGGGCTGAGGGTTGAGGATTGAGGTTTGAGGGCTGAGGACTGAGGATTGAGGATTGAGAATTGAGGATAGAGGATTGAGAATTGAGGATTGAGGATTGAGGATTGATGATTGAGGATTGGGTATTGAGGATTGAAGGATGAGGATTGAGGATTGAGGATTGAAGATTGAGTATTGAGGATTGAAGATTGAGGATTCGGTATTGAGGATTGAAGAATGAGGATTGAGTAGTGAGGATTGAGGTTTGAGGGCTGAGGGTTGAGGATTGAGGTTTGAGGGCTGAGGACTGAGGATTGAGGATTGAGAATTGAGGATTGAGGATTGAGGATTGAAGACTGAGGATTGGGTATTGAGGATTGAAGGATGAGGATTGAGGATTGAGGATTGAAGGTTGAGTATTGAGGAATGAATGTTGACGATTGAGGATCGAGAATTGGGCATGGAGGATTGTGGAATGAGCATGGAAGATTGAGTATTGAGGATTGAATGCTGAGGATTGTGGATTGAGGATAGATGATTTAGGATAGAATATTGAGGATTGGGGACTGAGTGTTGAGGGTTGAGTGATTAGAATTGATGTTTGTGGATAGAGATTTGAAGATTGCAGATTGAGTATTTAGTAATGAAATCTGTGAATTGATGATATTCTATTGAGGATTGAGGATTGACAGCTGATTGTAGAGGACTGAGGGCTGAAGATTGAGGATTCAGGATTGAGGATTCAGGATTGAGGTTTGAGGACTGAGGATTGAGGATTGAGGATTGAGGATTGAGGATTGATGATTGAGGACTGTGGTTTGAGGACTGAGGATTGAGGATTGAGGATTGAGGATTGGGGATTGAGGACTGAGGATTGAGGATTGAAGATTGAGTATTGAGGATTGAGGATTGAGGTTTGAGAATTTAGGATTGAGGATTGAGGATTGGGGATCGAGGATTGAGGACTGCGGGTTGAGGATTGTGGTTTGATAATTGAGGATTGCGCATTGAATATTGGGGATTGAGGATTGAGGATTGAATGTTGAGTATTGAAGATTGAGGATTGAAGATTGAGGATTAAGGGTTGAGAACTGAGGATTGAGGATTGAGGATTGAGCTTTGAGGATTGAGGATTGAGGATTGAGGACTGAGGATTGAGGATTGAGGATTGAGCATTGAGGATTGAAGATTGATGACTGAGGATTGAGGATTGAATATTGAGTATTGAGGATTGAAAATTGAGGATTGAGGATTGAGGATGAGGGCTGAGGGTTGAGGATTGAGGTTTGAGGGCTGAGGACTGAGGACTGAGGATTGAGAATTGAGGATTGAGGATTGAGGATTGAAGATTGAGGATTGGGTATTGAGGATTGAAGAATGAGGGTTGAGGACTGAGGATTGAAGATTGAGAATTGAGGAATGAAGGTTGACGATTGAGGATCGAGAATTGGGCATGGAGGATTGTAGGAATGAGCATGGAAGATTGAGTATTGA
The DNA here is from genome assembly GCF_051401765.1 of Calliopsis andreniformis. NCBI lineage: Eukaryota > Metazoa > Arthropoda > Insecta > Hymenoptera > Andrenidae > Calliopsis > Calliopsis andreniformis. The sequence continues at coordinate 111,094 of NW_027480721.1, read as the reverse complement.
GGATTGAATGCTGAGGATTGTGGATTGAGGATAGAGGATTTAGGATTGAATATTGAGGATTGGTGACTGAGTGTTGAGGGTTGAGTGATGGGAATTGATGTTTGTGGATAGAGATTTGAAGATTGCAGATTGAGTATTTAGAAATGAAAACTGTGAATTGATGATATTCTATTAAGGATTGAGGATTGACAACTGATTGTAGAGGACTGAGGGCTGAAGATTGAGGATTCAGGATTGAGGATTCAGGATTGAGGTTTGAGGACTGAGGATTGAGGATTGAGGATTGAGGATTGAGGATTGAAGATTGAGGATTGCGGATTGTCGATTGAGGATTGAGGATGAGGGGTGAGAGTAGAGGATTGAGGTTTGAGGTCTGAGGACTGAGGATTGAGGATTGAGAAATGAGGATTGAGGATTGAGGATTGAAGATTGAGGATTGGGTATTGAGGATTGAAGGATGAGGATTGAGGATTGACGATTGAGTATTGAGGATTAAATGTTGAGCACTGAGGATTGAAGACTGACGGTTGAGGATACAGGATTGAGGATTGAGGATTGAAGATTGAGTATTGAGGATTGAAGATTGAGGATTGAGGATTGAGGATTGAGGATTGAGGACTGAGGATTGAGGATTCAGGATTGAGGAATGGGGATTGAGGATTGAGGATTGAGGGTTGAGGATTGAAGATTGAGTATTGAGGATTGAAGATTGAGGATTGAGGGTTGGGGTTTGAGGATTGAGGATTGAGGATTGAAGATTGATTATTAATGATTGAAAATTGAGGATTGAGGATTGAGGATTGAGGATTGAGGATTGGGGATTGAGGATTGAGGACTGCGGGTTGAGGATTGTGGTTTGATAATTGAGGATTGCGCATTGAGTATTGGGGATTGAGGATTGAGGATTGAATGTTGAGTATTGAAGATTGAGGATTGAAGATTGAGGATTAAGGGTTGAGAACTGAGGATTGATGATTGAGGACTGTGGTTTGAGGACTGAGGATTGAGGATTGAGGATTGAGGATTGAGGATTGAGGACTGAGGATTGAGGATTGAAGATTGAGTATTGAGGATTGAGGTTTGAGGACTGAGCATTGAGGATTGAGGATTGAGGATTGAGGATTGAGGATTGATGATTGAGGACTGTGGTTTGAGGACTGAGGATTGAGAATTGAAGATTGAGGATTGAGGATTGAGGATTGAGGATTGAAGATTGAGTATTGAGGATTGGTGATTAAGATTGAGGATTGAAGGTTGAGGATTGAGGATTGAAGATTGAGGATTCGGTATTGAGGACTGAACATTGAGGATTGAGGGTTGGGGATTGAGGATCGAGGATTGAGGATTGAAGATTGATTATTAATGATTGAAAATTGAGGATTGAGAATTGAGGACTGAGGATTGAGGATTGAAGATTGAGGATTCGGTATTGAGGATTGAAGAATGAGGATTGAGTAGTGAGGATTGAGGTTTGAGGATTGAGGATTGAGGTTTGAGGATTGAGGATTGAGGATTGAGGACTGAGGATTGAGGATTGAGGATTGAGCATTGATGATTAAAGATTGAGGACTGAGGATTGAGGATTGAAGATTGAGTATTGAGGATTGAGGATGGAGGTTTGAGAATTGAAGATTGAGGATTGAGGACTGAGGATTGAGGATTGAGGATTGAGCATTGAGGATTGAAGATTGAGGACTGAGGATTGGGGATTGAAGATTGAGTATTGAGGATTGAAGGTTGAGGATTGAGGATTGAGGATTGAGGATTGAGGATTGAGGATTGAGGATTGAGGATTGAGGATGAGGGCTGAGGGTTGAGGATTGAGGTTTGAGGGCTGAGGACTGAGGATTGAGGATTGAGAATTGAGGATAGAGGATTGAGAATTGAGGATTGAGGATTGAGGATTGATGATTGAGGATTGGGTATTGAGGATTGAAGGATGAGGATTGAGGATTGAGGATTGAAGATTGAGTATTGAGGATTGAAGATTGAGGATTCGGTATTGAGGATTGAAGAATGAGGATTGAGTAGTGAGGATTGAGGTTTGAGGGCTGAGGGTTGAGGATTGAGGTTTGAGGGCTGAGGACTGAGGATTGAGGATTGAGAATTGAGGATTGAGGATTGAGGATTGAAGATTGAGGATTGGGTATTGAGGATTGAAGGATGAGGATTGAGGATTGAGGATTGAAGGTTGAGTATTGAGGAATGAATGTTGACGATTGAGGATCGAGAATTGGGCATGGAGGATTGTGGAATGAGCATGGAAGATTGAGTATTGAGGATTGAATGCTGAGGATTGTGGATTGAGGATAGATGATTTAGGATAGAATATTGAGGATTGGGGACTGAGTGTTGAGGGTTGAGTGATTAGAATTGATGTTTGTGGATAGAGATTTGAAGATTGCAGATTGAGTATTTAGTAATGAAATCTGTGAATTGATGATATTCTATTGAGGATTGAGGATTGACAGCTGATTGTAGAGGACTGAGGGCTGAAGATTGAGGATTCAGGATTGAGGATTCAGGGTTGAGGTTTGAGGACTGAGGATTGAGGATTGAGGATTGAGGATTGAGGATTGATGATTGAGGACTGTGGTTTGAGGACTGAGGATTGAGGATTGAGGATTGAGGATTGGGGATTGAGGACTGAGGATTGAGGATTGAAGATTGAGTATTGAGGATTGAGGATTGAGGTTTGAGAATTTAGGATTGAGGATTGAGGATTGGGGATCGAGGATTGAGGACTGCGGGTTGAGGATTGTGGTTTGATAATTGAGGATTGCGCATTGAATATTGGGGATTGAGGATTGAGGATTGAATGTTGAGTATTGAAGATTGAGGATTGAAGATTGAGGATTAAGGGTTGAGAACTGAGGATTGAGGATTGAGGATTGAGCTTTGAGGATTGAGGATTGAGGATTGAGGACTGAGGATTGAGGATTGAGGATTGAGCATTGAGGATTGAAGATTGATGACTGAGGATTGAGGATTGAATATTGAGTATTGAGGATTGAAAATTGAGGATTGAGGATTGAGGATGAGGGCTGAGGGTTGAGGATTGAGGTTTGAGGGCTGAGGACTGAGGACTGAGGATTGAGAATTGAGGATTGAGGATTGAGGATTGAAGATTGAGGATTGGGTATTGAGGATTGAAGAATGAGGGTTGAGGACTGAGGATTGAAGATTGAGAATTGAGGAATGAAGGTTGACGATTGAGGATCGAGAATTGGGCATGGAGGATTGTAGGAATGAGCATGGAAGATTGAGTATTGAGGATTGAATGCTGAGGATTGTGGATTGAGGATAGAGGATTTAGGATTGAATATTGAGGATTGGGGACTGAGTGTTGAGGGTTGAGTGATGGGAATTGATGTTTGTGGATAGAGATTTGAAGATTGCAGATTGAGTATTTAGAAATGAAAACTGTGAATTGATGATATTCTATTAAGGATTGAGGATTGACAACTGATTGTAGAGGACTGAGGGCTGAAGATTGAGGATTCAGGATTGAGGATTCAGGATTGAGGTTTGAGGACTGAGGATTGAGGATTGAGGATTGAGGATTGAGGATTGAAGATTGAGGATTGCGGATTGTCGATTGAGGATTGAGGATGAGGGGTGAGAGTAGAGGATTGAGGTTTGAGGTCTGAGGACTGAGGATTGAGGATTGAGAAATGAGGATTGAGGATTGAGGATTGAAGATTGAGGATTGGGTATTGAGGATTGAAGGATGAGGATTGAGGATTGACGATTGAGTATTGAGGATTAAAGGTTGAGCACTGAGGATTGAAGACTGACGGTTGAGGATACAGGATTGAGGATTGAGGATTGAAGATTGAGTATTGAGGATTGAAGATTGAGGATTGAGGATTGAGGATTGAGGATTGAGGACTGAGGATTGAGGATTCAGGATTGAGGAATGGGGATTGAGGATTGAGGATTGAGGGTTGAGGATTGAAGATTGAGTATTGAGGATTGAAGATTGAGGATTGAGGTTTGAGGATTGAGGATTGAGGTTTGAGGATTGAGGATTGAGGATTGAGGACTGAGGATTGAGGATTGAGGACTGAGCATTGATGATTGAAGATTGAGGACTGAGGATTGAGGATTGAAGATTGAGTATTGAGGATTGAGGATGGAGGTTTGAGAATTGAAGATTGAGGATTGAGGACTGAGGATTGAGGATTGAGGATTGAGCATTGAGGATTGAAGATTGAGGACTGAGGATTGAGGATTGAAGATTGAGTATTGAGGATTGAAGGTTGAGGATTGAGGATTGAGGATTGAGGATTGAGGATTGAGGATTGAGGATTGAGGATGAGGGCTGAGGGTTGAGGATTGAGGTTTGAGGGCTGAGGACTGAGGATTGAGGATTGAGAATTGAGGATAGAGGATTGAGAATTGAGGATTGAGGATTGAGGATTGATGATTGAGGATTGGGTATTGAGGATTGAAGGATGAGGATTGAGGATTGAGGATTGAAGATTGAGTATTGAGGATTGAAGATTGAGGATTCGGTATTGAGGATTGAAGAATGAGGATTGAGTAGTGAGGATTGAGGTTTGAGGGCTGAGGGTTGAGGATTGAGGTTTGAGGGCTGAGGACTGAGGATTGAGGATTGAGAATTGAGGATTGAGGATTGAGGATTGAAGATTGAGGATTGGGTATTGAGGATTGAAGGATGAGGATTGAGGATTGAGGATTGAAGGTTGAGTATTGAGGAATGAATGTTGACGATTGAGGATCGAGAATTGGGCATGGAGGATTGTGGAATGAGCATGGAAGATTGAGTATTGAGGATTGAATGCTGAGGATTGTGGATTGAGGATAGAGGATTTAGGATAGAATATTGAGGATTGGGGACTGAGTGTTGAGGGTTGAGTGATGAGAATTGATGTTTGTGGATAGAGATTTGAAGATTGCAGATTGAGTATTTAGTAATGAAATCTGTGAATTGATGATATTCTATTGAGGATTGAGGATTGACAGCTAATTGTAGAGGACTGAGGGCTGAAGATTGAGGATTCAGGATTGAGGATTCAGGATTGAGGTTTGAGGACTGAGGATTGAGGATTGAGGATTGAGGATTGAGGATAGATGATTGAGGACTGTGGTTTGAGGACTGAGGATGGAGGATTGAGGATTGAAGATTGAGGATTGGGTATTGAGGATTGAAGGATGAGGATTGAGGATTGACGATTGAGTATTGGGGATTAAAGGTTGAGCACTGAGGATTGAAGACTGACGGTTGAGGATACAGGATTGAGGATTGAGGATTGAAGATTGAGTATTGAGGATTGAAGATTGAGGATTGAGGGTTGGGGTTTGAGGATCGAGGATTGAGGATTGAAGATTGATTATTAATGATTGAAAATTGAGGATTGAGGATTGAGGATTGAGGATTGAGGATTGGGGATTGAGGATTGAGGACTGCGGGTTGAGGATTGTGGTTTGATAATTGAGGATTGCGCATTGAATATTGGGGATTGAGGATTGAGGATTGAATGTTGAGTATTGAAGATTGAGGATTGAAGATTGAGGATTAAGGGTTGAGAACTGAGGATTGATGATTGAGGACTGTGGTTTGAGGACTGAGGATTGAGGACTGTGGTTTGAGGACTGAGGATTGAGAATTGAAGATTGAGGATTGAGGATTGAGGATTGAGGATTGAAGATTGAGTATTGAGGATTGGTGATTAAGATTGAGGATTGAAGATTGAGGATTGAGGATTGAAGATTGAGGATTCGGTATTGAGGACTGAACATTGAGGATTGAGGGTTGGGGATTGAGGATCGAGGATTGAGGATTGAAGATTGATTATTAATGATTGAAAATTGAGGATTGAGAATTGAGGACTGAGGATTGAGGATTGAAGATTGAGGATTCGGTATTGAGGATTGAAGAATGAGGATTGAGTAGTGAGGATTGAGGTTTGAGGATTGAGGATTGAGGTTTGAGGATTGAGGATTGAGGATTGAGGACTGAGGATTGAGGATTGAGGATTGAGCATTGAGGATTGAAGTCTGAGAACTGAGGATTGAGGATTGAAGGTTGAGTATTGAGGATTGAGGATTGAGGTTTGAGAATTGAGGATTGAGGATTGAGGACTGAGGATTGAGGATTGAGGATTGAGCATTGAGGATTGAATGCTGAGGACTGAGGATTGAGAATTGAAGGTTGAGTATTGAGGATTGAGGATTGAGGTTTGAGAATTGAGGATTGAGGATTGAGGACTGAGGATTGAGGATTGAGGATTGAGCATTGAGAACTGAAGATTGAGGACTGAGGATTGAGGATTGAAGATTGAGTATTGAGGATTGAAGATTGAGGATTGAGGGTTGAAGATTGAGTATTGAGGATGAGGGCTGAGGGTTGAGGATTGAGGTTTGAGGGCTGAGGACTGAGGATTGAGGATTGAGAATTGAGGATTGAGGATTGAGGATTGAAGATTGAGGATTGGGTATTGAGGATTGAAGGATGACGATTGAGGATTGAGGATTGAAGGTTGAGTATTGAGGAATGAATGTTGACGATTGAGGATCGAGAATTGGGCATGGAGGATTGTAGGAATGAGCATGGAAGATTAAGTATTGAGGATTGAATGCTGAGGATTGTGGATTGAGGATAGAGGATTTAGGATAGAATATTGAGGATTGGGGACTGAGTGTTGAGGGTTGAGTGATGGGAATTGATGTTTGTGGATAGAGATTTGAAGATTGCAGATTGAGTATTTAGAAATGAAAACTGTGAATTGATGATATTCTATTGAGGATTGAGGATTGACAACTGATTGTAGAGGACTGAGGGCTGAAGATTGAGGATTCAGGATTGAGGATTCAGGATTGAGGTTTGAGGACTGAGGATTGAGGATTGAGGATTGAGGATTGAGGATTGAAGATTGAGGATTGCGGATTGTCGATTGAGGATTGAGGATGAGGGGTGAGAGTAGAGGATTGAGGTTTGAGGTCTGAGGACTGAGGATTGAGGATTGAGAAATGAGGATTGAGGATTGAGGATTGAAGATTGAGGATTGGGTATTGAGGATTGAAGGATGAGGATTGAGGATTGACGATTGAGTATTGAGGATTAAAGGTTGAGCACTGAGGATTGAAGACTGACGGTTGAGGATACAGGATTGAGGATTGAGGATTGAAGATTGAGTATTGAGGATTGAAGATTGAGGATTGAGGATTGAGGATTGAGGATTGAGGACTGAGGATTGAGGATTGAAGATTGAGTATTGAGGATTGAGGATGGAGGTTTGAGAATTGAAGATTGAGGATTGAGGACTGAGGATTGAGGATTGAGGATTGAGCATTGAGGATTGAAGATTGAGGACTGAGGATTGAGGATTGAAGATTGAGTATTGAGGATTGAAGGTTGAGGATTGAGGATTGAGGATTGAGGATATGAGGATTGAGGATTGAGGATGAGGGCTGAGGGTTGAGGATTGAGGTTTGAGGGCTGAGGACTGAGGATTGAGGATTGAGAATTGAGGATAGAGGATTGAGAATTGAGGATTGAGGATTGAGGATTGATGATTGAGGATTGGGTATTGAGGATTGAAGGATGAGGATTGAGGATTGAGGATTGAAGATTGAGTATTGAGGATTGAAGATTGAGGATTCGGTATTGAGGATTGAAGAATGAGGATTGAGTAGTGAGGATTGAGGTTTGAGGGCTGAGGGTTGAGGATTGAGGTTTGAGGGCTGAGGACTGAGGATTGAGTATTGAGGATTGGTGATTAAGATTGAGGATTGAAGATTGAGGATTGAGGATTGAAGGTTGAGGATTCGGTATTGAGGACTGAACATTGAGGATTGAGGGTTGGGGATTGAGGATCGAGGATTGAGGATTGAAGATTGATTATTAATGATTGAAAATTGAGGATTGAGAATTGAGGATTGAGGATTGAGGATTCGGTATTGAGGATTGAAGAATGAGGATTGAGTAGTGAGGATTGAGGTTTGAGGATTGAGGATTGAGGTTTGAGGATTGAGGATTGAGGATTGAGGACTGAGGATTGAGGATTGAGGATTGAGCATTGAGGATTGAAGGCTGAGGACTGAGGATTGAGGATTGAAGGTTGAGTATTGAGGATTGAGGATTGAGGTTTGAGAATTGAGGATTGAGGATTGAGGACTGAGGATTGAGGATTGAGGATTGAACATTGAGGATTGAAGGCTGAGGACTGAGGATTGAGGATTGAATGTTGAGTATTGAGGATTGAGGATTGAGGTTTGAGAATTGAGCATTGAGGATTGAGGTCTGAGGATTGAGGATTGAGGATTGAGCATTGAGAATTGAAGATTGAGGACTGAGGATTGAGGATTGAAGATTGAGTATTGAGGATTGAAGATTGAGGATTCGGTATTGAGGATTGAAGAATGAGGATTGAGTAGTGAGGATTGAGGTTTGAGGGCTGAGTGTTGAGGATTGAGGTTTGAGGGCTGAGGACTGAGGATTGAGGATTGAGAATTGAGGATTGAGGATTGAGGATTGAAGATTGAGGATTGGGTATTGAGGATTGAAGGATGAGTATTGAGGATTGAGGATTGAAGGTTGAGTATTGAGGAATGAATGTTGACGATTGAGGATCGAGAATTGGGCATGGAGGATTGTGGAATGAGCATGGAAGATTGAGTATTGAGGATTGAATGCTGAGGATTGTGGATTGAGGATAGAGGATTTAGGATAGAATATTGAGGATTGGGGACTGAGTGTTGAGGGTTGAGTGATGAGAATTGATGTTTGTGGATAGAGATTTGAAGATTGCAGATTGAGTATTTAGTAATGAAAACTGTGAATTGATGATATTCTATTGAGGATTGAGGATTGACAACTGATTGTAGAGGACTGAGGGCTGAAGATTGAGGATTCAGGATTGAGGATTCAGGATTGAGGTTTGAGGACTGAGGATTGAGGATTGAGGATTGAGGATTGAGGATTGATGATTGAGGACTGTGGTTTGAGAACTGAGGATTGAGGATTGAGGATTGAGGATTGGGGATTGAGGACTGAGGATTGAGGATTGAAGATTGAGTATTGAGGATTGAGGATTGAGGTTTGAGAATTTAGGATTGAGGATTGAGGATTGGGGATCGAGGATTGAGGACTGCGGGTTGAGGATTGTGGTTTGATAATTGAGGATTGCGCATTGAATATTGGGGATTGAGGATTGAGGATTGAATGTTGAGTATTGAAAATTGAGGATTGAAGATTGAGGATTAAGGGTTGAGAACTGAGGATTGAGGATTGAGGATGGAGGATTGGGAATGAGCATTGAAGATTGAGTATTGAGGATTGAAGGCTGAGGATTGTGGATTGAGGATTGAGGATTGAGGATTGAATATTGAGGATTGGGGACTGAGTGATGAGGGCTGAGTGATGAGAATTGATGTTTGCGGATAGAGATTTGAAGATTGCAGATTGAGTATTTAGTAATGAAAACTGTGAATTGATGATATTCTATTGAGGAATGTGGATTGACAACTGATTGTAGAGGACTGAGGGCTGAAAATTGGGGATTCAGGATTGAGGATTCAGGACTGAGGTTTGAGGACTGAGGATTGATGTTTGAGGATTGAGGATTGAGGATTGAAGATTGAGGATTGCGGATTGTCGATCGAGGATTGAGGATGAGGGATGAGAGTAGAGGATTGAGGTTTGAGGTCTGAGGACTGAGGATTGAGGATTGAGAAATGAGGATTGAGGATTGAGGATTGAAGATTGAGTATTGGGTATTGAGTATTGAAGGATGAGGATTGAGGATTGACGATTGAGTATTGAGGATTAAAGGTTGAGCACTGAGGATTGAAGACTGACGGTTGAGGATACAGGATTGAGGATTGAGGATTGAAGATTGAGTATAGAGGATTGAAGATTGAGGATTGAGGATTGAGGATTGAGGATTGAGGATTGAGGATTGAGGATTGAGGATTGAGGTTTGTGGATTGAGGATTGAGGATGAGGGCTGAGTGTTGAGGATAGAGGCTTGAGGACTGAGGACTGAGGATTGAGGATTGAGAACTGAGGATTGAGGATTGAGGATTGAAGATTGAGGATTCGGTATTGAGGATTGAAGAATCAGGATTGAGTAGTGAGGACTGAGGATTGAGGATTGCAGATTGAGTATTGAGGATTGAAGATTGGGGATTGAGGATTGAGGATTGAAGATTGAGGATAGAGGATTGAGGATTGAAGATTGGGTATTGAGGATTGAAGATTGAGGATTCAGGTTTGAGGATTGAGGATTGAGGTTTGAGGATTGAGGATTGAGGATTGAGGACTGAGGATTGAGGATTGAGGATTGAGCATTGAGGATTGAAGATTGAGGACTGAGGATTGAGGATTGAAGATTGAGTATAGAGGATTGAGGATGGAGGTATGAGAATTGAGGATTGAGGATTGAGGATTGAGGACTGAGGATTGAGGATTGAGGATTGAGCATTGAGGATTGAAGATTGAGGACTGAGGATTGAGGATTGAAGATTGAGTATAGAGGATTGAGGATGGAGGTATGAGAATTGAGGATTGAGGTTTGAGGATTGAGGATTGAGGATTGAGGACTGAGGATTGAGGATTGAGGATTGAGTATTGAGGATTGAAGATTGGGGATTGAGGATTGAGGATTGAGGATTGAGGATTGAGGATTGAGGATTGAAGATTGAGTATTGAGGATTGCAGATTGAGGAGTGAGGTTTGAGGATTGAGGATTGAGGTTTGAGGATTGAGGATTGAGGATTGAGGACTGAGGATTGAGGATTGAGGATTGAGCATTGAGGATTGAAGATTGAGGACTGAGGATTGAGGATTGAAGATTGAGTATTGAGGATTGAAGGTTGAGGATTGAGGATTGAGGATTGAGGATTGAGGATTGAGGATTGAGGATGAGGGCTGAGGGTTGAGGATTGAGGTTTGAGGGCTGAGGACTGAGGATTGAGGATTGAGAATTGAGGATAGAGGATTGAGAATTGAGGATTGAGGATTGAGGATTGATGATTGAGGATTGGGTATTGAGGATTGAAGGATGAGGATTGAGGATTGAGGATTGAAGATTGAGTATTGAGGATTGAAGATTGAGGATTCGGTAATGAGGATTGAAGAATGAGGATTGAGTAGTGAGGATTGAGGTTTGAGGGCTGAGGGTTGAGGATTGAGGTTTGAGGGCTGAGGACTGAGGATTGAGGATTGAGAATTGAGGATTGAGGATTGAGGATTGAAGATTGAGGATTGGGTATTGAGGATTGAGGGATGAGGATTGAGGATTGAGGATTGAAGGTTGAGTATTGAGGAATGAATGTTGACGATTGAGGATCGAGAATTGGGCATGGAGGATTGTGGAATGAGCATGGAAGATTGAGTATTGAGGATTGAATGCTGAGGATTGTGGATTGAGGATAGAGGATTTAGGATAGAATATTGAGGATTGGGGACTGAGTGTTGAGGGTTGAGTGATGAGAATTGATGTTTGTGGATAGAGATTTGAAGATTGCAGATTGAGTATTTAGTAATGAAATCTGTGAATTGATGATATTCTATTGAGGATTGAGGATTGACAACTGATTGTAGAGGACTGAGGGCTGAAGATTGAGGATTCAGGATTGAGGATTCAGGATTGAGGTTTGAGGACTGAGGATTGAGGATTGAGTATTGAGGATTGAGGATTGATGATTGAGGACTGTGGTTTGAGAACTGAGGATTGAGGATTGAGAATTGAGGATTGAGGATTGAGGATTGAGGATTGAGGATTGAAGATTGATTATTGAGGATTGAGGATCGAGGATTGAAGATTGAAGATTGATTATTAATGATTGAAAATTGAGGATTGAGGATTGAGGATTGAGGATTGAGGATTGAAGATTGAGGATTCGGTATTGAGGATTGAAGAATGAGGATTGAGTAGTGAGGACTGAGGATTGAGGATTGCAGATTGAGTATTGAGGATTGAAGATTGGGGATTGAGGATTGAGGATTGAGGATTGAGGATTGAGTATTGAGGATTGAAGATTGAGTATTGAGGATTGCAGATTGAGGAGTGAGGTTTGAGGATTGAGGATTGAGGTTTGAGGATTGAGGATTGAGGATTGAGGACTGAGGATTGAGGATTGAGGATTGAGAATTGAGGATTGAAGATTGAGGACAGAGGATTGAGGATTGAAGATTGAGTATTGAGGATTGAGGATTGAGGTTTGAGAATTGAGGATTGAGGATTGAGGATTGGGGATTGAGGATTGAGGACTGCGGGTTGAGGATTGTGGTTTGATAATTGAGGATTGCGCATTGAATATTGGGGATTGAGGATTGAGGATTGAATGTTGAGTATTGAAGATTGAGGATTGAAGATTGAGGATTAAGGGTTGAGAACTGAGGATTGATGATTGAGGACTGTGGTTTGAGGACTGAGGATTGAGGATTGAGGATTGAGGATTGAGGATTGAGGACTGAGGATTGAGGATTGAGGATTGAGTATTGAGGATTGAGGACTGAGGATTGAGGATTGAAGATTGAGGATTGAGGATTGAAGATTGAGGATTCGGTATTGAGGACTGAACATTGAGGATTGAGGGTTGGGGATTGAGGATCGAGGATTGAGGATTGAAGATTGATTATTAATGATTGAGAATTGAGGATTGAGAATTGAGGACTGAGGATTGAGGATTGAACATTGAGGATTCGGTATTGAGGATTGAAGAATGAGGATTGAGTAGTGAGGATTGAGGTTTGAGGATTGAGGATTGAGGTTTGAGGATTGAGGATTGAGGATTGAGGACTGAGGATTGAGGATTGGGGATTGAGCATTGAGGATTGAAGGCTGAGAACTGAGGATTGAGGATTGAAGGTTGAGTATTGAGGATTGAGGATTGAGGTTTGAGAATTGAGGATTGTGGATTGAGGACTGAGGATTGAGGATTGAGGATTGAGCATTGAGGATTGAAGGCTGAGGACTGAGGATTGAGAATTGAAGGTTGAGTATTGAGGATTGAGGATTGAGGTTTGAGAATTGAGGATTGAGGATTGAGGACTGAGGATTGAGGATTGAGGATTGAGCATTGAGAACTGAAGATTGAGGACTGAGGATTGAGGATTGAAGATTGAGTATTGAGGATTGAAGATTGAGGATTGAGGGTTGAAGATTGAGTATTGAGGATGAGGGCTGAGGGTTGAGGATTGAGGTTTGAGGGCTGAGGACTGAGGATTGAGGAATGAGAATTGTGGATTGAGGATTGAGGATTGAAGATTGAGGATTGGGTATTGAGGATTGAAGGATGAGGATTGAGGATTGAGGATTGAAGGTTGAGTATTGAGGAATGAATGTTGACGATTGAGGATCGAGAATTGGGCATGGAGGATTGTAGGAATGAGCATGGAAGATTGAGTATTGACGATTGAATGCTGAGGATTGTGGATTGAGGATAGAGGATTTAGGATAGAATATTGAGGATTGGGGACTGAGTGTTGAGGGTTGAGTGATGGGAATTGATGTTTGTGGATAGAGATTTGAAGATTGCAGATTGAGTATTTAGAAATGAAAACTGTGAATTGATGATATTCTATTGAGGATTGAGGATTGACAACTGATTGTAGAGGACTGAGGGCTGAAGATTGAGGATTCAGGATTGAGGATTCAGGATTGAGGTTTGAGGACTGAGGATTGAGGATTGAGGATTGAGGATTGAGGATTGAAGATTGAGGATTGCGGATTGTCGATTGAGGATTGAGGATGAGGGGTGAGAGTAGAGGATTGAGGTTTGAGGTCTGAGGACTGAGGATTGAGGATTGAGAAATGAGGATTGAGGATTGAGGATTGAAGATTGAGGATTGGGTATTGAGGATTGAAGGATGAGGATTGAGGATTGACGATTGAGTATTGAGGATTAAAGGTTGAGCACTGAGGATTGAAGACTGACGGTTGAGGATACAGGATTGAGGATTGAGGATTGAAGATTGAGTATTGAGGATTGAAGATTGAGGATTGAGGATTGAGGATTGAGGATTGAGGACTGAGGATTGAGGATTCAGGATTGAGGAATGGGGATTGAGGATTGAGGATTGAGGGTTGAGGATTGAAGATTGAGTATTGAGGATTGAAGATTGAGGATTGAGGTTTGAGGATTGAGGATTGAGGTTTGAGGATTGAGGATTGAGGATTGAGGACTGAGGATTGAGGATTGAAGATTGAGTATAGAGGATTGAGGATGGAGGTATGAGAATTGAGGATTGAGGATTGAGGATTGAGGACTGAGGACTGAGGATTGAGGATTGAGCATTGAGGATTGAAGATTGAGGACTGAGGATTGAGGATTGAAGATTGAGTATAGAGGATTGAGGATGGAGGTATGAGAATTGATGATTGAGGTTTGAGGATTGAGGATTGAGGATTGAGGACTGAGGATTGAGGATTGAGGATTGAGTATTGAGGTTTGAAGATTGGGGATTGAGGATTGAGGATTGAGGATTGAGGATTGAGGATTGAGGATTGAAGATTGAGTATTGAGGATTGCAGATTGAGGAGTGAGGTTTGAGGATTGAGGATTGAGGTTTGAGGATTGAGGATTGAGGATTGAGGACTGAGGATTGAGGATTGAGGATTGAGCATTGAGGATTGAAGATTGAGGACTGAGGATTGAGGATTGAAGATTGAGTATTGAGGATTGAAGGTTGAGGATTGAGGATTGAGGATTGAGGATTGAGGATTGAGGATTGAGGATGAGGGCTGAGGGTTGAGGATTGAGGTTTGAGGGCTGAGGACTGAGGATTGAGGATTGAGAATTGAGGATAGAGGATTGAGAATTGAGGATTGAGGATTGAGGATTGATGATTGAGGATTGGGTATTGAGGATTGAAGGATGAGGATTGAGGATTGAGGATTGAAGATTGAGTATTGAGGATTGAAGATTGAGGATTCGGTAATGAGGATTGAAGAATGAGGATTGAGTAGTGAGGATTGAGGTTTGAGGGCTAAGGGTTGAGGATTGAGGTTTGAGGGCTGAGGACTGAGGATTGAGGATTGAGAATTGAGGATTGAGGATTGAGGATTGAAGATTGAGGATTGGGTATTGAGGATTGAGGGATGAGGATTGAGGATTGAGGATTGAAGGTTGAGTATTGAGGAATGAATGTTGACGATTGAGGATCGAGAATTGGGCATGGGGGATTGTGGAATGAGCATGGAAGATTGAGTATTGAGGATTGAATGCTGAGGATTGTGGATTGAGGATAGAGGATTTAGGATAGAATATTGAGGATTGGGGACTGAGTGTTGAGGGTTGAGTGATGAGAATTGATGTTTGTGGATAGAGATTTGAAGATTGCAGATTGAGTATTTAGTTATGAAATCTGTGAATTGATGATATTCTATTGAGGATTGAGGATTGACAACTGATTGTAGAGGACTGAGGGCTGAAGATTGAGGATTCAGGATTGAGCATTCAGGATTGAGGTTTGAGGACTGAGGATTGAGGATTGAGGATTGAGGATTGAGGATTGATGATTGAGGACTGTGGTTTGAGGACTGAGGATTGAGGATTGAGGATTGAGGATTGGGGATTGAGGACTGAGGATTGAGGATTGAAGATTGAGTATTGAGGATTGAGGATTGAGGTTTGAGAATTTAGGATTGAGGATTGAGGATTGGGGATCGAGGATTGAGTACTGCGGGTTGAGGATTGTGGTTTGATAATTGAGGATTGCGCATTGAATATTGGGGATTGAGGATTGAGGATTGAATGTTGAGTATTGAAGATTGAGGATTGAAGATTGAGGATTAAGGGTTGAGAACTGAGGATTGAGGATTGAGAATTGAGGATTGAGGATTGAGGAGTGAGGATTGAGGATTGAGGATTGGGGATTGAGGATTGAATATTGCGGATTGATGGTTGAGGACTGAGGATTGAGGATTGAGCATTGAGAATTGAGGACTGAAAATTAAGGAATGAGATTTGGGGTTTGAGAGTTGAAGATTGAAGATTGAGGATTCAGTATTGATGACTGAGAGTTGACGATATTCTATTGAAGATTGAGGATTGAGTAATTAGGACTCAGGATTGAGGATTAATGGTTGAGGTTTGAGGATTGACGATTGAGGATTGAGGATTAAGGTTTGATGATTGAGGTCAGAGGTTTGAGGACTGAGGATTGAGGACTGCGGATTGAAGATTGAGGACTGAGGGTTGAGGATTGTGGGTCCAGAATTGTTGTTTGTAGATTGAGGTATGAAGGTTGTTGATTGAGTATTGAAAACTGAGAATTGGGGATATTTTATTGAGGATGGATGATTGAGGATCGAGGGTTCAGGATTGAGGATTGAAGATTGAGGATTGAGGATTGAGGATTGAGGATTGAGGATTGAGGATTGAGGATTGAGGATTGAGCTTTGAGGATTGAGGATTGAGGATTGAGGACTGAGGATTGAGGATTGAGGATTGAGCATTGAGGATTCAAGATTGATGACTGAGGATTGAGGATTGAATATTGAGGATTGGGGATTGAGGATTGAGTATTGAGGATTGAGTATTGATGATTGAGAATTGAGGATTGAGGATTGAAGATAGTGGATTAAGGATTGAGGATTGGGGATTGAGGATCTAGGATTGGAGATTGACTATTGAGGATTGAGGATTGAGGATTGAGGATTGAGGAACGAGGATTGAGGATTGAGGATGATGGCTGAGGATTGATGATTGAGGACTGTGGTTTGAGGACTGAGGATTGAGGATTGAGGATTGAGGATTGAGGATTGAGGACTGAGGATTGAGGATTGAAGATTGAGTATTGAGGATTGAGGTTTGAGGACTGAGCATTGAGGATTGAGGATTGAGGATTGAGGATTGATGATTGAGGACTGTGGTTTGAGGACTGAGGATTGAGAATTGAAGATTGAGGATTGAGGATTGAGGATTGAGGATTGAAGATTGAGTATTGAGGATTGGTGATTAAGATTGAGGATTGAAGATTGAGGATTGAGGATTGAGGATTGAGGATTGAGGATTGAGGTTTGAGAATTGAGGATTGAGGATTGAGGATTGGGGATTGAGGATTGAGGACTGCGGGTTGAGGATTGTGGTTTGATAATTGAGGATTGCGCATTGAATATTGGGGATTGAGGATTGAGGATTGAATGTTGAGTATTGAAGATTGAGGATTGAAGATTGAGGATTAAGGGTTGAGAACTGAGGATTGATGATTGAGGACTGTGGTTTGAGGACTGAGGATTGAGGATTGAGGATTGAGGATTGAGGATTGAGGACTGAGGATGGAGGATTGAGGATTGAGGATTGAGGATTGAGGACTGAGGATTGAGGATTGAAGATTGAGTATTGAGGATTGAGGATTGAGGTTTGAGAATTTAGGATTGAGGATTGAGGATTGGGGATCGAGGATTGAGGATTGAGGATTGAAGATTGAGAATTGAGGATTGAGGATTGAGGATTGAAGATTGAGGATTCGGTATCGAGGACTGCACATTGAGGATTGAGGGTTGGGGATTGAGGATCTAGGATTGAGGATTGAAGATTGACTATTAATGATTGAAAATTGAGGATTGAGAATTGAGGATTGAGGATTGAGGATTGAAGATTGAGGATTCGGTATTGAGGATTGAAGAATGAGGATTGAGTAGTGAGGATTGAGGTTTGAGGATTGAGGATTGAGGTTTGAGGATTGAGGATTGAGGATTGAGGACTGAGGATTGAGGATTGAGGATTGAGCATTGAGGATTGAAGGCTGAGGACTGAGGATTGAGGATTGAAGGTTGAGTATTGAGGATTGAGGATTGAGGTTTGAGAATTGAGGATTGAGGATTGAGGACTGAGGATTGAGGATTGAGTATTGAACATTGAGGATTGAAGGCTGAGGACTGAGGATTGAGGATTGAATGTTGAGTATTGAGGATTGAGGATTGAGGTTTGAGAATTGAGGATTGAGGATTGAGGACTGAGGATTGAGGATTGAGGATTGAGCATTGAGAATTGAAGATTGAGGACTGAGGATTGAGGATTGAAGATTGAGTATTGAGGATTGAAGATTGAGGATTCGGTATTGAGGATTGAAGAATGAGGATTGAGTAGTGAGGATTGAGGTTTGAGGGCTGAGTGTTGAGGATTGAGGTTTGAGGGCTGAGGACTGAGGATTGAGGATTGAGAATTGAGGATTGAGGATTGAGGATTGAAGATTGAGGATTGGGTATTGAGGATTGAAGGATGAGGATTGAGGATTGAGGATTGAAGGTTGAGTATTGAGGAATGAATGTTGACGATTGAGGATCGAGAATTGGGCATGGAGGATTGTGGAATGAGCATGGAAGATTGAGTATTGAGGATTGAATGCTGAGGATTGTGGATTGAGGATAGAGGATTTAGGATAGAATATTGAGGATTGGGGACTGAGTGTTGAGGGTTGAGTGATGAGAATTGATGTTTGTGGATAGAGATTTGAAGATTGCAGATTGAGAATTTAGTAATGAAAACTGTGAATTGATGATATTCTATTGAGGATTGAGGATTGACAACTGACTGTAGAGGACTGAGGGCTGAAGATTGAGGATTCAGGATTGAGGATTCAGGATTGAGGTTTGAGGACTGAGGATTGAGGATTGAGTATTGAGGATTGAGGATTGATGATTGAGGACTGTGGTTTGAGAACTGAGGATTGAGGATTGAGAATTGAGGATTGAGGATTGAGGATTGAGGATTGAGGATTGAAGATTGATTATTGAGGATTGAGGATCGAGGATTGAAGATTGAAGATTGATTATTAATGATTGAAAATTGAGGATTGAGGATTGAGGATTGAGGATTGAGGATTGAAGATTGAGGATTCGGTATTGAGGATTGAAGAATGAGGATTGAGTAGTGAGGACTGAGGATTGAGGATTGCAGATTGAGTATTGAGGATTGAAGATTGGGGATTGAGGATTGAGGATTGAGGATTGAGGATTGAGGATTGAGGATTGAAGATTGAGTATTGAGGATTGCAGATTGAGGAGTGAGGTTTGAGGATTGAGGATTGAGGTTTGAGGATTGAGGATTGAGGATTGGGGATTGAGGATTGAGGACTGCGGGTTGAGGATTGTGGTTTGATAATTGAGGATTGCGCATTGAATATTGGGGATTGAGGATTGAGGATTGAATGTTGAGTATTGAAGATTGAGGATTGAAGATTGAGGATTAAGGGTTGAGAACTGAGGATTGATGATTGAGGACTGTGGTTTGAGGACTGAGGATTGAGGATTGAGGATTGAGGATTGAGGATTGAGGACTGAGGATTGAGGATTGAGGATTGAGGATTGAGGATTGAGGACTGAGGATTGAGGATTGAAGATTGAGTATTGAGGATTGAGGATTGAGGTTTGAGAATTTAGGATTGAGGATTGAGGATTGGGGATCGAGGATTGAGGACTGCGGGTTGAGGATTGTGGTTTGATAATTGAGGATTGCGCATTGAATATTGGGGATTGAGGATTGAGGATTGAATGATGAGTATTGAAGATTGAGGATTGAAGATTGAGGATTAAGGGTTGAGAACTGAGGATTGAGGATTGAGAATTGAGGACTGAGGATTGAGGATTGAGGATTGAGAATTGAGGATTGAGGATTGAGGATTGAAGATTGAGGATTCGGTATTGAGGACTGAACATTGAGGATTGAGGGATGGGGATTGAGGATCGAGGATTGAGGATTGAAGATTGACTATTAATGATTGAAAATTGAGGATTGAGAATTGAGGATTGAGGATTGAGGATTGAAGATTGAGGATTCGGTATTGAGGATTGAAGAATGAGGATTGAGTAGTGAGGATTGAGGTTTGAGGATTGAGGATTGAGGTTTGAGGATTGAGGATTGAGGATTGAGGACTGAGGATTGAGGATTGAGGATTGAGCATTGAGGATTGAAGGCTGAGGACTGAGGATTGAGGATTGAAGGTTGAGTATTGAGGATTGAGGATTGAGGTTTGAGAATTGAGGATTGAGGATTGAGGACTGAGGATTGAGGATTGAGGATTGAACATTGAGGATTGAAGGCTGAGGACTGAGGATTGAGGATTGAATGTTGAGTATTGAGGATTGAGGATTGAGGTTTGAGAATTGAGGATTGAGGATTGAGGACTGAGGATTGAAGATTGAGGACTGAGGGTTGAGGATTGTGGGTCCAGAATTGTTGTTTGTAGATTGAGGTATGAAGGTTGCTGATTGAGTATTGAAAACTGAGAATTGGGGATATTTCATTGAGGATGGATGATTGAGGATCGAGGGTTCAGGATTGAGGAACGAAGATTCAGGATTGAGGATCGAGGATTGAGGATTGAGGATTGAGGATTGAGGACTGAGGATTGAGGTTTGAGGATTGAGGATTGAGGATTGGGGACTGAGGATTGAGGATTGAGGATTGAGCATTGAGGATTGAAGATTGAGGACTGAGGATTGAGGATTGATGATTGAGTATTGAGGATTGAAGATTGAGGATTGAGGATTGAGGATGAGGGCTGAGGGTTGAGGATTGAGGTTTGAGGGCTGAGGACTGAGGATATAGGATTGAGAATTGAGGATTGAGGATTGAGGATTGAAGATTGAGGATTGGGTATTGAGGATTGAAGAATGAGGGTTGAGGACTGAGGATTGAAGATTGAGAATTGAGGAATGAAGGTTGACGATTGAGGATCGAGAATTGAGGATGGAGGATTGGGAATGAGCATTGAACATTGAGTATCGAGGATTGAAGGCTGAGGATTGTGGATTGAGGATTGAGGATTGAGGATTGAATATTGAGGATTGGGGACTGAGTGATGAGGGCTGAGTGATGAGAATTGATGTTTGTGGATAGAGATTTGAAGATTGCAGATTGAGTATTTAGTAATGAAAACTGTGAATCGATGATATTCTATTGAGGAATGAGGATTGACAACTGATTGTAGAGGACTGAGGGCTGAAGATTGAGGATTCAGGATTGAGGATTCAGGACTGAGGTTTGAGGACTGAGGATTGAGGACTGAGGATTGAGGATTCAGGATTGAGGAATGGGGATTGAGGATTGAGGATTGAGGGTTGAGGATTGAAGATTGAGTATTGAGGATTGAAGATTGAGGATTGAGGTTTGAGGATTGAGGATTGAGGTTTGAGGATTGAGGATTGAGGATTGAGGACTGAGGATTGAGGATTGAGGATTGAGCATTGATGATTGAAGATTGAGGACTGAGGATTGAGGATTGAAGATTGAGTATTGAGGATTGAGGATGGAGGTTTGAGAATTGAAGATTGAGGATTGAGGACTGAGGATTGAGGATTGAGGATTGAGCATTGAGGATTGAAGATTGAGGACTGAGGATTGAGGATTGAAGATTGAGTATTGAGGATTGAAGGTTGAGGATTGAGGATTGAGGATTGAGGATTGAGGATTGAGGATTGAGGATGAGGGCTGAGGGTTGAGGATTGAGGTTTGAGGGCTGAGGACTGAGGATTGAGGATTGAGAATTGAGGATAGAGGATTGAGAATTGAGGATTGAGGATTGAGGATTGATGATTGAGGATTGGGTATTGAGGATTGAAGGATGAGGATTGAGGATTGAGGATTGAAGATTGAGTATTGAGGATTGAAGATTGAGGATTCGGTATTGAGGATTGAAGAATGAGGATTGAGTAGTGAGGATTGAGGTTTGAGGGCTGAGGGTTGAGGATTGAGGTTTGAGGGCTGAGGACTGAGGATTGAGGATTGAGAATTGAGGATTGAGGATTGAGGATTGAAGATTGAGGATTGGGTATTGAGGATTGAGGGATGAGGATTGAGGATTGAGGATTGAAGGTTGAGTATTGAGGAATGAATGTTGACGATTGAGGATCGAGAATTGGGCATGGAGGATTGTGGAATGAGCATGGAAGATTGAGTATTGAGGATTGAATGCTGAGGATTGTGGATTGAGGATAGAGGATTTAGGATAGAATATTGAGGATTGGGGACTGAGTGTTGAGGGTTGAGTGATGAGAATTGATGTTTGTGGATAGAGATTTGAAGATTGCAGATTGAGTATTTAGTAATGAAATCTGTGAATTGATGATATTCTATTGAGGATTGAGGATTGACAACTGATTGTAGAGGACTGAGGGCTGAAGATTGAGGATTCAGGATTGAGGATTCAGGATTGAGGTTTGAGGACTGAGGATTGAGGATTGAGGATTGAGGATTGAGGATTGATGATTGAGGACTGTGGTTTGAGGACTGAGGATTGAGGATTGAGGATTGAGGATTGGGGATTGAGGACTGAGGATTGAGGATTGAAGATTGAGTATTGAGGATTGAGGATTGAGGTTTGAGAATTTAGGATTGAGGATTGAGGATTGGGGATCGAGGATTGAGTACTGCGGGTTGAGGATTGTGGTTTGATAATTGAGGATTGCGCATTGAATATTGGGGATTGAGGATTGAGGATTGAATGTTGAGTATTGAAGATTGAGGATTGAAGATTGAGGATTAAGGGTTGAGAACTGAGGATTGAGGATTGAGAATTGAGGATTGAGGATTGAGGAGTGAGGATTGAGGATTGAGGATTGGGGATTGAGGATTGAATATTGCGGATTGATGGTTGAGGACTGAGGATTGAGGATTGAGCATTGAGAATTGAGGACTGAAAATTAAGGAATGAGATTTGGGGTTTGAGAGTTGAAGATTGAAGATTGAGGATTCAGTATTGATGACTGAGAGTTGACGATATTCTATTGAAGATTGAGGATTGAGTAATTAGGACTCAGGATTGAGGATTAATGGTTGAGGTTTGAGGATTGACGATTGAGGATTGAGGATTAAGGTTTGATGATTGAGGACAGAGGTTTGAGGACTGAGGATTGAGGACTGCGGATTGAAGATTGAGGACTGAGGGTTGAGGATTGTGGGTCCAGAATTGTTGTTTGTAGATTGAGGTATGAAGGTTGTTGATTGAGTATTGAAAACTGAGAATTGGGGATATTTTATTGAGGATGGATGATTGAGGATCGAGGGTTCAGGATTGAGGATTGAAGATTGAGGATTGAGGATTGAGGATTGAGGATTGAGGATTGAGGATTGAGGATTGAGGATTGAGCTTTGAGGATTGAGGATTGAGTATTGAGGACTGAGGATTGAGGATTGAGGATTGAGCATTGAGGATTCAAGATTGATGACTGAGGATTGAGGATTGAATATTGAGGATTGGGGATTGAGGATTGAGTATTGAGGATTGAGTATTGATGATTGAGAATTGAGGATTGAGGATTGAAGATAGTGGATTAAGGATTGAGGATTGGGGATTGAGGATCTAGGATTGGAGATTGACTATTGAGGATTGAGGATTGAGGATTGAGGATTGAGGAACGAGGATTGAGGATTGAGGATGATGGCTGAGGATTGATGATTGAGGACTGTGGTTTGAGGACTGAGGATTGAGGATTGAGGATTGAGGATTGAGGATTGAGGACTGAGGATTGAGGATTGAAGATTGAGTATTGAGGATTGAGGTTTGAGGACTGAGCATTGAGGATTGAGGATTGAGGATTGAGGATTGAGGATTGATGATTGAGGACTGTGGTTTGAGGACTGAGGATTGAGAATTGAAGATTGAGGATTGAGGATTGAGGATTGAGGATTGAAGATTGAGTATTGAGGATTGGTGATTAAGATTGAGGATTGAAGATTGAGGATTGAGGATTGAAGATTGAGGATTCGGTATTGAGGACTGAACATTGAGGATTGAGGGTTGGGGATTGAGGATCGAGGATTGAGGATTGAAGATTGATTATTAATGATTGAAAATTGAGGATTGAGAATTGAGGACTGAGGATTGAGGATTGAAGATTGAGGATTCGGTATTGAGGATTGAAGAATGAGGATTGAGTAGTGAGGATTGAGGTTTGAGGATTGAGGTTTGAGGTTTGAGGATTGAGGATTGAGGATTGAGGACTGAGGATTGAGGATTGAGGATTGAGCATTGAGGATTGAAGGCTGAGAACTGAGGATTGAGGATTGAAGGTTGAGTATTGAGGATTGAGGATTGAGGTTTGAGAATTGAGGATTGAGGATTGAGGACTGAGGATTGAGGATTGAGGATTGAGCATTGAGGATTGAAGGCTGAGGACTGAGGATTGAGAATTGAAGGTTGAGTATTGAGGATTGAGGATTGAGGTTTGAGAATTGAGGATTGAGGATTGAGGACTGAGGATTGAGGATTGAGGATTGAGCATTGAGAACTGAAGATTGAGGACTGAGGATTGAGGATTGAAGATTGAGTATTGAGGATTGAAGATTGAGGATTGAGGGTTGAGGATTGAGTATTGAGGATGAGGGCTGAGGGTTGAGGATTGAGGTTTGAGGGCTGAGGACTGAGGATTGAGGATTGAGAATTGAGGATTGAGGATTGAGGATTGAAGATTGAGGATTGGGTATTGAGGATTGAAGGATGAGGATTGAGGATTGAGGATTGAAGTTTGAGTATTGAGGAATGAATGTTGACGATTGGGGATCGAGAATTGGGCATGGAGGATTGTAGGAATGAGCATGGAAGATTGAGTATTGAGGATTGAATGCTGAGGATTGTGGATTGAGGATAGAGGATTTAGGATAGAATATTGAGGATTGGGGACTGAGTGTTGAGGGTTGAGTGATGGGAATTGATGTTTGTGGATAGAGATTTGAAGATTGCAGATTGAGTATTTAGAAATGAAAACTGTGAATTGATGATATTCTATTGAGGATTGAGGATTGACAACTGATTGTAGAGGACTGAGGGCTGAAGATTGAGGATTCAGGATTGAGGATTCAGGACTGAGGTTTGAGGACTGAGGATTGAGGTTTGAGGATTGAGGATTGAGGATTGAAGATTGAGGATTGCGGATTGTCGATTGAGGATTGAGGATGAGGGATGAGAGTAGAGGATTGAGGTTTGAGGTCTGAGGACTGAGGATTGAGGATTGAGAAATGAGGATTGAGGATTGAGGATTGAAGATTGAGGATTGGGTATTGAGGATTGAAGGATGAGGATTGAGGATTGTCGATTGAGTATTGAGGATTAAAGGTTGAGCACTGAGTATTGAAGACTGACGGTTGAGGATACAGGATTGAGGATTGAGGATTGAAGATTGAGTATTGAGGATTGAAGATTGAGGATTGAGGATTGAGGATTGAGGATTGAGGATTGAGGATTGAGGATTGAGGATTGAGGTTTGAGGATTGAGGATTGAGGATGAGGGCTGAGTGTTGAGGATTGAGGCTTGAGGACTGAGGACTGAGGATTGAGGATTGAGAATTGAGGATTGAGGATTGAGGATTGAAGATTGAGGATTCGGTATTGAGGATTGAAGAATCAGGATTGAGTAGTGAGGACTGAGGATTGAGGATTGCAGATTGAGTATTGAGGATTGAAGATTGGGGATTGAGGATTGAGGATTGAGGATTGAGGATCGAGGATTGAGGATTGAAGATTGAGTATTGAGGATTGAAGATTGAGGATTGAGGTTTGAGGATTGAGGATTGAGGTTTGAGGATTGAGGATTGAGGATTGAGGACTGAGGATTGAGGATTGAGGATTGAGCATTGAGGATTGAAGATTGAGGACTGAGCATTGAGGATTAAAGATTGAGTATAGAGGATTGAGGATGGAGGTATGAGAATTGAGGATTGAGGATTGAGGATTGAGGACTGAGGATTGAGGATTGAGGATTGAGCATTGAGGATTGAAGATTGAGGACTGAGGATTGAGGATTGAAGATTGAGTATTAAGGATTGAAGATTGAGGATTGAGGATTGAGGATTGAGGATTGAGGATGAGGGCTGAGGGTTGAGGATTGAGGTTTGAGGACTGAGGATTGAGGATTGAGGATTGAGGATTGAGGATTGATGATTGAGGACTGTGATTTGAGGACTGAGGATTGAGGACTGAGGATTGAGAATTGAGGATTGAGGACTGAGGATTGATGATTGAAGATTGAGTATTGAGGATTGAGGATTGAGGTTTGAGGTTTGAGAATTGAGGATTGAAGATTGATTATTGAGGATTGAGGATCGAGGATTGAGGATTGAAGATTGATTATTAATGATTGAAAATTGAGGATTGAGGATTGAGGATTGAGGATTGAGGATTGAAGATTGAGGATTCGGTATTGAGGATTGAAGAATGAGGATTGAGTAGTGACGACTGAGGATTGAGGATTGCAGATTGAGTATTGAGGATTGAAGATTGGGGATTGAGGATTGAGGATTGAGGATTGAGGATTGAGGATTGAGGATTGAAGATTGAGTATTGAGGATTGCAGATTGGGGAGTGAGGTTTGAGGATTGAGGATTGAGGTTTGAGGATTGAGGATTGAGGATTGAGGACTGAGGATTGAGGATTGAGGATTGAGCATTGAGGATTGAAGATTGAGGACAGAGGATTGAGGATTGAAGATTGAGTATTGAGGATTGAGGATTGAGGTTTGAGAATGGAGGATTGAGGATTGAGGATTGGGGATTGAGGATTGAGGACTGCGGGTTGAGGATTGTGGTTTGATAATTGAGGATTGCGCATTGAATATTGGGGATTGAGGATTGAGGATTGAATGTTGAGTATTGAAGATTGAGGATTGAAGATTGAGGATTAAGGGTTGAGAACTGAGGATTGATGAGTAAGGACTGTGGTTTGAGGACTGAGGATTGAGGATTGAGGATTGAGGATTGAGGATTGAGGACTGAGGATTGAGGATTGAGGATTGAGAATTGAGGATTGAGGATTGAGGACTGAGGATTGAGGATTGAAGATTGAGTATTGAGGATTGAGGATTGAGGTTTGAGAACTTAGGATTGAGGATTGAGGATTGGGGATCGAGGATTGAGGACTGCGGGTTGAGGATTGTGGTTTGATAATTGAGGATTGCGCATTGAATATTGGGGATTGAGGATTGAGGATTGAATGATGAGTATTGAACATTGAGGATTGAAGATTGAGGATTAAGGGTTGAGAACTGAGGATTGAGGATTGAGAATTGAGGATTGAGGATTGAGGATTGAGGATTGAGGATTGAGAATTGAGGATTGAGGATTGAGGATTGAAGATTGAGGATTGGGTATTGAGTATTGAAGAATGAGGGTTGAGGACTGAGGATTGAAGATTGAGAATTGAGGAATGAAGGTTGACGATTGAGGATCGAGAATTGAGGATAGAGGATTGGGAATGAGCATTGAAGATTGAGTATTGAGGATTGAAGGCTGAGGATTGTGGATTGAGGATTGAGGATTGAGGATTGAATATTGAGGATTGGGGACTGAGTGATGAGGGCTGAGTGATGTGGATTGATGTTTGTGGATAGAGATTTGAAGATTGCAGATTGAGTATTTAGTAATGAAAACTGTGAATTGTTGCTATTCTATTGAGGAATGAGGATTGACAACTGATTGTAGAGGACTGAGGGCTGAAGATTGAGGAATCAGGATTGAGGATTCAGGACTGAGGTTTGAGGACTGAGGATTGAGGTTTGAGGATTGAGGATTGAGGATTGAAGATTGAGGATGGCGGATTGTCGATTGAGGATTGAGGATGAGGGGTGAGAGTAGAGGATTGAGGTTTGAGGTCTGAGGACTGAGGATTGAGGATTGAGGATTGAGGATTGAGCATTGAGGATTGAAGATTGAGGACTGAGGATTGAGGATTGAAGATTGAGTATAGAGGATTGAGGATGGAGGTATGAGAATTGAGGATTGAGGATTGAGGATTGAGGACTGAGGATTGAGGATTGAGGATTGAGCATTGAGGATTGAAGATTGAGGACTGAGGATTGAGGATTGAAGATTGAGTATTGAGGATTGAAGATTGAGGATTGAGGATTGAGGATTGAGGATTGAGGATGAGGGCTGAGGGTTGAGGATTGAGGTTTGAGGACTGAGGATTGAGGATTGAGGATTGAGGATTGAGGATTGATGATTGAGGACTGTGGTTTGAGGACTGAGGATTGAGGACTGAGGATTGAGAATTGAGGATTGAGGACTGAGGATTGAGGATTGAAGATTGAGTATTGAGGATTGAGGATTGAGGTTTGAGGTTTGAGAATTGAGGATTGAAGATTGATTATTGAGGATTGAGGATCGAGGATTGAGGATTGAAGATTGATTATTAATGATTGAAAATTGAGGATTGAGGATTGAGGATTGAGGATTGAAGATTGAGGATTCGGTATTGAGGATTGAAGAATGAGGATTGAGTAGTGAGGACTGAGGATTGAGGATTGCAGATTGAGTATTGAGGATTGAAGATTGGGGATTGAGGATTGAGGATTGAGGATTGAGGATTGAGGATTGAGGATTGAAGATTGAGTATTGAGGATTGCAGATTGAGGAGTGAGGTTTGAGGATTGAGGATTGAGGTTTGAGGATTGAGGATTGAGGATTGAGGACTGAGGATTGAGGATTGAGGATTGAGCATTGAGGATTGAAGATTGAGGACTGAGGATTGAGGATTGAAGATTGAGTATTGAGGATTGAGGATTGAGGTTTGAGAATTGAGGATTGAGGATTGAGGATTGGGGATTGAGGATTGAGGACTGCGGGTTGAGGATTGTGGTTTGATAATTGAGGATTGCGCATTGAATATTGGGGATTGAGGATTGAGGATTGAATGTTGAGTATTGAAGATTGAGGATTGAAGATTGAGGATTAAGGGTTGAGAACTGAGGATTGACGATTGAGGACTGTGGTTTGACGACTGAGGATTGAGGATTGAGGATTGAGGATTGAGGATTGAGGACTGAGGATTGAGGATTGAGGATTGAGGATTGAGGATTGAGGACTGAGGATTGAGGATTGAAGATTGAGTATTGAGGATTGAGGATTGAGGTTTGAGAATTTAGGATTGAGGATTGAGGATTGGGGATCGAGGATTGAGGACTGCGGGTTGAGGATTGTGGTTTGATAATTGAGGATTGCGCATTGAATATTGGGGATTGAGGATTGAGGATTGAATGATGAGTATTGAAGATTGAGGATTGAAGATTGAGGATTAAGGGTTGAGAACTGAGGATTGAGGATTGAGAATTGAGGATTGAGGATTGAGGATTGAGGATTGAGAATTGAGGATTGAGGATTGAGGACTGAAGATTGAGGATTGGGTATTGAGGATTGAAGAATGAGGGTTGAGGACTGAGGATTGAAGATTGAGAATTGAGGAATGAAGGTTGACGATTGAGGATCGAGAATTGAGGATGGAGGATGGAGGTTTGAGAATTGAAGATTGAGGATTGAGGACTGAGGATTGAGGATTGAGGATTGAGCATTGAGGATTGAAGATTGAGGACTGAGGATTGAGGATTGAAGATTGAGTATTGAGGATTGAAGGTTGAGGATTGAGGATTGAGGATTGAGGATTGAGGATTGAGGATTGAGGATTGAGGATGAGGGCTGAGGGTTGAGGATTGAGGTTTGAGGGCTGAGGACTGAGGATTGAGAATTGAGAATTGAGGATAGAGGATTGAGAATTGAGGATTGAGGATTGAGGATTGAAGATTGAGGATTGGGTATTGAGGATTGAAGGATGAGGATTGAGGATTGAGGATTGAAGATTGAGTATTGAGGAATGAAGGTTGACGATTGAGGATCGAGAATTGAGCATTGAGGATTGTGGAATGAGCATGGAAGATTGAGTATTGAGGATTGAATGCTGAGGATTGTGGATTGAGGATTGAGGATTGAGGATAGAATATTGAGGATTGGGGACTGAGTGTTGAGGGTTGAGTGATGAGAATTGATGTTTGTGGATAGAGATTTGAAGATTGCAGATTGAGTATTTAGTAATGAAAACTGTGAATTGATGATATTCTATTGAGGATTGAGGATTGACAACAGATTGTAGAGGACTGAGGGCTGAAGATTGAGGATTCAGGATTGAGGATTCAGGATTGAGAATTGAGGAATGATGGTTGACGATTGAGGATCGAGAATTGAGGATTGTGGATTGGGAATGAGCATTGAAGATTGAGTATTGAGGATTGAAGGCTGAGAATTGTGGATTGAGGATTGAGGATTGAAGATTGAGTATTGAGGATTGAGGATTGAGGTTTGAGAATTGAGGATTGAGGATTGAGGATTGGGGATTGAGGATTGAGGACTGCGGGTTGAGGATTGTGGTTTGAGGATTGAGGATTGAGGATTGAGGACTGAGGATTGAGGATTGAGGATTGAGCATTGAGGATTGAAGGCTGAGGACTGAGGATTGAGGATTGAAGATTGAGTATTGAGGATTGAAGGTTGAGGATTGAGGATTGAGGATTGAGGATTGAGGATTGAGGATTGAGGATTGAGGATGAGGGCTGAGGGTTGAGGATTGAGGTTTGAGGGCTGAGGACTGAGGATTGAGAATTGAGAATTGAGGATAGAGGATTGAGAATTGAGGATTGAGGATTGAGGATTGAAGATTGAGGATTGGGTATTGAGGATTGAAGGATGAGGATTGAGGATTGAGGATTGAAGATTGAGTATTGAGGAATGAAGGTTGACGATTAAGGATCGAGAATTGAGCATTGAGGATTGTGGAATGAGCATGGAAGATTGAGTATTGAGGATTGAATGCTGAGGATTGTGGATTGAGGATTGAGGATTGAGG
Source organism: Calliopsis andreniformis (assembly GCF_051401765.1). Classification (NCBI taxonomy): domain Eukaryota; kingdom Metazoa; phylum Arthropoda; class Insecta; order Hymenoptera; family Andrenidae; genus Calliopsis; species Calliopsis andreniformis. Next base: position 80,511 of record NW_027480721.1, on the reverse strand, counting down.
ATAGAATATTGAGGATTGGGGACTGAGTGTTGAGGGTTGAGTGATGAGAATTGATGTTTGTGGATAGAGATTTGAAGATTGCAGATTGAGTATTTAGTAATGAAAACTGTGAATTGATGATATTCTATTGAGGATTGAGGATTGACAACAGATTGTAGAGGACTGAGGGCTGAAGATTGAGGATTCAGGATTGAGGATTCAGGATTGAGAATTGAGGAATGATGGTTGACGATTGAGGATCGAGAATTGAGGATTGTGGATTGGGAATGAGCATTGAAGATTGAGTATTGAGGATTGAAGGCTGAGGATTGTGGATTGAGGATTGAGGATTGAAGATTGAGTATTGAGGATTGAGGATTGAGGTTTGAGAATTGAGGATTGAGGATTGAGGATTGGGGATTGAGGATTGAGGACTGCGGGTTGAGGATTGTGGTTTGATAATTGAGGATTGCGCATTGAATATTGGGGATTGAGGATTGAGGATTGAATGTTGTGTATTGAAGATTGAGGATTGAAGATTGAGGATTAAGTGTTGAGAACTGAGGATTGATGATTGAGGACTGTGGTTTGAGGACTCAGGATTGAGGATTGAGGATTGAGGATTGAGGATTGAGGACTGAGGATTGAGGATTGAAGATTGAGTATTGAGGATTGAGGTTTGAGGACTGAGTATTGAGGATTGAGGATTGAGGATTGAGGATTGAGGATTGATGATTGAGGACTGTGGTTTGAGGACTGAGGATTGAGAATTGAAGATTGAGGATTGAGGATTGAGGATTGAGGATTGAGGATTGAGGATTGAAGATTGAGTATTGAGGATTGGTGATTAAGATTGAGGATTGAAGATTGAGGATTGAGGATTGAAGATTGAGGATTCGGTATTGAGGACTGAACATTGAGGATTGAGGGTTGGGGATTGAGGATCGAGGATTGAGGATTGAAGATTGATTATTAATGATTGAAAATTGAGGATTGAGAATTGAGGATTGAGGATTGAGGATTGAAGATTGAGGATTCGGTATTGAGGATTGAAGAATGAGGATTGAGTAGTGAGGATTGAGGTTTGAGGATTGAGGATTGAGGTTTGAGGATTGAGGATTGAGGATTGAGGACTGAGGATTGAGGATTGAGGATTGAGCATTGAGGATTGAAGGCTGAGGACTGAGGATTGAGGATTGAAGGTTGAGTATTGAGGATTGAGGATTGAGGTTTGAGAATTGAGGATTGAGGATTGAGGACTGAGGATTGATGATTGAGGATTGAGGATTGAGGATTGAGGACTGAGGATTGAGGATTGAAGATTGAGTATTGAGGATTGAGGATTGAGGTTTGAGAATTTAGGATTGAGGATTGAGGATTGGGGATCGAGGATTGAGGACTGCGGGTTGAGGATTGTGGTTTGATAATTGAGGATTGCGCATTGGATATTGGGGATTGAGGATTGAGGATTGAATGTTGAGTATTGAAGATTGAGGATTGAAGATTGAGGATTAAGGGTTGAGAACTGAGGATTGAGGATTGAGAATTGAGGATTGAGGATTGAGGATTGAGGATTGAGAATTGAGGATTGAGGATTGAGGATTGAAGATTGAGGATTGGGTGTTGAGGATTGAAGAATGAGGGTTGAGGACTGAGGATTGAAGATTGAGAATTGAGGAATGAAGGTTGACGATTGAGGATCGAGAATTGAGGATGGAGGATTGGGAATGAGCATTGAAGATTGAGTATTGAGGATTGAAGGCTGAGGATTGTGGATTGAGGATTGAGGATTGAGGATTGAATATTGAGGATTGGGGACTGAGTGATGAGGGCTGAGTGATGAGAATTGATGTTTGTGGATAGAGATTTGAAGATTGCAGATTGAGTATTTAGTAATGAAAACTGTGAATTGATGATATTCTATAGAGGAATGAGGATTGACAACTGATTGTAGAGGACTGAGGGCTGAAGATTGAGGATTCAGGATTGAGGATTCAGGACTGAGGTTTGAGGACTGAGGATTGAGGATTGAAGATTGAGGATTGAGGTTTGAGGATTGAGGATTGAGGTTTGAGGATTGAGGATTGAGGATTGAGGACTGAGGGATGAGGATTGAGGATTGAGCATTAATGATTGAAGATTGAAGACTGAGGATTGAGAATTGAAGATTGAGTATTGAGGATTGAGGATGGAGGTTTGAGAATTGAAGATTGAGGATTGAGGACTGAGGATTGAGGATTGAGGATTGAGCATTGAGGATTGAAGATTGAGGACTGAGGATTGAGGATTGAAGATTGAGTATTGAGGATTGAAGGTTGAGGATTGAGGATTGAGGATTGAGGATTGAGGATCGAGGATTGAGGATTGAGGATGAGGGCTGAGGGTTGAGGATTGAGGTTTGAGGGCTGAGGACTGAGGATTGAGAATTGAGAATTGAGGATAGAGGATTGAGAATTGAGGATTGAGGATTGAGGATTGAAGATTGAGGATTGGGTATTGAGGATTGAAGGATGAGGATTGAGGATTGAGGATTGAAGATTGAGTATTGAGGAATGAAGGTTGACGATTGAGGATCGAGAATTGAGCATTGAGGATTGTGGAATGAGCATGGAAGGTTGAGTATTGAGGATTGAATGCTGAGGATTGTGGATTGAGGATTGAGGATTGAGGATAGAATATTGAGGATTGGGGACTGAGTGTTGAGGGTTGAGTGATGAGAATTGATGTTTGTGGATAGAGATTTGAAGATTGCAGATTGAGTATTTAGTAATGAAAACTGTGAATTGATGATATTCTATTGAGGATTGAGGATTGACAACAGATTGTAGAGGACTGAGGGCTGAAGATTGAGGATTCAGGATTGAGGATTCAGGATTGAGAATTGAGGAATGATGGTTGACGATTGAGGATCGAGAATTGAGGATTGTGGATTGGGAATGAGCATTGAAGATTGAGTATTGAGGATTGAAGGCTGAGGATTGTGGATTGAGGATTGAGGATTGAAGATTGAGTATTGAGGATTGAGGATTGAGGTTTGAGAATTGAGGATTGAGGATTGAGGATTGGGGATTGAGGATTGAGGACTGCGGGTTGAGGATTGTTGTTTGATAATTGAGGATTGCGCATTGAATATTGGGGATTGAGGATTGAGGATTGAATGTTGTGTATTGAAGATTGAGGATTGAAGATTGAGGATTAAGTGTTGAGAACTGAGGATTGATGATTGAGGACTGTGGTTTGAGGACTGAGGATTGAGGATTGAGGATTGAGGATTGAGGATTGAGGACTGAGGATTGAGGATTGAGGATTGAGCATTGAGGATTGAAGGCTGAGGACTGAGGATTGAGGATTGAAGGTTGAGTATTGAGGATTGAGGATTGAGGTTTGAGAATTGAGGATTGAGGATTGAGGACTGAGGATTGATGATTGAGGATTGAGGATTGAGGATTGAGGACTGAGGATTGAGGATTGAAGATTGAGTATTGAGGATTGAGGATTGAGGTTTGAGAATTTAGGATTGAGGATTGAGGATTGGGGATCGAGGATTGAGGACTGCGGGTTGAGGATTGTGGTTTGATAATTGAGGATTGCGAATTGGATATTGGGGATTGAGGATTGAGGATTGAATGTTGAGTATTGAAGATTGAGGATTGAAGATTGAGGATTAAGGGTTGAGAACTGAGGATTGAGGATTGAGAATTGAGGATTGAGGATTGAGGATTGAGGATTGAGAATTGAGGATTGAGGATTGAGGATTGAAGGTTGAGGATTGGGTGTTGAGGATTGAAGAATGAGGGTTGAGGACTGAGGATTGAAGATTGAGAATTGAGGAATGAAGGTTGACGATTGAGGATCGAGAATTGAGGATGGAGGATTGGGAATGAGCATTGAAGATTGAGTATTGAGGATTGAAGGCTGAGGATTGTGGATTGAGGATTGAGGATTGAGGATTGAATATTGAGGATTGGGGACTGAGTGATGAGGGCTGAGTGATGAGAATTGATGTTTGTGGATAGAGATTTGAAGATTGCAGATTGAGTATTTAGTAATGAAAACTGTGAATTGATGATATTCTATAGAGGAATGAGGATTGACAACTGATTGTAGAGGACTGAGGGCTGAAGATTGAGGATTCAGGATTGAGGATTCAGGACTGAGGTTTGAGGACTGAGGATTGAGGATTGAAGATTGAGGATTGAGGTTTGAGGATTGAGGATTGAGGTTTGAGGATTGAGGATTGAGGATTGAGGACTGAGGGATGAGGATTGAGGATTGAGCATTAATGATTGAAGATTGAAGACTGAGGATTGAGAATTGAAGATTGAGTATTGAGGATTGAGGATGGAGGTTTGAGAATTGAAGATTGAGGATTGAGGACTGAGGATTGAGGATTGAGGATTGAGCATTGAGGATTGAAGATTGAGGACTGAGGATTGAGGATTGAAGATTGAGTATTGAGGATTGAAGGTTGAGGATTGAGGATTGAGGATTGAGGATTGAGGATTGAGGATTGAGGATTGAGGATGAGGGCTGAGGGTTGAGGATTGAGGTTTGAGGGCTGAGGACTGAGGATTGAGAATTGAGAATTGAGGATAGAGGATTGAGAATTGAGGATTGAGGATTGAGGATTGAAGATTGAGGATTGGGTATTGAGGATTGAAGGATGAGGATTGAGGATTGAGGATTGAAGATTGAGTATTGAGGAATGAAGGTTGACGATTGAGGATCGAGAATTGAGCATTGAGGATTGTGGAATGAGCATGGAAGGTTGAGTATTGAGGATTGAATGCTGAGGATTGTGGATTGAGGATTGAGGATTGAGGATAGAATATTGAGGATTGGGGACTGAGTGTTGAGGGTTGAGTGATGAGAATTGATGTTTGTGGATAGAGATTTGAAGATTGCAGATTGAGTATTTAGTAATGAAAACTGTGAATTGATGATATTCTATTGAGGATTGAGGATTGACAACAGATTGTAGAGGACTGAGGGCTGAAGATTGAGGATTCAGGATTGAGGATTCAGGATTGAGAATTGAGGAATGATGGTTGACGATTGAGGATCGAGAATTGAGGATTGTGGATTGGGAATGAGCATTGAAGATTGAGTATTGAGGATTGAAGGCTGAGGATTGTGGATTGAGGATTGAGGATTGAAGATTGAGTATTGAGGATTGAGGATTGAGGTTTGAGAATTGAGGATTGAGGATTGAGGATTGGGGATTGAGGATTGAGGACTGCGGGTTGAGGATTGTTGTTTGATAATTGAGGATTGCGCATTGAATATTGGGGATTGAGGATTGAGGATTGAATGTTGTGTATTGAAGATTGAGGATTGAAGATTGAGGATTAAGTGTTGAGAACTGAGGATTGATGATTGAGGACTGTGGTTTGAGGACTGAGGATTGAGGATTGAGGATTGAGGATTGAGGATTGAGGACTGAGGATTGAGGATTGAGGATTGAGCATTGAGGATTGAAGGCTGAGGACTGAGGATTGAGGATTGAAGGTTGAGTATTGAGGATTGAGGATTGAGGTTTGAGAATTGAGGATTGAGGATTGAGGACTGAGGATTGATGATTGAGGATTGAGGATTGAGGATTGAGGACTGAGGATTGAGGATTGAAGATTGAGTATTGAGGATTGAGGATTGAGGTTTGAGAATTTAGGATTGAGGATTGAGGATTGGGGATCGAGGATTGAGGACTGCGGGTTGAGGATTGTGGTTTGATAATTGAGGATTGCGAATTGGATATTGGGGATTGAGGATTGAGGATTGAATGTTGAGTATTGAAGATTGAGGATTGAAGATTGAGGATTAAGGGTTGAGAACTGAGGATTGAGGATTGAGAATTGAGGATTGAGGATTGAGGATTGAGGATTGAGAATTGAGGATTGAGGATTGAGGATTGAAGGTTGAGGATTGGGTGTTGAGGATTGAAGAATGAGGGTTGAGGACTGAGGATTGAAGATTGAGAATTGAGGAATGAAGGTTGACGATTGAGGATCGAGAATTGAGGATGGAGGATTGGGAATGAGCATTGAAGATTGAGTATTGAGGATTGAAGGCTGAGGATTGTGGATTGAGGATTGAGGATTGAGGATTGAATATTGAGGATTGGGGACTGAGTGATGAGGGCTGAGTGATGAGAATTGATGTTTGTGGATAGAGATTTGAAGATTGCAGATTGAGTATTTAGTAATGAAAACTGTGAATTGATGATATTCTATAGAGGAATGAGGATTGACAACTGATTGTAGAGGACTGAGGGCTGAAGATTGAGGATTCAGGATTGAGGATTCAGGACTGAGGTTTGAGGACTGAGGATTGAGGATTGAAGATTGAGGATTGAGGTTTGAGGATTGAGGATTGAGGTTTGAGGATTGAGGATTGAGGATTGAGGACTGAGGGATGAGGATTGAGGATTGAGCATTAATGATTGAAGATTGAAGACTGAGGATTGAGAATTGAAGATTGAGTATTGAGGATTGAGGATGGAGGTTTGAGAATTGAAGATTGAGGATTGAGGACTGAGGATTGAGGATTGAGGATTGAGCATTGAGGATTGAAGATTGAGGACTGAGGATTGAGGATTGAAGATTGAGTATTGAGGATTGAAGGTTGAGGATTGAGGATTGAGGATTGAGGATTGAGGATTGAGGATTGAGGATTGAGGATGAGGGCTGAGGGTTGAGGATTGAGGTTTGAGGGCTGAGGACTGAGGATTGAGAATTGAGAATTGAGGATAGAGGATTGAGAATTGAGGATTGAGGATTGAGGATTGAAGATTGAGGATTGGGTATTGAGGATTGAAGGATGAGGATTGAGGATTGAGGATTGAAGATTGAGTATTGAGGAATGAAGGTTGACGATTGAGGATCGAGAATTGAGCATTGAGGATTGTGGAATGAGCATGGAAGGTTGAGTATTGAGGATTGAATGCTGAGGATTGTGGATTGAGGATTGAGGATTGAGGATAGAATATTGAGGATTGGGGACTGAGTGTTGAGGGTTGAGTGATGAGAATTGATGTTTGTGGATAGAGATTTGAAGATTGCAGATTGAGTATTTAGTAATGAAAACTGTGAATTGATGATATTCTATTGAGGATTGAGGATTGACAACAGATTGTAGAGGACTGAGGGCTGAAGATTGAGGATTCAGGATTGAGGATTCAGGATTGAGAATTGAGGAATGATGGTTGACGATTGAGGATCGAGAATTGAGGATTGTGGATTGGGAATGAGCATTGAAGATTGAGTATTGAGGATTGAAGGCTGAGGATTGTGGATTGAGGATTGAGGATTGAAGATTGAGTATTGAGGATTGAGGATTGAGGTTTGAGAATTGAGGATTGAGGATTGAGGATTGGGGATTGAGGATTGAGGACTGCGGGTTGAGGATTGTTGTTTGATAATTGAGGATTGCGCATTGAATATTGGGGATTGAGGATTGAGGATTGAATGTTGTGTATTGAAGATTGAGGATTGAAGATTGAGGATTAAGTGTTGAGAACTGAGGATTGATGATTGAGGACTGTGGTTTGAGGACTGAGGATTGAGGATTGAGGATTGAGGATTGAGGATTGAGGACTGAGGATTGAGGATTGAGGATTGAGCATTGAGGATTGAAGGCTGAGGACTGAGGATTGAGGATTGAAGGTTGAGTATTGAGGATTGAGGATTGAGGTTTGAGAATTGAGGATTGAGGATTGAGGACTGAGGATTGATGATTGAGGATTGAGGATTGAGGATTGAGGACTGAGGATTGAGGATTGAAGATTGAGTATTGAGGATTGAGGATTGAGGTTTGAGAATTTAGGATTGAGGATTGAGGATTGGGGATCGAGGATTGAGGACTGCGGGTTGAGGATTGTGGTTTGATAATTGAGGATTGCGAATTGGATATTGGGGATTGAGGATTGAGGATTGAATGTTGAGTATTGAAGATTGAGGATTGAAGATTGAGGATTAAGGGTTGAGAACTGAGGATTGAGGATTGAGAATTGAGGATTGAGGATTGAGGATTGAGGATTGAGAATTGAGGATTGAGGATTGAGGATTGAAGGTTGAGGATTGGGTGTTGAGGATTGAAGAATGAGGGTTGAGGACTGAGGATTGAGGATTGAGAATTGAGGAATGAAGGTTGACGATTGAGGATCGAGAATTGAGGATGGAGGATTGGGAATGAGCATTGAAGATTGAGTATTGAGGATTGAAGGCTGAGGATTGTGGATTGAGGATTGAGGATTGAGGATTGAATATTGAGGATTGGGGACTGAGTGATGAGGGCTGAGTGATGAGAATTGATGTTTGTGGATAGAGATTTGAAGATTGCAGATTGAGTATTTAGTAATGAAAACTGTGAATTGATGATATTCTATAGAGGAATGAGGATTGACAACTGATTGTAGAGGACTGAGGGCTGAAGATTGAGGATTCAGGATTGAGGATTCAGGACTGAGGTTTGAGGACTGAGGATTGAGGATTGAAGATTGAGGATTGAGGTTTGAGGATTGAGGATTGAGGTTTGAGGATTGAGGATTGAGGATTGAGGACTGAGGGATGAGGATTGAGGATTGAGCATTAATGATTGAAGATTGAAGACTGAGGATTGAGAATTGAAGATTGAGTATTGAGGATTGAGGATGGAGGTTTGAGAATTGAAGATTGAGGATTGAGGACTGAGGATTGAGGATTGAGGATTGAGCATTGAGGATTGAAGATTGAGGACTGAGGATTGAGGATTGAAGATTGAGTATTGAGGATTGAAGGTTGAGGATTGAGGATTGAGGATTGAGGATTGAGGATTGAGGATTGAGGATTGAGGATGAGGGCTGAGGGTTGAGGATTGAGGTTTGAGGGCTGAGGACTGAGGATTGAGAATTGAGAATTGAGGATAGAGGATTGAGAATTGAGGATTGAGGATTGAGGATTGAAGGTTGAGGATTGGGTATTGAGGATTGAAGGATGAGGATTGAGGATTGAGGATTGAAGATTGAGTATTGAGGAATGAAGGTTGACGATTGAGGATCGAGAATTGAGCATTGAGGATTGTGGAATGAGCATGGAAGGTTGAGTATTGAGGATTGAATGCTGAGGATTGTGGATTGAGGATTGAGGATTGAGGATAGAATATTGAGGACTGGGGACTGAGTGTTGAGGGTTGAGTGATGAGAATTGATGTTTGTGGATAGAGATTTGAAGATTGCAGATTGAGTATTTAGTAATGAAAACTGTGAATTGATGATATTCTATTGAGGATTGAGGATTGACAACAGATTGTAGAGGACTGAGGGCTGAAGATTGAGGATTCAGGATTGAGGATTCAGGATTGAGAATTGAGGAATGATGGTTGACGATTGAGGATCGAGAATTGAGGATTGTGGATTGGGAATGAGCATTGAAGATTGAGTATTGAGGATTGAAGGCTGAGGATTGTGGATTGAGGATTGAGGATTGAAGATTGAGTATTGAGGATTGAGGATTGAGGTTTGAGAATTGAGGATTGAGGATTGAGGATTGGGGATTGAGGATTGAGGACTGCGGGTTGAGGATTGTTGTTTGATAATTGAGGATTGCGCATTGAATATTGGGGATTGAGGATTGAGGATTGAATGTTGTGTATTGAAGATTGAGGATTGAAGATTGAGGATTAAGTGTTGAGAACTGAGGATTGATGATTGAGGACTGTGGTTTGAGGACTGAGGATTGAGGATTGAGGATTGAGGATTGAGGATTGAGGACTGAGGATTGAGGATTGAGGATTGAGCATTGAGGATTGAAGGCTGAGGACTGAGGATTGAGGATTGAAGGTTGAGTATTGAGGATTGAGGATTGAGGTTTGAGAATTGAGGATTGAGGATTGAGGACTGAGGATTGATGATTGAGGATTGAGGATTGAGGATTGAGGACTGAGGATTGAGGATTGAAGATTGAGTATTGAGGATTGAGGATTGAGGTTTGAGAATTTAGGATTGAGGATTGAGGATTGGGGATCGAGGATTGAGGACTGCGGGTTGAGGATTGTGGTTTGATAATTGAGGATTGCGAATTGGATATTGGGGATTGAGGATTGAGGATTGAATGTTGAGTATTGAAGATTGAGGATTGAAGATTGAGGATTAAGGGTTGAGAACTGAGGATTGAGGATTGAGAATTGAGGATTGAGGATTGAGGATTGAGGATTGAGAATTGAGGATTGAGGATTGAGGATTGAAGGTTGAGGATTGGGTGTTGAGGATTGAAGAATGAGGGTTGAGGACTGAGGATTGAAGATTGAGAATTGAGGAATGAAGGTTGACGATTGAGGATCGAGAATTGAGGATGGAGGATTGGGAATGAGCATTGAAGATTGAGTATTGAGGATTGAAGGCTGAGGATTGTGGATTGAGGATTGAGGATTGAGGATTGAACATTGAGGATTGGGGACTGAGTGATGAAGGCTGAGTGATGAGAATTGATGTTTGTGGATAGAGATTTGAAGATTGCAGATTGAGTATTTAGTAATGAAAACTGTGAATTGATGATATTCTATAGAGGAATGAGGATTGACAACTGATTGTAGAGGACTGAGGGCTGAAGATTGAGGATTCAGGATTGAGGATTCAGGACTGAGGTTTGAGGACTGAGGATTGAGGATTGAAGATTGAGGATTGAGGTTTGAGGATTGAGGATTGAGGTTTGAGGATTGAGGATTGAGGATTGAGGACTGAGGGATGAGGATTGAGGATTGAGCATTGATGATTGAAGATTGAAGACTGAGGATTGAGAATTGAAGATTGAGTATTGAGGATTGAGGATGGAGGTTTGAGAATTGAAGATTGAGGATTGAGGACTGAGGATTGAGGATTGAGGATTGAGCATTGAGGATTGAAGATTGAGGACTGAGGATTGAGGATTGAAGATTGAGTATTGAGGATTGAAGGTTGAGGATTGAGGATTGAGGATTGAGGATTGAGGATTGAGGATTGAGGATTGAGGATGAGGGCTGAGGGTTGAGGATTGAGGTTTGAGGGCTGAGTACTGAGGATTGAGAATTGAGAATTGAGGATAGAGGATTGAGAATTGAGGATTGAGGATTGAGGATTGAAGATTGAGGATTGGGTATTGAGGATTGAAGGATGAGGATTGAGGATTGAGGATTGAAGATTGAGTATTGAGGAATGAAGGTTGACGATTGAGGATCGAGAATTGAGCATTGAGGATTGTGGAATGAGCATGGAAGATTGAGTATTGAGGATTGAATGCTGAGGATTGTGGATTGAGGATTGAGGATTGAGGATAGAATATTGAGGATTGGGGACTGAGTGTTGAGGGTTGAGTGATGAGAATTGATGTTTGTGGATAGAGATTTGAAGATTGCAGATTGAGTATTTAGTAATGAAAACTGTGAATTGATGATATTCTATTGAGGATTGAGGATTGACAACAGATTGTAGAGGACTGAGGGCTGAAGATTGAGGATTCAGGATTGAGGATTCAGGATTGAGAATTGAGGAATGATGGTTGACGATTGAGGATCGAGAATTGAGGATTGTGGATTGGGAATGAGCATTGAAGATTGAGTATTGAGGATTGAAGGCTGAGGATTGTGGATTGAGGATTGAGGATTGAAGATTGAGTATTGAGGATTGAGGATTGAGGTTTGAGAATTGAGGATTGAGGATTGAGGATTGGGGATTGAGGATTGAGGACTGCGGGTTGAGGATTGTTGTTTGATAATTGAGGATTGCGCATTGAATATTGGGGATTGAGGATTGAGGATTGAATGTTGTGTATTGAAGATTGAGGATTGAAGATTGAGGATTAAGTGTTGAGAACTGAGGATTGATGATTGAGGACTGTGGTTTGAGGACTGAGGATTGAGGATTGAGGATTGAGGATAGAGGATTGAGGACTGAGGATTGAGGATTGAAGATTGAGTATTGAGGATTGAGGTTTGAGGACTGAGTATTGAGGATTGAGGATTGAGGATTGAGGATTGAGGATTGATGATTGAGGACTGTGGTTTGAGGACTGAGGATTGAGAATTGAAGATTGAGGATTGAGGATTGAGGATTGAGGATTGAGGATTGAAGGTTGAGGATTGGTGATTAAGATTGAGGATTGAAGATTGAGGATTGAGGATTGAAGATTGAGGATTCGGTATTGAGGACTGAACATTGAGGATTGAGGGTTGGGGATTGAGGATCGAGGATTGAGGATTGAAGATTGATTATTAATGATTGAAAATTGAGGATTGAGAATTGAGGATTGAGGATTGAGGATTGAAGATTGAGGATTCGGTATTGAGGATTGAAGAATGAGGATTGAGTAGTGAGGATTGAGGTTTGAGGATTGAGGATTGAGGTTTGAGGATTGAGGATTGAGGATTGAGGACTGAGGATTGAGGATTGAGGATTGAGCATTGAGGATTGAAGGCTGAGGACTGAGGATTGAGGATTGAAGGTTGAGTATTGAGGATTGAGGATTGAGGTTTGAGAATTGAGGATTGAGGATTGAGGACTGAGGATTGAGGATTGAGGATTGAGGATTGAGGATTGAGGACTGAGGATTGAGGATTGAAGATTGAGTATTGAGGATTGAGGATTGAGGTTTGAGAATTTAGGATTGAGGATTGAGGAGTGGGGATCGAGGATTGAGGACTGCGGGTTGAGGATTGTGGTTTGATAATTGAGGATTGCGCATTGAATATTGGGGATTGAGGATTGAGGATTGAATGTTGAGTATTGAAGATTGAGGATTGAAGATTGAGGATTAAGGGTTGAGAACTGAGGATTGAGGATTGAGAATTGAGGATTGAGGATTGAGGATTGAGGATTGAGAATTGAGGATTGAGGATTGAGGATTGAAGATTGAGGATTGGGTGTTGAGGATTGAAGAATGAGGGTTGAGGACTGAGGATTGAAGATTGAGAATTGAGGAATGAAGGTTGACGATTGAGGATCGAGAATTGAGGATGGAGGATTGGGAATGAGCATTGAAGATTGAGTATTGAGGATTGAAGGCTGAGGGTTGTGGATTGAGGATTGAGGATTGAGGATTGAATATTGAGGATTGGGGACTGAGTGATGGGGGCTGAGTGATGAGAATTGATGTTTGTGGATAGAGATTTGAAGATTGCAGATTGAGTATTTAGTAATGAAAACTGTGAATTGATGATATTCTATAGAGGAATGAGGATTGACAACTGATTGTAGAGGACTGAGGGCTGAAGATTGAGGATTCAGGATTGAGGATTCAGGACTGAGGTTTGAGGACTGAGGATTGAGGATTGAAGATTGAGGATTGAGGTTTGAGGATTGAGGATTGAGGTTTGAGGATTGAGGATTGAGGATTGAGGACTGAGGGATGAGGATTGAGGATTGAGCATTGATGATTGAAGATTGAAGACTGAGGATTGAGGATTGAAGATTGAGTATTGAGGATTGAGGATGGAGGTTTGAGAATTGAAGATTGAGGATTGAGGACTGAGGATTGAGGATTGAGGATTGAGCATTGAGGATTGAAGATTGAGGACTGAGGATTGAGGATTGAAGATTGAGTATTGAGGATTGAAGGTTGAGGATTGAGGATTGAGGATTGAGGATTGAGGATTGAGGATTGAGGATTGAGGATGAGGGCTGAGGGTTGAGGATTGAGGTTTGAGGGCTGAGGACTGAGGATTGAGAATTGAGAATTGAGGATAGAGGATTGAGAATTGAGGATTGAGGATTGAGGATTGAAGATTGAGGATTGGGTATTGAGGATTGAAGGATGAGGATTGAGGATTGAGGATTGAAGATTGAGTATTGAGGAATGAAGGTTGACGATTGAGGATCGAGAATTGAGCATTGAGGATTGTGGAATGAGCATGGAAGATTGAGTATTGAGGATTGAATGCTGAGGATTGTGGATTGAGGATTGAGGATTGAGGATAGAATATTGAGGATTGGGGACTGAGTGTTGAGGGTTGAGTGATGAGAATTGATGTTTGTGGATAGAGATTTGAAGATTGCAGATTGAGTATTTAGTAATGAAAACTGTGAATTGATGATATTCTATTGAGGATTGAGGATTGACAACAGATTGTAGAGGACTGAGGGCTGAAGATTGAGGATTCAGGATTGAGGATTCAGGATTGAGAATTGAGGAATGATGGTTGACGATTGAGGATCGAGAATTGAGGATTGTGGATTGGGAATGAGCATTGAAGATTGAGTATTGAGGATTGAAGGCTGAGGATTGTGGATTGAGGATTGAGGATTGAAGATTGAGTATTGAGGATTGAGGATTGAGGTTTGAGAATTGAGGATTGAGGATTGAGGATTGGGGATTGAGGATTGAGGACTGCGGGTTGAGGATTGTGGTTTGATAATTGAGGATTGCGCATTGAATATTGGGGATTGAGGATTGAGGATTGAATGTTGTGTATTGAAGATTGAGGATTGAAGATTGAGGATTAAGTGTTGAGAACTGAGGATTGATGATTGAGGACTGTGGTTTGAGGACTGAGGATTGAGGATTGAGGATTGAGGATTGAGGATTGAGGACTGAGGATTGAGGATTGAAGATTGAGTATTGAGGATTGAGGTTTGAGGACTGAGTATTGAGGATTGAGGATTGAGGATTGAGGATTGAGGATTGATGATTGAGGACTGTGGTTTGAGGACTGAGGATTGAGAATTGAAGATTGAGGATTGAGGATTGAGGATTGAGGATTGAGGATTGAAGATTGAGTATTGAGGATTGGTGATTAAGATTGAGGATTGAAGATTGAGGATTGAGGATTGAAGATTGAGGATTCGGTATTGAGGACTGAACATTGAGGATTGAGGGTTGGGGATTGAGGATCGAGGATTGAGGATTGAAGATTGATTATTAATGATTGAAAATTGAGGATTGAGAATTGAGGATTGAGGATTGAGGATTGAAGATTGAGGATTCGGTATTGAGGATTGAAGAATGAGGATTGAGTAGTGAGGATTGAGGTTTGAGGATTGAGGATTGAGGTTTGAGGATTGAGGATTGAGGATTGAGGACTGAGGATTGAGGATTGAGGATTGAGCATTGAGGATTGAAGGCTGAGGACTGAGGATTGAGGATTGAAGGCTGAGTATCGAGGATTGAGGATTGAGGTTTGAGAATTGAGGATTGAGGATTGAGGACTGAGGATTGAGGATTGAGGATTGAGGATTGAGGATTGAGGACTGAGGATTGAGGATTGAAGATTGAGTATTGAGGATTGAGGATTGAGGTTTGAGAATTTAGGATTGAGGATTGAGGATTGGGGATCGAGGATTGAGGACTGCGGGTTGAGGATTGTGGTTTGATAATTGAGGATTGCGCATTGAATATTGGGGATTGAGGATTGAGGATTGAATGTTGAGTATTGAAGATTGAGGATTGAAGATTGAGGATTAAGAGTTGAGAACTGAGGATTGAGGATTGAGAATTGAGGATTGAGGATTGAGGATTGAGGATTGAGAATTGAGGATTGAGGATTGAGGATTGAAGATTGAGGATTGGGTGTTGAGGATTGAAGAATGAGGGTTGAGGACTGAGGATTGAAGATTGAGAATTGAGGAATGAAGGTTGACGATTGAGGATCGAGAATTGAGGATGGAGGATTGGGAATGAGCATTGAAGATTGAGTATTGAGGATTGAAGGCTGAGGATTGTGGATTGAGGATTGAGGATTGAGGACTGAATATTGAGGATTGGGGACTGAGTGATGAGGGCTGAGTGATGAGAATTGATGTTTGTGGATAGAGATTTGAAGATTGCAGATTGAGTATTTAGTAATGAAAACTGTGAATTGATGATATTCTATAGAGGAATGAGGATTGACAACTGATTGTAGAGGACTGAGGGCTGAAGATTGAGGATTCAGGATTGAGGATTCAGGACTGAGGTTTGAGGACTGAGGATTGAGGATTGAAGATTGAGGATTGAGGTTTGAGGATTGAGGATTGAGGTTTGAGGATTGAGGATTGAGGATTGAGGACTGAGGGATGAGGATTGAGGATTGAGCATTGATGATTGAAGATTGAAGACTGAGGATTGAGGATTGAAGATTGAGTATTGAGGATTGAGGATGGAGGTTTGAGAATTGAAGATTGAGGATTGAGGACTGAGGATTGAGGATTGAGGATTGAGCATTGAGGATTGATGATTGAGGACTGAGGATTGAGGATTGAAGATTGAGTATTGAGGATTGAAGGTTGAGGATTGAGGATTGAGGATTGAGGATTGAGGATTGAGGATTGAGGATTGAGGATGAGGGCTGAGGGTTGAGGATTGAGGTTTGAGGGCTGAGGACTGAGGATTGAGAATTGAGAATTGAGGATAGAGGATTGAGAATTGAGGATTGAGGATTGAGGATTGAAGATTGAGGATTGGGTATTGAGGATTGAAGGATGAGGATTGAGGATTGAGGATTGAAGATTGAGTATTGAGGAATGAAGGTTGACGATTGAGGATCTAGAATTGAGCATTGAGGATTGTGGAATGAGCATGGAAGATTGAGTATTGAGGATTGAATGCTGAGGATTGTGGATTGAGGATTGAGGATTGAGGATAGAATATTGAGGATTGGGGACTGAGTGTTGAGGGTTGAGTGATGAGAATTGATGTTTGTGGATAGAGATTTGAAGATTGCAGATTGAGTATTTAGTAATGAAAACTGTGAATTGATGATATTCTATTGAGGATTGAGGATTGACAACAGATTCTAGAGGACTGAGGGCTGAAGATTGAGGATTCAGGATTGAGGATTCAGGATTGAGAATTGAGGAATGATGGTTGACGATTGAGGATCGAGAATTGAGGATTGTGGATTGGGAATGAGCATTGAAGATTGAGTATTGAGGATTGAAGGCTGAGGATTGTGGATTGAGGATTGAGGATTGAAGATTGAGTATTGAGGATTGAGGATTGAGGTTTGAGAATTGAGGATTGAGGATTGAGGATTCGGGATTGAGGATTGAGGACTGCGGGTTGAGGATTGTGGTTTGATAATTGAGGATTGCGCATTGAATATTGGGGATTGAGGATTGAGGATTGAATGTTGTGTATTGAAGATTGAGGATTGAAGATTGAGGATTAAGTGTTGAGAACTGAGGATTGATGATTGAGGACTGTGGTTTGAGGACTGAGGATTGAGGATTGAGGATTGAGGATTGAGGATTGAGGACTGAGGATTGAGGATTGAAGATTGAGTATTGAGGATTGAGGTTTGAGGACTGAGTATTGAGGATTGAGGATTGAGGATTGAGGATTGAGGATTGATGATTGAGGACTGTGGTTTGAGGACTGAGGATTGAGAATTGAAGATTGAGGATTGAGGATTGAGGATTGAGGATTGAGGATTGAGGATTGAGGATTGAAGATTGAGTATTGAGGATTGGTGATTAAGATTGAGGATTGAAGATTGAGGATTGAGGATTGAAGATTGAGGATTCGGTATTGAGGACTGAACATTGAGGATTGAGGGTTGGGGATTGAGTATCGAGGATTGAGGATTGAAGATTGATTATTAATGATTGAAAATTGAGGATTGAGAATTGAGGATTGAGGATTGAGGATTGAAGATTGAGGATTCGGTATTGAGGATTGAAGAATGAGGATTGAGTAGTGAGGATTGAGGTTTGAGGATTGAGGATTGAGGTTTGAGGATTGAGGATTGAGGATTGAGGTCTGAACATTGAGGATTGAGGGTTGGGGATTGAGGATCGAGGATTGAGGATTGAATATTGATTATTAATGATTGAAAATTGAGGATTGAGAATTGAGGATTGAGGATTGAGGATTGAAGATTTAGGATTCGGTATTGAGGATTGAAGAATGAGGATTGAGTAGTGAGGATTGAGGTTTGAGGATTGAGGATTGAGGTTTGAGGATTGAGGATTGAGGATTGAGGACTGAGGATTGAGGATTGAGGATTGAGCATTGAGGATTGAAGGCTGAGGACTGAGGATTGAGGATTGAAGGTTGAGTATTGAGGATTGAGGATTGAGGTTTGAGAATTGAGGATTGAGGATTGAGGACTGAGGATTGAGGATTGAGGATTGAGGATTGAGGATTGAGGACTGAGGATTGAGGATTGAAGATTGAGTATTGAGGATTGAGGATTGAGGTTTGAGAATTTAGGATTGAGGATTGAGGATTGGGGATCGAGGATTGAGGACTGCGGGTTGAGGATTGTGGTTTGATAATTGAGGATTGCGCATTGGATATTGGGGATTGAGGATTGAGGATTGAATGTTGAGTATTGAAGATTGAGGATTGAAGATTGAGGATTAAGGGTTGAGAACTGAGGATTGAGGATTGAGAATTGAGGATTGAGGATTGAGGATTGAGGATTGAGAATTGAGGATTGAGGATTGAGGATTGAAGATTGAGGATTGGGTGTTGAGGATTGAAGAATGAGGGTTGAGGACTGAGGATTGAAGATTGAGAATTGAGGAATGAAGGTTGACGATTGAGGATCGAGAATTGAGGATGGAGGATTGGGAATGAGCATTGAAGATTGAGTATTGAGGATTGAAGGCTGAGGATTGTGGATTGAGGATTGAGGATTGAGGATTGAATATTGAGGATTGGGGACTGAGTGATGAGGGCTGAGTGATGAGGATTGATGTTTGTGGATAGAGATTTGAAGATTGCAGATTGAGTATTTAGTAATGAAAACTGTTAATTGATGATATTCTATAGAGGAATGAGGATTGACAACTGATTGTAGAGGACTGAGGGCTGAAGATTGAGGATTCAGGATTGAGGATTCAGGACTGAGGTTTGAGGACTGAGGATTGAGGATTGAAGATTGAGGATTGAGGTTTGAGGATTGAGGATTGAGGTTTGAGGATTGAGGATTGAGGATTGAGGACTGAGGGATGAGGATTGAGGATTGAGCATTGATGATTGAAGATTGAAGACTGAGGATTGAGGATTGAAGATTGAGTATTGAGGATTGAGGATGGAGGTTTGAGAATTGAAGATTGAGGATTGAGGACTGAGGATTGAGGATTGAGGATTGAGCATTGAGGATTGAAGATTGAGGACTGAGGATTGAGGATTGAAGATTGAGTATTGAGGATTGAAGGTTGAGGATTGAGGATTGAGGATTGAGGATTGAGGATTGAGGATTGAGGATTGAGGATGAGGGCTGAGGGTTGAGGATTGAGGTTTGAGGGCTGAGGACTGAGGATTGAGAATTGAGAATTGAGGATAGAGGATTGAGAATTGAGGATTGAGGATTGAGGATTGAAGATTGAGGATTGGGTATTGAGGATTGAAGGATGAGGATTGAGGATTGAGGATTGAAGATTGAGTATTGAGGAATGAAGGTTGACGATTGAGGATCGAGAATTGAGCATTGAGGATTGTGGAATGAGCATGGAAGATTGAGTATTGAGGATTGAATGCTGAGGATTGTGGATTGAGGATTGAGGATTGAGGATAGAATATTGAGGATTGGGGACTGAGTGTTGAGGGTTGAGTGATGAGAATTGATGTTTGTGGATAGAGATTTGAAGATTGCAGATTGAGTATTTAGTAATGAAAACTGTGAATTGATGATATTCTATTGAGGATTGAGGATTGACAACAGATTGTAGAGGACTGAGGGCTGAAGATTGAGGATTCAGGATTGAGGATTCAGGATTGAGAATTGAGGAATGATGGTTGACGATTGAGGATCGAGAATTGAGGATTGTGGATTGGGAATGAGCATTGAAGATTGAGTATTGAGGATTGAAGGCTGAGGATTGTGGATTGAGGATTGAGGATTGAAGATTGAGTATTGAGGATTGAGGATTGAGGTTTGAGAATTGAGGATTGAGGATTGAGGATTGGGGATTGAGGATTGAGGACTGCGGGTTGAGGATTGTGGTTTGATAATTGAGGATTGCGCATTGAATATTGGGGATTGAGGATTGAGGATTGAATGTTGTGTATTGAAGATTGAGGATTGAAGATTGAGGATTAAGTGTTGAGACCTGAGGATTGATGATTGAGGACTGTGGTTTGAGGACTGAGGATTGAGGATTGAGGATTGAGGATTGAGGATTGAGGTCTGAGGATTGAGGATTGAAGATTGAGTATTGAGGATTGAGGTTTGAGGACTGAGTATTGAGGATTGAGGATTGAGGATTGAGGATTGAGGATTGATGATTGAGGACTGTGGTTTGAGGACTGAGGATTGAGAATTGAAGATTGAGGATTGAGGATTGAGGATTGAGGATTGAGGATTGAAGATTGAGTATTGAGGATTGGTGATTAAGATTGAGGGTTGAAGATTGAGGATTGAGGATTGAAGATTGAGGATTCGGTATTGAGGACTGAACATTGAGGATTGAGGGTTGGGGATTGAGGATCGAGGATTGAGGATTGAAGATTGATTATTAATGATTGAAAATTGAGGATTGAGAATTGAGGATTGAGGATTGAGGATTGAAGATTGAGGATTCGGTATTGAGGATTGAAGAATGAGGATTGAGTAGTGAGGATTGAGGTTTGAGGATTGAGGATTGAGGTTTGAGGATTGAGGATTGAGGATTGAGGACTGAGGATTGAGGATTGAGGATTGAGCATTGAGGATTGAAGGCTGAGGACTGAGGATTGAGGATTGAAGGTTGAGTATTGAGGATTGAGGATTGAGGTTTGAGAATTGAGGATTGAGGATTGAGGACTGAGGATTGATGATTGAGGATTGAGGATTGAGGATTGAGGACTGAGGATTGAGGATTGAAGATTGAGTATTGAGGATTGAGGATTGAGGTTTGAGAATTTAGGATTGAGGATTGAGGATTGGGGATCGAGGATTGAGGACTGCGGGTTGAGGATTGTGGTTTGATAATTGAGGATTGCGCATTGAATATTGGGGATTGAGGATTGAGGATTGAATGTTGAGTATTGAAGATTGAGGATTGAAGATTGAGGATTAAGTGTTGAGAACTGAGGATTGAGGATTGAGAATTGAGGATTGAGGATTGAGGATTGAGGATTGAGAATTGAGGATTGAGGATTGAGGATTGAAGATTGAGGATTGGGTGTTGAGGATTGAAGAATGAGGGTTGAGGACTGAGGATTGAAGATTGAGAATTGAGGAATGAAGGTTGACGATTGAGGATCGAGAATTGAGGATGGAGGATTGGGAATGAGCATTGAAGATTGAGTATTGAGGATTGAAGGCTGAGGATTGTGGATTGAGGATTGAGGATTGAGGATTGAATATTGAGGATTGGGGACTGAGTGATGAGGGCTGAGTGATGAGAATTGATGTTTGTGGATAGAGATTTGAAGATTGCAGATTGAGTATTTAGTAATGAAAACTGTGAATTGATGATATTCTATAGAGGAATGAGGATTGACAACAGATTGTAGAGGACTGAGGGCTGAAGATTGAGGATTCAGGATTGAGGATTCAGGATTGAGAATTGAGGAATGATGGTTGACGATTGAGGATCGAGAATTGAGGATTGTGGATTGGGAATGAGCATTGAAGATTGAGTATTGAGGATTGAAGGCTGAGGATTGTGGATTGAGGATTGAGGATTGAAGATTGAGTATTGAGGATTGAGGATTGAGGTTTGAGAATTGAGGATTGAGGATTGAGGATTGGGGATTGAGGATTGAGGACTGCGGGTTGAGGATTGTTGTTTGATAATTGAGGATTGCGCATTGAATATTGGGGATTGAGGATTGAGGATTGAATGTTGTGTATTGAAGATTGAGGATTGAAGATTGAGGATTAAGTGTTGAGAACTGAGGATTGATGATTGAGGACTGTGGTTTGAGGACTGAGGATTGAGGATTGAGGATTGAGGATAGAGGATTGAGGACTGAGGATTGAGGATTGAAGATTGAGTATTGAGGATTGAGGTTTGAGGACTGAGTATTGAGGATTGAGGATTGAGGATTGAGGATTGAGGATTGATGATTGAGGACTGTGGTTTGAGGACTGAGGATTGAGAATTGAAGATTGAGGATTGAGGATTGAGGATTGAGGATTGAGGATTGAAGGTTGAGGATTGGTGATTAAGATTGAGGATTGAAGATTGAGGATTGAGGATTGAAGATTGAGGATTCGGTATTGAGGACTGAACATTGAGGATTGAGGGTTGGGGATTGAGGATCGAGGATTAAGGATTGAAGATTGATTATTAATGATTGAAAATTGAGGATTGAGAATTGAGGATTGAGGATTGAGGATTGAAGATTGAGGATTCGGTATTGAGGATTGAAGAATGAGGATTGAGTAGTGAGGATTGAGGTTTGAGGATTGAGGATTGAGGTTTGAGGATTGAGGATTGAGGATTGAGGACTGAGGATTGAGGATTGAGGATTGAGCATTGAGGATTGAAGGCTGAGGACTGAGGATTGAGGATTGAAGGTTGAGTATTGAGGATTGAGGATTGAGGTTTGAGAATTGAGGATTGAGGATTGAGGACTGAGGATTGAGGATTGAGGATTGAGGATTGAGGATTGAGGACTGAGGATTGAGGATTGAAGATTGAGTATTGAGGATTGAGGATTGAGGTTTGAGAATTTAGGATTGAGGATTGAGGATTGGGGATCGAGGATTGAGGACTGCGGGTTGAGGATTGTGGTTTGATAATTGAGGATTGCGCATTGAATATTGGGGATTGAGGATTGAGGATTGAATGTTGAGTATTGAAGATTGAGGATTGAAGATTGAGGATTAAGGGTTGAGAACTGAGGATTGAGGATTGAGAATTGAGGATTGAGGATTGAGGATTGAGGATTGAGAATTGAGGATTGAGGATTGAGGATTGAAGATTGAGGATTGGGTGTTGAGGATTGAAGAATGAGGGTTGAGGACTGAGGATTGAAGATTGAGAATTGAGGAGTGAAGGTTGACGATTGAGGATCGAGAATTGAGGATGGAGGATTGGGAATGAGCATTGAAGATTGAGTATTGAGGATTGAAGGCTGAGGGTTGTGGATTGAGGATTGAGGATTGAGGACTGAATATTGAGGATTGGGGACTGAGTGATGGGGGCTGAGTGATGAGAATTGATGTTTGTGGATAGAGATTTGAAGATTGCAGATTGAGTATTTAGTAATGAAAACTGTGAATTGATGATATTCTATAGAGGAATGAGGATTGACAACTGATTGTAGAGGACTGAGGGCTGAAGATTGAGGATTCAGGATTGAGGATTCAGGACTGAGGTTTGAGGACTGAGGATTGAGGATTGAAGATTGAGGATTGAGGTTTGAGGATTGAGGATTGAGGTTTGAGGATTGAGGATTGAGGATTGAGGACTGAGGGATGAGGATTGAGGATTGAGCATTGATGATTGAAGATTGAAGACTGAGGATTGAGGATTGAAGATTGAGTATTGAGGATTGAGGATGGAGGTTTGAGAATTGAAGATTGAGGATTGAGGACTGAGGATTGAGGATTGAGGATTGAGCATTGAGGATTGAAGATTGAGGACTGAGGATTGAGGATTGAAGATTGAGTATTGAGGATTGAAGGTTGAGGATTGAGGATTGAGGATTGAGGATTGAGGATTGAGGATTGAGGATTGAGGATGAGGGCTGAGGGTTGAGGATTGAGGTTTGAGGGCTGAGGACTGAGGATTGAGAATTGAGAATTGAGGATAGAGGATTGAGAATTGAGGATTGAGGATTGAGGATTGAAGATTGAGGATTGGGTATTGAGGATTGAAGGATGAGGATTGAGGATTGAGGATTGAAGATTGAGTATTGAGGAATGAAGGTTGACGATTGAGGATCGAGAATTGAGCATTGAGGATTGTGGAATGAGCATGGAAGATTGAGTATTGAGGATTGAATGCTGAGGATTGTGGATTGAGGATTGAGGATTGAGGATAGAATATTGAGGATTGGGGACTGAGTGTTGAGGGTTGAGTGATGAGAATTGATGTTTGTGGATAGAGATTTGAAGATTGCAGATTGAGTATTTAGTAATGAAAACTGTGAATTGATGATATTCTATTGAGGATTGAGGATTGACAACAGATTGTAGAGGACTGAGGGCTGAAGATTGAGGATTCAGGATTGAGGATTCAGGATTGAGAATTGAGGAATGATGGTTGACGATTGAGGATCGAGAATTGAGGATTGTGGATTGGGAATGAGCATTGAAGATTGAGTATTGAGGATTGAAGGCTGAGGATTGTGGATTGAGGATTGAGGATTGAAGATTGAGTATTGAGGATTGAGGATTGAGGTTTGAGAATTGAGGATTGAGGATTGAGGATTGGGGATTGAGGATTGAGGACTGCGGGTTGAGGATTGTGGTTTGATAATTGAGGATTGCGCATTGAATATTGGGGATTGAGGATTGAGGATTGAATGTTGTGTATTGAAGATTGAGGATTGAAGATTGAGGATTAAGTGTTGAGAACTGAGGATTGATGATTGAGGACTGTGGTTTGAGGACTGAGGATTGAGGATTGAGGATTGAGGATTGAGGATTGAGGACTGAGGATTGAGGATTGAAGATTGAGTATTGAGGATTGAGGTTTGAGGACTGAGTATTGAGGATTGAGGATTGAGGATTGAGGATTGAGGATTGATGATTGAGGACTGTGGTTTGAGGACTGAGGATTGAGAATTGAAGATTGAGGATTGAGGATTGAGGATTGAGGATTGAGGATTGAAGATTGAGTATTGAGGATTGGTGATTAAGATTGAGGATTGAAGATTGAGGATTGAGGATTGAAGATTGAGGATTCGGTATTGAGGACTGAACATTGAGGATTGAGGGTTGGGGATTGAGGATCGAGGATTGAGGATTGAAGATTGATTATTAATGATTGAAAATTGAGGATTGAGAATTGAGGATTGAGGATTGAGGATTGAAGATTGAGGATTCGGTATTGAGGATTGAAGAATGAGGATTGAGTAGTGAGGATTGAGGTTTGAGGATTGAGGATTGAGGTTTGAGGATTGAGGATTGAGGATTGAGGACTGAGGATTGAGGATTGAGGATTGAGCATTGAGGATTGAAGGCTGAGGACTGAGGATTGAGGATTGAAGGTTGAGTATCGAGGATTGAGGATTGAGGTTTGAGAATTGAGGATTGAGGATTGAGGACTGAGGATTGAGGATTGAGGATTGAGGATTGAGGATTGAGGACTGAGGATTGAGGATTGAAGATTGAGTATTGAGGATTGAGGATTGAGGTTTGAGAATTTAGGATTGAGGATTGAGGATTGGGGATCGAGGATTGAGGACTGCGGGTTGAGGATTGTGGTTTGATAATTGAGGATTGCGCATTGAATATTGGGGATTGAGGATTGAGGATTGAATGTTGAGTATTGAAGATTGAGGATTGAAGATTGAGGATTAAGAGTTGAGAACTGAGGATTGAGGATTGAGAATTGAGGATTGAGGATTGAGGATTGAGGATTGAGAATTGAGGATTGAGGATTGAGGATTGAAGATTGAGGATTGGGTGTTGAGGATTGAAGAATGAGGGTTGAGGACTGAGGATTGAAGATTGAGAATTGAGGAATGAAGGTTGACGATTGAGGATCGAGAATTGAGGATGGAGGATTGGGAATGAGCATTGAAGATTGAGTATTGAGGATTGAAGGCTGAGGATTGTGGATTGAGGATTGAGGATTGAGGACTGAATATTGAGGATTGGGGACTGAGTGATGAGGGCTGAGTGATGAGAATTGATGTTTGTGGATAGAGATTTGAAGATTGCAGATTGAGTATTTAGTAATGAAAACTGTGAATTGATGATATTCTATAGAGGAATGAGGATTGACAACTGATTGTAGAGGACTGAGGGCTGAAGATTGAGGATTCAGGATTGAGGATTCAGGACTGAGGTTTGAGGACTGAGGATTGAGGATTGAAGATTGAGGATTGAGGTTTGAGGATTGAGGATTGAGGTTTGAGGATTGAGGATTGAGGATTGAGGACTGAGGGATGAGGATTGAGGATTGAGCATTGATGATTGAAGATTGAAGACTGAGGATTGAGGATTGAAGATTGAGTATTGAGGATTGAGGATGGAGGTTTGAGAATTGAAGATTGAGGATTGAGGACTGAGGATTGAGGATTGAGGATTGAGCATTGAGGATTGATGATTGAGGACTGAGGATTGAGGATTGAAGATTGAGTATTGAGGATTGAAGGTTGAGGATTGAGGATTGAGGATTGAGGATTGAGGATTGAGGATTGAGGATTGAGGATGAGGGCTGAGGGTTGAGGATTGAGGTTTGAGGGCTGAGGACTGAGGGGTGAGAATTGAGAATTGAGGATAGAGGATTGAGAATTGAGGATTGAGGATTGAGGATTGAAGATTGAGGATTGGGTATTGAGGATTGAAGGATGAGGATTGAGGATTGAGGATTGAAGATTGAGTATTGAGGAATGAAGGTTGACGATTGAGGATCTAGAATTGAGCATTGAGGATTGTGGAATGAGCATGGAAGATTGAGTATTGAGGATTGAATGCTGAGGATTGTGGATTGAGGATTGAGGATTGAGGATAGAATATTGAGGATTGGGGACTGAGTGTTGAGGGTTGAGTGATGAGAATTGATGTTTGTGGATAGAGATTTGAAGATTGCAGATTGAGTATTTAGTAATGAAAACTGTGAATTGATGATATTCTATTGAGGATTGAGGATTGACAACAGATTGTAGAGGACTGAGGGCTGAAGATTGAGGATTCAGGATTGAGGATTCAGGATTGAGAATTGAGGAATGATGGTTGACGATTGAGGATCGAGAATTGAGGATTGTGGATTGGGAATGAGCATTGAAGATTGAGTATTGAGGATTGAAGGCTGAGGATTGTGGATTGAGGATTGAGGATTGAAGATTGAGTATTGAGGATTGAGGATTGAGGTTTGAGAATTGAGGATTGAGGATTGAGGATTCGGGATTGAGGATTGAGGACTGCGGGTTGAGGATTGTGGTTTGATAATTGAGGATTGCGCATTGAATATTGGGGATTGAGGATTGAGGATTGAATGTTGTGTATTGAAGATTGAGGATTGAAGATTGAGGATTAAGTGTTGAGAACTGAGGATTGATGATTGAGGACTGTGGTTTGAGGACTGAGGATTGAGGATTGAGGATTGAGGATTGAGGATTGAGGACTGAGGATTGAGGATTGAAGATTGAGTATTGAGGATTGAGGTTTGAGGACTGAGTATTGAGGATTGAGGATTGAGGATTGAGGATTGAGGATTGATGATTGAGGACTGTGGTTTGAGGACTGAGGATTGAGAATTGAAGATTGAGGATTGAGGATTGAGGATTGAGGATTGAGGATTGAGGATTGAGGATTGAAGATTGAGTATTGAGGATTGGTGATTAAGATTGAGGATTGAAGATTGAGGATTGAGGATTGAAGATTGAGGATTCGGTATTGAGGACTGAACATTGAGGATTGAGGGTTGGGGATTGAGGATCGAGGATTGAGGATTGAAGATTGATTATTAATGATTGAAAATTGAGGATTGAGAATTGAGGATTGAGGATTGAGTATTGAAGATTGAGGATTCGGTATTGAGGATTGAAGAATGAGGATTGAGTAGTGAGGATTGAGGTTTGAGGATTGAGGATTGAGGTTTGAGGATTGAGGATTGAGGATTGAGGTCTGAACATTGAGGATTGAGGGTTGGGGATTGAGGATCGAGGATTGAGGATTGAAGATTGATTATTAATGATTGAAAATTGAGGATTGAGAATTGAGGATTGAGGATTGAGGATTGAAGATTGAGGATTCGGTATTGAGGATTGAAGAATGAGGATTGAGTAGTGAGGATTGAGGTTTGAGGATTGAGGATTGAGGTTTGAGGATTGAGGATTGAGGATTGAGGACTGAGGATTGAGGATTGAGGATTGAGCATTGAGGATTGAAGGCTGAGGACTGAGGATTGAGGATTGAAGGTTGAGTATTGAGGATTGAGGATTGAGGTTTGAGAATTGAGGATTGAGGATTGAGGACTGAGGATTGAGGATTGAGGATTGAGGATTGAGGATTGAGGACTGAGGATTGAGGATTGAAGATTGAGTATTGAGGATTGAGGATTGAGGTTTGAGAATTTAGGATTGAGGATTGAGGATTGGGGATCGAGGATTGAGGACTGCGGGTTGAGGATTGTGGTTTGATAATTGAGGATTGCGCATTGGATATTGGGGATTGAGGATTGAGGATTGAATGTTGAGTATTGAAGATTGAGGATTGAAGATTGAGGATTAAGGGTTGAGAACTGAGGATTGAGGATTGAGAATTGAGGATTGAGGATTGAGGATTGAGGATTGAGAATTGAGGATTGAGGATTGAGGATTGAAGATTGAGGATTGGGTGTTGAGGATTGAAGAATGAGGGTTGAGGACTGAGGATTGAAGATTGAGAATTGAGGAATGAAGGTTGACGATTGAGGATCGAGAATTGAGGATGGAGGATTGGGAATGAGCATTGAAGATTGAGTATTGAGGATTGAAGGCTGAGGATTGTGGATTGAGGATTGAGGATTGAGGATTGAATATTGAGGATTGGGGACTGAGTGATGAGGGCTGAGTGATGAGGATTGATGTTTGTGGATAGAGATTTGAAGATTGCAGATTGAGTATTTAGTAATGAAAACTGTGAATTGATGATATTCTATAGAGGAATGAGGATTGACAACTGATTGTAGAGGACTGAGGGCTGAAGATTGAGGATTCAGGATTGAGGATTCAGGACTGAGGTTTGAGGACTGAGGATTGAGGATTGAAGATTGAGGATTGAGGTTTGAGGATTGAGGATTGAGGTTTGAGGATTGAGGATTGAGGATTGAGGACTGAGGGATGAGGATTGAGGATTGAGCATTGACGATTGAAGATTGAAGACTGAGGATTGAGGATTGAAGATTGAGTATTGAGGATTGAGGATGGAGGTTTGAGAATTGAAGATTGAGGATTGAGGACTGAGGATTGAGGATTGAGGATTGAGCATTGAGGATTGAAGATTGAGGACTGAGGATTGAGGATTGAAGATTGAGTATTGAGGATTGAAGGTTGAGGATTGAGGATTGAGGATTGAGGATTGAGGATTGAGGATTGAGGATTGAGGATGAGGGCTGAGGGTTGAGGATTGAGGTTTGAGGGCTGAGGACTGAGGATTGAGAATTGAGAATTGAGGATAGAGGATTGAGAATTGAGGATTGAGGATTGAGGATTGAAGATTGAGGATTGGGTATTGAGGATTGAAGGATGAGGATTGAGGATTGAGGATTGAAGATTGAGTATTGAGGAATGAAGGTTGACGATTGAGGATCGAGAATTGAGCATTGAGGATTGTGGAATGAGCATGGAAGATTGAGTATTGAGGATTGAATGCTGAGGATTGTGGATTGAGGATTGAGGATTGAGGATAGAATATTGAGGATTGGGGACTGAGTGTTGAGGGTTGACTGATGAGAATTGATGTTTGTGGATAGAGATTTGAAGATTGCAGATTGAGTATTTAGTAATGAAAACTGTGAATTGATGATATTCTATTGAGGATTGAGGATTGACAACAGATTGTAGAGGACTGAGGGCTGAAGATTGAGGATTCAGGATTGAGGATTCAGGATTGAGAATTGAGGAATGATGGTTGACGATTGAGGATCGAGAATTGAGGATTGTGGATTGGGAATGAGCATTGAAGATTGAGTATTGAGGATTGAAGGCTGAGGATTGTGGATTGAGGATTGAGGATTGAAGATTGAGTATTGAGGATTGAGGATTGAGGTTTGAGAATTGAGGATTGAGGATTGAGGATTGGGGATTGAGGATTGAGGACTGCGGGTTGAGGATTGTGGTTTGATAATTGAGGATTGCGCATTGAATATTGGGGATTGAGGATTGAGGATTGAATGTTGTGTATTGAAGATTGAGGATTGAAGATTGAGGATTAAGTGTTGAGACCTGAGGATTGATGATTGAGGACTGTGGTTTGAGGACTGAGGATTGAGGATTGAGGATTGAGGATTGAGGATTGAGGTCTGAGGATTGAGGATTGAAGATTGAGTATTGAGGATTGAGGTTTGAGGACTGAGTATTGAGGATTGAGGATTGAGGATTGAGGATTGAGGATTGATGATTGAGGACTGTGGTTTGAGGACTGAGGATTGAGAATTGAAGATTGAGGATTGAGGATTGAGGATTGAGGATTGAGGATTGAAGATTGAGTATTGAGGATTGGTGATTAAGATTGAGGATTGAAGATTGAGGATTGAGGGTTGAAGATTGAGGATTCGGTATTGAGGACTGAACATTGAGGATTGAGGGTTGGGGATTGAGGATCGAGGATTGAGGATTGAAGATTGATTATTAATGATTGAAAATTGAGGATTGAGAATTGAGGATTGAGGATTGAGGATTGAAGATTGAGGATTCGGTATTGAGGATTGAAGAATGTGGATTGAGTAGTGAGGATTGAGGTTTGAGGATTGAGGATTGAGGTTTGAGGATTGAGGATTGAGGATTGAGGACTGAGGATTGAGGATTGAGGATTGAGCATTGAGGATTGAAGGCTGAGGACTGAGGATTGAGGATTGAAGGTTGAGTATTGAGGATTGAGGATTGAGGTTTGACAATTGAGGATTGAGGATTGAGGACTGAGGATTGATGATTGAGGATTGAGGATTGAGGATTGAGGACTGAGGATTGAGGATTGAAGATTGAGTATTGAGGATTGAGGATTGAGGTTTGAGAATTTAGGATTGAGGATTGAGGATTGGGGATCGAGGATTGAGGACTGCGGGTTGAGGATTGTGGTTTGATAATTGAGGATTGCGCATTGAATATTGGGGATTGAGGATTGAGGATTGAATGTTGAGTATTGAAGATTGAGGATTGAAGATTGAGGATTAAGGGTTGAGAACTGAGGATTGAGGATTGAGAATTGAGGATTGAGGATTGAGGATTGAGGATTGAGAATTGAGGATTGAGGATTGAGGATTGAAGATTGAGGATTGGGTGTTGAGGATTGAAGAATGAGGGTTGAGGACTGAGGATTGAAGATTGAGAATTGAGGAATGAAGGTTGACGATTGAGGATCGAGAATTGAGGATGGAGGATTGGGAATGAGCATTGAAGATTGAGTATTGAGGATTGAAGGCTGAGGATTGTGGATTGAGGATTGAGGATTGAGGATTGAATATTGAGGATTGGGGACTGAGTGATGAGGGCTGAGTGATGAGAATTGATGTTTGTGGATAGAGATTTGAAGATTGCAGATTGAGTATTTAGTAATGAAAACTGTGAATTGATGATATTCTATAGAGGAATGAGGATTGACAGCTGATTGTAGAGGACTGAGGGCTGAAGATTGAGGATTCAGGATTGAGGATTCAGGACTGAGGTTTGAGGACTGAGGATTGAGGATTGAAGATTGAGGATTGAGGTTTGAGGATTGAGGATTGAGGTTTGAGGATTGAGGATTGAGGATTGAGGACTGAGGGATGAGGATTGAGGATTGAGCATTGATGATTGAAGATTGAAGACTGAGGATTGAGGATTGAAGATTGAGTATTGAGGATTGAGGATGGAGGTTTGAGAATTGAAGATTGAGGATTGAGGACTGAGGATTGAGGATTGAGGATTGAGCATTGAGGATTGATGATTGAGGACTGAGGATTGAGGATTGAAGATTGAGTATTGAGGATTGAAGGTTGAGGATTGAGGATTGAGGATTGAGGATTGAGGATTGAGGATTGAGGATTGAGGATGAGGGCTGAGGGTTGAGGATTGAGGTTTGAGGGCTGAGGACTGAGGATTGAGAATTGAGAATTGAGGATAGAGGATTGAGAATTGAGGATTGAGGATTGAGGATTGAAGATTGAGGATTGGGTATTGAGGATTGAAGGATGAGGATTGAGGATTGAGGATTGAAGATTGAGTATTGAGGAATGAAGGTTGACGATTGAGGATCGAGAATTGAGCATTGAGGATTGTGGAATGAGCATGGAAGATTGAGTATTGAGGATTGAATGCTGAGGATTGTGGATTGAGGATTGAGGATTGAGGATAGAATATTGAGGATTGGGGACTGAGTGTTGAGGGTTGAGTGATGAGAATTGATGTTTGTGGATAGAGATTTGAAGATTGCAGATTGAGTATTTAGTAATGAAAACTGTGAATTGATGATATTCTATTGAGGATTGAGGATTGACAACAGATTGTAGAGGACTGAGGGCTGAAGATTGAGGATTCAGGATTGAGGATTCAGGATTGAGAATTGAGGAATGATGGTTGACGATTGAGGATCGAGAATTGAGGATTGTGGATTGGGAATGAGCACTGAAGATTGAGTATTGAGGATTGAAGGCTGAGGATTGTGGATTGAGGATTGAGGATTGAAGATTGAGTATTGAGGATTGAGGATTGAGGTTTGAGAATTGAGGATTGAGGATTGAGGATTGGGGATTGAGGATTGAGGACTGCGGGTTGAGGATTGTGGTTTGATAATTGAGGATTGCGCATTGAATATTGGGGATTGAGGATTGAGGATTGAATGTTGTGTATTGAAGATTGAGGATTGAAGATTGAGGATTAAGTGTTGAGAACTGAGGATTGATGATTGAGGACTGTGGTTTGAGGACTGAGGATTGAGGATTGAGGATTGAGGATTGAGGATTGAGGACTGAGGATTGAGGATTGAAGATTGAGTATTGAGGATTGAGGTTTGAGGACTGAGTATTGAGGATTGAGGATTGAGGATTGAGGATTGAGGATTGATGATTGAGGACTGTGGTTTGAGGACTGAGGATTGAGAATTGAAGATTGAGGATTGAGGATTGAGGATTGAGGATTGAGGATTGAAGATTGAGTATTGAGGATTGGTGATTAAGATTGAGGACTGAAGATTGAGGATTGAGGATTGAAGATTGAGGATTCGGTATTGAGGACTGAACATTGAGGATTGAGGGTTGGGGATTGAGGATCGAGGATTGAGGATTGAAGATTGATTATTAATGATTGAAAATTGAGGATTGAGAATTGAGGATTGAGGATTGAGGATTGAAGATTGAGGATTCGGTATTGAGGATTGAAGAATGAGGATTGAGTAGTGAGGATTGAGGTTTGAGGATTGAGGATTGAGGTTTGAGGATTGAGGATTGAGGATTGAGGACTGAGGATTGAGGATTGAGGATTGAGCATTGAGGATTGAAGGCTGAGGACTGAGGATTGAGGATTGAAGGTTGAGTATCGAGGATTGAGGATTGAGGTTTGAGAATTGAGGATTGAGGATTGAGGACTGAGGATTGAGGATTGAGGATTGAGGATTGAGGATTGAGGACTGAGGATTGAGGATTATAGATTGAGTATTGAGGATTGAGGATTGAGGTTTGAGAATTTAGGATTGAGGATTGAGGATTGGGGATCGAGGATTGAGGACTGCGGGTTGAGGATTGTGGTATGATAATTGAGGATTGCGCATTGAATATTGGGGATTGAGGATTGAGGATTGAATGTTGAGTATTGAAGATTGAGGATTGAAGATTGAGGATTAAGGGTTGAGAACTGAGGATTGAGGATTGAGAATTGAGGATTGAGGATTGAGGATTGAGGATTGAGAATTGAGGATTGAGGATTGAGGATTGAAGATTGAGGATTGGGTGTTGAGGATTGAAGAATGAGGGTTGAGGACTGAGGATTGAAGATTGAGAATTGAGGAATGAAGGTTGACGATTGAGGATCGAGAATTGAGGATGGAGGATTGGGAATGAGCATTGAAGATTGAGTATTGAGGATTGAAGGCTGAGGATTGTGGATTGAGGATTGAGGATTGAGGATTGAATATTGAGGATTGGGGATAGAGTGATGAGGGCTGAGTGATGAGAATGGATGTTTGTGGATAGAGATTTGAAGATTGCAGATTGAGTATTTAGTAATGAAAACTGTGAATTGATGATATTCTATTGAGGATTGAGGATTGACAACAGATTGTAGAGGACTGAGGGCTGAAGATTGAGGATTCAGGATTGAGGATTCAGGATTGAGGTTTGAGGACTGAGGACTGAGGATTGAGTATTGAGGATTGAGGATTGAGGATTGATTATTGAGCACTGTGGTTTGAGGACTGAGGATTGAGGACTGAGGATTGAGAATTGAGGATTGAGGACTGAGGATTGAGGATTGAAGATTGAGTATTAAGGTTTGAGGATTGAGGTTTGAGAATTGAGGATTGAGGATTGAGGATTGGGGATTGAGGATTGAGGACTGCGGGTTGAGGATTGTGGTTTGATAGTTGAGGATTGTGCATTGAATGTTGGGGATTGAGGATTGAGGATTGAATGTTGAGTTTTGAAGATTGAGGATTGAAGATTGAGGATTAAGGGTTGAGAACTGAGGATTGGTGATTGAGGACTGTGGTTTGAGGACTGAGGATTGAGGATTGTGGATTGAGGATTGATGATTGAGAACTGAGGATTGAGGATTGAAGATTGAGTATTGAGGATTGAGGTTTGAGGACTGAGGATTGAGAATTGAAGATTGAGGATTGAGGATTGAGGATTGGGGATTGAGGATTGAAGATTGAGTATTGAGGATTGGTGATTAAGATTGTGGATTGAAGATTGAGGATTGAGGATTGAAGATTGAGGATTCGGTATTGAGGACTGAACATTGAGGATTGAGGGTCGGGGATTGAGGATCGAGGATTGAGGATTGATGATTGATTATTAATGATTGAAAATTGAGGATTGAGGATTGAGGATTGAGGATTGAGGATTGAAGATTTAGGATTCGGTATTGAGGATTGAAGAATGAGGATTGAGTAGTGAGGACTGAGGATTGAGGGTTGCAGATTGAGTATTGAGGATTGAGGATTGAGGATTGAGGATTGAGGATTGAATATTGAGGATTGAGGACTGAAAATTGAGGAATGAGATTTGGGGTTTGAGAGTTGAAGATTGAAGATTGAGGATTCAGTATTGATGACTGAGAATTGACGATATTCTATTGAAGATTGAGGATTGAGTAATTAGGACTCAGGATTGAGGATTAATGGTTGAGGTTTGAGGATTGACGATTGAGGATTGAGGATTAAGGTTTGATGATTGAGGACAGAGGTTTGAGGACTGGGGATTGAGGACTGAGGATTGAGGATTGAAGATTGAGTATTGAGGATTGAGGATGGAGGTTTGAGAATTGAGGATTGAGGATTGAGGACTGAGGATTGAGGATTGAGGATTGAGCATTGAGGATTGAAGATTGAGGACTGAGGATTGAGGATTGAAGATTGAGTATTGAGGATTGAAGATTGAGGATTGAGGATTGAGGATTGAGGATTGAGTATTGAGGATTGGTGATTAAGATTGAGGATTGAAGATTGAGGATTGAGGATTGAAGATTGAGGATTCGGTATTGAGGACTGAACATTGAGGATTGAGGGTTGGGGATTGAGGATCGAGGATTGAGGATTGAAGATTGATTATTAATGATTGAAAATTGAGGATTGAGGATTGAGGATTGAGGATTGAGGATTGAAGATTGAGGATTCGGTATTGAGGATTGAAGAATGAGGATTGAGTAGTGAGGACTGAGGATTGAGGATTGCAGATTGAGTATTGAGGATTGAAGATTGGGGATTGAGGATTGAGGATTGAGGATTGAGGATTGAGGATTGAGGATTGATGATTGAGTATTGAGGATTGAAGATTGAGGATTGAGCATTGAGGATTGAAGATTGAGGACTGAGGATTGAGGATTGAGGATTGAGGATGAGGGCTGAGGGTTGAGGATTGAGGTTTGAGGGCTGAGGACTGAGGATTGAGGATTGAGAATTGAGGATTGAGGATTGAGGATTGAAGATTGAGGATTGGGTATTGAGGATTGAAGAATGAGGGTTGAGGACTGAGGATTGAAGATTGAGAATTGAGGAATGAAGGTTGACGATTGAGGATCGAGAATTGAGGATGGAGGATTGGGAATGAGCATTGAAGATTGAGTATTGAGGATTGAAGGCTGAGGATTGTGGATTGAGGATTGAGGATTGAGGATTGAATATTGAGGATATGGGACTGAGTGATGAGGGCTGAGTGATGAGAATTGATGTTTGTGGATAGAGATTTGAAGATTGCAGATTGAGTATTTAGTAATGAAAACTGTGAATTGATGATATTCTATTGAAGAATGAGGATTGACAACTGATTGTAGAGGACTGAGGGCTGAAGATTGAGGATTCAGGATCGAGGATTCAGGACTGAGGTTTCAGGACTGAGGATTGAGGATTGAGGATTGAGGATTGAGGATTGAAGATTGAGGATTGCGGATTGTCGATTGAGGATTGAGTATGAGGGATGAGAGTAGAGGATTGAGGTTTGAGGTCTGAGGACTGAGGATCGAGGATTGAGAAATGAGGATTGAGGATTGAGGATTGAAGATTGACGATTGGGTATTGAGGATTGAAGAATGAGGATTGAGTAGTGAGGACTGAGGATTGAGGATTCAGGATTGAGAATTGAGGAATGATGGTTGACGATTGAGGATCGAGAATTGAGGATTGTGGATTGGGAATGAGCATTGAAGATTGAGTATTGAGGATTGAAGGCTGAGGATTGTGGATTGAGGATTGAGGATTGAAGATTGAGTATTGAGGATTGAGGATTGAGGTTTGAGAATTGAGGATTGAGGATTGAGGATTGGGGATTGAGGATTGAGGACTGCGGGTTGAGGATTGTGGTTTGATAATTGAGGATTGCGCATTGAATATTGGGGATTGAGGATTGAGGATTGAATGTTGTGTATTGAAGATTGAGGATTGAAGATTGAGGATTAAGTGTTGAGAACTGAGGATTGATGATTGAGGACTGTGGTTTGAGGACTGAGGATTGAGGATTGAGGATTGAGGATTGAGGATTGAGGACTGAGGATTGAGGATTGAAGATTGAGTATTGAGGATTGAGGTTTGAGGACTGAGTATTGAGGATTGAGGATTGAGGATTGAGGATTGAGGATTGATGATTGAGGACTGTGGTTTGAGGACTGAGGATTGAGAATTGAAGATTGAGGATTGAGGATTGAGGATTGAGGATTGAGGATTGAAGATTGAGTATTGAGGATTGGTGATTAAGATTGAGGATTGAAGATTGAGGATTGAGGATTGAAGATTGAGGATTCGGTATTGAGGACTGAACATTGAGGATTGAGGGTTGGGGATTGAGGATCGAGGATTGAGGATTGAAGATTGATTATTAATGATTGAAAATTGAGGATTGAGAATTGAGGATTGAGGATTGAGGATTGAAGATTGAGGATTCGGTATTGAGGATTGAAGAATGAGGATTGAGTAGTGAGGATTGAGGTTTGAGGATTGAGGATTGAGGTTTGAGGATTGAGGATTGAGGATTGAGGACTGAGGATTGAGGATTGAGGATTGAGCATTGAGGATTGAAGGCTGAGGACTGAGGATTGAGGATTGAAGGTTGAGTATCGAGGATTGAGGATTGAGGTTTGAGAATTGAGGATTGAGGATTGAGGACTGAGGATTGAGGATTGAGGATTGAGGATTGAGGATTGAGGACTGAGGATTGAGGATTGAAGATTGAGTATTGAGGATTGAGGATTGAGGTTTGAGAATTTAGGATTGAGGATTGAGGATTGGGGATCGAGGATTGAGGACTGCGGGTTGAGGATTGTGGTTTGATAATTGAGGATTGCGCATTGAATATTGGGGATTGAGGATTGAGGATTGAATGTTGAGTATTGAAGATTGAGGATTGAAGATTGAGGATTAAGGGTTGAGAACTGAGGATTGAGGATTGAGAATTGAGGATTGAGGATTGAGGATTGAGGATTGAGAATTGAGGATTCAGGATTGGGGATTGAAGATTGAGGATTGGGCGTTGAGGATTGAAGAATGAGGGTTGAGGACTGAGGATTGAAGATTGAGAATTGAGGAATGAAGGTTGACGATTGAGGATCGAGAATTGAGGATGGAGGATTGGGAATGAGCATTGAAGATTGAGTATTGAGGATTGAAGGCTGAGGATTGTGGATTGAGGATTGAGGATTGAGGATTGAATATTGAGGATTGGGGATAGAGTGATGAGGGCTGAGTGATGAGAATGGATGTTTGTGGATAGAGATTTGAAGATTGCAGATCGAGTATTTAGTAATGAAAACTGTGAATTGATGATATTCTATAGAGGAATGAGGATTGACAACTGATTGTAGAGGACTGAGGGCTGAAGATTGAGGATTCAGGATTGAGGATTCAGGACTGAGGTTTGAGGACTGAGGATTGAGGATTGAAGATTGAGGATTGAGGTTTGAGGATTGAGGATTGAGGTTTGAGGATTGAGGATTGAGGATTGAGGACTGAGGGTTGAGGATTGAGGATTGAGCATTGATGATTGAAGATTGAAGACTGAGGATTGAGGATTGAAGATTGAGTATTGAGGATTGAGGATGGAGGTTTGAGAATTGAAGATTGAGGATTGAGGACTGAGGATTGAGGATTGAGGATTGAGCATTGAGGATTGAAGATTGAGGACTGAGGATTGAGGATTGAAGATTGAGTATTGAGGATTGAAGGTTGAGGATTGAGGATTGAGGATTGAGGATTGAGGATTGAGGATTGAGGATGAGGGCTGAGGGTTGAGGATTGAGGTTTGAGGGCTGAGGACTGAGGATTGAGAATTGAGAATTGAGGAGAGAGGATTGAGAATTGAGGATTGAGGATTGAGGATTGAAGATTGAGGATTGGGTATTGAGGATTGAAGGATGAGGATTGAGGATTGAGGATTGAAGATTGAGTATTGAGGATTGAAGGTTGACGATTGAGGATCGAGAATTGAGCATTGAGGATTGTGGAATGAGCATGAAAGATTGAGTATTGAGGATTGAATGCTGAGCATTGTGGATTGAGGATTGAGGATTGAGGATAGAATATTGAGGATTGGGGACTGAGTGTTGAGGGTTGAGTGATGAGAATTGATGTTTGTGGATAGAGATTTGAAGATTGCAGATTGAGTATTTAGTAATGAAAACTGTGAATTGATGATATTCTATTGAGGATTGAGGATTGACAACAGATTGTAGAGGACTGAGGGCTGAAGATTGAGGATTCAGGATTGAGGATTCAGGATTGAGGTTTGAGGACTGAGGATTGAGTATTGAGGATTGAGGATTGAGGATTGATTATTGAGCACTGTGGTTTGAGGACTGAGGATTGAGGACTGAGGATTGAGAATTGAGGATTGAGGACTGAGGATTGAGGATTGAAGATTGAGTATTAAGGTTTGAGGATTGAGGTTTGAGAATTGAGGATTGAGGATTGAGGATTGGGGATTGAGGATTGAGGACTGCGGGTTGAGGATTGTGGTTTGATAGTTGAGGATTGTGCATTGAATGTTGGGGATTGAGGATTGAGGATTGAATGTTGAGTTTTGAAGATTGAGGATTGAAGATTGAGGATTAAGGTTTGAGAACTGAGGATTGATGATTGAGGACTGTGGTTTGAGGACTGAGGATTGAGGATTGTGGATTGAGGATTGATGATTGAGGACTGAGGATTGAGGATTGAAGATTGAGTATTGAGGATTGAGGTTTGAGGACTGAGGATTGAGAATTGAAGATTGAGGATTGAGGATTGAGGATTGGGGATTGAGGATTGAAGATTGAGTATTGAGGATTGGTGATTAAGATTGAGGATTGAAGATTGAGGATTGAGGATTGAAGATTGAGGATTCGGTATTGAGGACTGAACATTGAGGATTGAGGGTCGGGGATTGAGGATCGAGGATTGAGGATTGATGATTGATTATTAATGATTGAAAATTGAGGATTGAGGATTGAGGATTGAGGATTGAGGATTGAAGATTTAGGATTCGGTATTGAGGATTGAAGAATGAGGATTGAGTAGTGAGGACTGAGGATTGAGGGTTGCAGATTGAGTATTGAGGATTGAGGATTGAGGATTGAGGATTGAGGATTGAATATTGAGGATTGAGGACTGAAAATTGAGGAATGAGATTTGGGGTTTGAGAGTTGAAGATTGAAGATTGAGGATTCAGTATTGATGACTGAGAATTGACGATATTCTATTGAAGATTGAGGATTGAGTAATTAGGACTCAGGATTGAGGATTAATGGTTGAGGTTTGAGGATTGACGATTGAGGATTGAGGATTAAGGTTTGATGATTGAGGACAGAGGTTT
This sequence comes from Calliopsis andreniformis, assembly GCF_051401765.1. Taxonomy (NCBI): domain Eukaryota; kingdom Metazoa; phylum Arthropoda; class Insecta; order Hymenoptera; family Andrenidae; genus Calliopsis; species Calliopsis andreniformis. The sequence goes on along the minus strand of NW_027480721.1, from coordinate 40,388 downwards.
GAGGACTGGGGATTGAGGACTGAGGATTGAAGATTGAGGACTGAGGGTTGAGGATTGTGGGTCCAGAATTGTTGTTTGTAGATTGAGGTATGAAGGTTGCTGATTGAGTATTGAAAACTGAGAATTCGGGATATTTTATTGATGATGGAGGATTGAGGGTCGAGGTTTCAGGATTGAGGATTGCAGATTGAGGATTGAGGATTGAGGATTGAGGATTGAGGATTGAGGATTGAGGATTGGGGATTGAGGTTTGAGGATTGAGGATTGAGGATTGAGGACTGAGGATTGAGGATTGAGGATTGAGCATTGAGGATTGAAGATTGAGGACTGAGGATTGAGGATTGAATATTGAGTATTGAGGATTGAAGATTGAGGATTGAGGATCGAGGATTGAGGATTGAGGATGAGGGCTGAGGGTTGAGGATTGAGGTTTGAGGGCTGAGGACTGAGGATTGAGGATTGAGAATTGAGGATTGAGGATTGAGGATTGAAGATTGAGGATTGGGTATTGAGGATTGAAGAATGAGGGTTGAGGACTGAGGATTGAAGATTGAGAATTGAGGAATGATGGTTGACGATTGAGGATCGAGAATTGAGGATTGTGGATTGGGAATGAGCATTGAAGATTGAGTATTGAGGATTGAAGGCTGAGGATTGTGGATTGAGGATTGAGGATTGAGGATTGAATATTGAGGATTGGGGACTGTGTGATGAGGGTTGAGTGATGAGAATTGATGTTTGTGGATAGTGATTTGAAGATTGCAGATTGTGTATTTAGTAATGAAAACTGTGAGTTGATGATATTCTATTGAGGAATGAGGATTAACAACTGATTGTAGAGGACTGAGGGCTGAAGATTTAGGATTCAGGGTTGAGGATTCAGGACTGAGGTTTGAGGACTGAGGATTGAGGATTGAGGATTGAGGATTGAGGATTGAAGATTGAGGATTGCGGATTGTCGATTGAGGATTGAGGATGAGGGATGAGGGTAGAGGATTGAGGTTTGAGGTCTGAGGACTGAGGATTGAGGACTGAGAAATGAGGATTGAGGATTGAGGATTGAAGATTGAGGATTGGGTATTGAGGACTGAAGGATGAGGATTGAGGATTGAGGATTGAGTATTGAGGATTAAAGGTTGAGCACTGAGGATTGAAGACTGACGATTGAGGATAGAGGATTGAGGATTGAGGATTGAAGATTGAGTATTGAGGATTGAAGATCGAGGATTGAGGATTGAGGATTGAGGATTGAGGATTGAAGATTGAGTATTGAGAATTGAAGATTGAGGATTGAGGATTGAGGATTGAGGATTGAGGATTGAAGGTTGAGTATTGAGGATTGGTGATTAAGATTGAGGATTCAAGATTGAGGATTGAGGATTGAAGATTGAGGATTCGGTATTGAGGACTGAACATTGAGGATTGAGGGTTGGGGTTTGAGGATCGAGGATTGAGGATTGAAGATTGATTATTAATGATTGAAAATTGAGGATTGATGATTGAGGATTGAGGATTGAGGATTGAAGATTGAGGATTCGGTATTGAGGATTGAAGAATGAGGATTGAGTAGTGAGGACTGATAATTGAGGATTGCAGATTGAGTATTGAGGATTGAAGATTGGTGATCGAGGATTGAGGATTGAGCATTGAAGATTGAGTATTGAGGATTGCAGATTGAGGATTGAGGTTTGAGGATTGAGGATTGAGGTTTGAGGATTCGGTATTGAGGATTGAAGAATGAGGATTGAGTAGTGAGGACTGATAATTGAGGATTGCAGATTGAGTATTGAGGATTGAAGATTGGTGATTGAGGATTGAGGATTGAGGATTGAGGATTGAGGATTGCGGATTGTCGATTGAGGATTGAGGATGAGGGATGAGGGTAGAGGATTGAGGTTTGAGGTCTGAGGACTGAGGATTGAGGACTGAGAAATGAGGATTGAGGATTGAGGATTGAAGATTGAGGATTGGGTATTGAGGACTGAAGGATGAGGATTGAGGATTGAGGATTGAGTATTGAGGATTAAAGGTTGAGCACTGAGGATTGAAGACTGACGATTGAGGATAGAGGATTGAGGATTGAGGATTGAAGATTGAGTATTGAGGATTGAAGATCGAGGATTGAGGATTGAGGATTGAGGATTGAGGATTGAAGATTGAGTATTGAGAATTGAAGATTGAGGATTGAGGATTGAGGATTGAGGATTGAGGATTGAAGATTGAGTATTGAGGATTGGTGATTAAGATTGAGGATTCAAGATTGAGGATTGAGGATTGAAGATTGAGTATTGAAGATTGAGGATTGAAGATTGAGGATTAAGGGTTGAGAACTGAGGATTGAGGATTGAGAATTGAGGATTGAGGATTGAGGATTGAGGATTGAGAATTGAGGATTGAGGATTGAGGATTGAAGATTGAGGATTGGGTGTTGAGGATTGAAGAATGAGGGTTGAGGACTGAGGATTGAAGATTGAGAATTGAGGAATGAAGGTTGACGATTGAGGATCGAGAATTGAGGATGGAGGATTGGGAATGAGCATTGAAGATTGAGTATTGAGGATTGAAGGCTGAGGATTGTGGATTGAGGATTGAGGATTGAGGATTGAATATTGAGGATTGGGGACTGAGTGATGAGGGCTGAGTGATGAGGATTGATGTTTGTGGATAGAGATTTGAAGATTGCAGATTGAGTATTTAGTAATGAAAACTGTGAATTGATGATATTCTATAGAGGAATGAGGATTGACAACTGATTGTAGAGGACTGAGGGCTGAAGATTGAGGATTCAGGATTGAGGATTCAGGACTGAGGTTTGAGGACTGAGGATTGAGGATTGAAGATTGAGGATTGAGGTTTGAGGATTGAGGATTGAGGTTTGAGGATTGAGGATTGAGGATTGAGGACTGAGGGATGAGGATTGAGGATTGAGCATTGATGATTGAAGATTGAAGACTGAGGATTGAGGATTGAAGATTGAGTATTGAGGATTGAGGATGGAGGTTTGAGAATTGAAGATTGAGGATTGAGGACTGAGGATTGAGGATTGAGGATTGAGCATTGAGGATTGAAGATTGAGGACTGAGGATTGAGGATTGAAGATTGAGTATTGAGGATTGAAGGTTGAGGATTGAGGATTGAGGATTGAGGATTGAGGATTGAGGATTGAGGATTGAGGATGAGGGCTGAGGGTTGAGGATTGAGGTTTGAGGGCTGAGGACTGAGGATTGAGAATTGAGAATTGAGGATAGAGGATTGAGAATTGAGGATTGAGGATTGAGGATTGAAGATTGAGGATTGGGTATTGAGGATTGAAGGATGAGGATTGAGGATTGAGGATTGAAGATTGAGTATTGAGGAATGAAGGTTGACGATTGAGGATCGAGAATTGAGCATTGAGGATTGTGGAATGAGCATGGAAGATTGAGTATTGAGGACTGAATGCTGAGGATTGTGGATTGAGGATTGAGGATTGAGGATAGAATATTGAGGATTGGGGACTGAGTGTTGAGGGTTGAGTGATGAGAATTGATGTTTGTGGATAGAGATTTGAAGATTGCAGATTGAGTATTTAGTAATGAAAACTGTGAATTGATGATATTCTATTGAGGATTGAGGATTGACAACAGATTGTAGAGGACTGAGGGCTGAAGATTGAGGATTCAGGATTGAGGTTTGAGGACTGAGGATTGAGTATTGAGGATTGAGGATTGAGGATTGATTATTGAGCACTGTGGTTTGAGGACTGAGGATTGAGGACTGAGGATTGAGAATTGAGGATTGAGGACTGAGGATTGAGGATTGAAGATTGAGTATTAAGGTTTGAGGATTGAGGTTTGAGAATTGAGGATTGAGGATTGAGGATTGGGGATTGAGGATTGAGGACTGCGGGTTGAGGATTGTGGTTTGATAGTTGAGGATTGTGCATTGAATGTTGGGGATTGAGGATTGAGGATTGAATGTTGAGTTTTGAAGATTGAGGATTGAAGATTGAGGATTAAGGTTTGAGAACTGAGGATTGATGATTGAGGACTGTGGTTTGAGGACTGAGGATTGAGGATTGTGGATTGAGGATTGATGATTGAGGACTGAGGATTGAGGATTGAAGATTGAGTATTGAGGATTGAGGTTTGAGGACTGAGGATTGAGAATTGAAGATTGAGGATTGAGGATTGAGGATTGGGGATTGAGGATTGAAGATTGAGTATTGAGGATTGGTGATTAAGATTGAGGATTGAAGATTGAGGATTGAGGATTGAAGATTGAGGATTCGGTATTGAGGACTGAACATTGAGGATTGAGGGTCGGGGATTGAGGATCGAGGATTGAGGATTGATGATTGATTATTAATGATTGAAAATTGAGGATTGAGGATTGAGGATTGAGGATTGAGGATTGAAGATTTAGGATTCGGTATTGAGGATTGAAGAATGAGGATTGAGTAGTGAGGACTGAGGATTGAGGGTTGCAGATTGAGTATTGAGGATTGAGGATTGAGGATTGAGGATTGAGGATTGAATATTGAGGATTGAGGACTGAAAATTGAGGAATGAGATTTGGGGTTTGAGAGTTGAAGATTGAAGATTGAGGATTCAGTATTGATGACTGAGAATTGACGATATTCTATTGAAGATTGAGGATTGAGTAATTAGGACTCAGGATTGAGGATTAATGGTTGAGGTTTGAGGATTGACGATTGAGGATTGAGGATTAAGGTTTGATGATTGAGGACAGAGGTTTGAGGACTGGGGATTGAGGACTGAGGATTGAAGATTGAGGACTGAGGGTTGAGGATTGTGGGTCCAGAATTGTTGTTTGTAGATTGAGGTATGAAGGTTGCTGATTGAGTATTGAAAACTGAGAATTCGGGATATTTTATTGATGATGGAGGATTGAGGGTCGAGGTTTCAGGATTGAGGATTGCAGATTGAGGATTGAGGATTGAGGATTGAGGATTGAGGATTGAGGATTGAGGATTGGGGATTGAGGTTTGAGGATTGAGGATTGAGGATTGAGGACTGAGGATTGAGGATTGAGGATTGAGCATTGAGGATTGAAGATTGAGGACTGAGGATTGAGGATTGAATATTGAGTATTGAGGATTGAAGATTGAGGATTGAGGATCGAGGATTGAGGATTGAGGATGAGGGCTGAGGGTTGAGGATTGAGGTTTGAGGGCTGAGGACTGAGGATTGAGGATTGAGAATTGAGGATTGAGGATTGAGGATTGAAGATTGAGGATTGGGTATTGAGGATTGAAGAATGAGGGTTGAGGACTGAGGATTGAAGATTGAGAATTGAGGAATGATGGTTGACGATTGAGGATCGAGAATTGAGGATTGTGGATTGGGAATGAGCATTGAAGATTGAGTATTGAGGATTGAAGGCTGAGGATTGTGGATTGAGGATTGAGGATTGAGGATTGAATATTGAGGATTGGGGACTGTGTGATGAGGGTTGAGTGATGAGAATTGATGTTTGTGGATAGTGATTTGAAGATTGCAGATTGTGTATTTAGTAATGAAAACTGTGAGTTGATGATATTCTATTGAGGAATGAGGATTAACAACTGATTGTAGAGGACTGAGGGCTGAAGATTTAGGATTCAGGGTTGAGGATTCAGGACTGAGGTTTGAGGACTGAGGATTGAGGATTGAGGATTGAGGATTGAGGATTGAAGATTGAGGATTGCGGATTGTCGATTGAGGATTGAGGATGAGGGATGAGGGTAGAGGATTGAGGTTTGAGGTCTGAGGACTGAGGATTGAGGACTGAGAAATGAGGATTGAGGATTGAGGATTGAAGATTGAGGATTGGGTATTGAGGACTGAAGGATGAGGATTGAGGATTGAGGATTGAGTATTGAGGATTAAAGGTTGAGCACTGAGGATTGAAGACTGACGATTGAGGATAGAGGATTGAGGATTGAGGATTGAAGATTGAGTATTGAGGATTGAAGATCGAGGATTGAGGATTGAGGATTGAGGATTGAGGATTGAAGATTGAGTATTGAGAATTGAAGATTGAGGATTGAGGATTGAGGATTGAGGATTGAGGATTGAAGGTTGAGTATTGAGGATTGGTGATTAAGATTGAGGATTCAAGATTGAGGATTGAGGATTGAAGATTGAGGATTCGGTATTGAGGACTGAACATTGAGGATTGAGGGTTGGGGTTTGAGGATCGAGGATTGAGGATTGAAGATTGATTATTAATGATTGAAAATTGAGGATTGATGATTGAGGATTGAGGATTGAGGATTGAAGATTGAGGATTCGGTATTGAGGATTGAAGAATGAGGATTGAGTAGTGAGGACTGATAATTGAGGATTGCAGATTGAGTATTGAGGATTGAAGATTGGTGATCGAGGATTGAGGATTGAGCATTGAAGATTGAGTATTGAGGATTGCAGATTGAGGATTGAGGTTTGAGGATTGAGGATTGAGGTTTGAGGATTCGGTATTGAGGATTGAAGAATGAGGATTGAGTAGTGAGGACTGATAATTGAGGATTGCAGATTGAGTATTGAGGATTGAAGATTGGTGATTGAGGATTGAGGATTGAGGATTGAGGATTGAGGATTGCGGATTGTCGATTGAGGATTGAGGATGAGGGATGAGGGTAGAGGATTGAGGTTTGAGGTCTGAGGACTGAGGATTGAGGACTGAGAAATGAGGATTGAGGATTGAGGATTGAAGATTGAGGATTGGGTATTGAGGACTGAAGGATGAGGATTGAGGATTGAGGATTGAGTATTGAGGATTAAAGGTTGAGCACTGAGGATTGAAGACTGACGATTGAGGATAGAGGATTGAGGATTGAGGATTGAAGATTGAGTATTGAGGATTGAAGATCGAGGATTGAGGATTGAGGATTGAGGATTGAGGATTGAAGATTGAGTATTGAGAATTGAAGATTGAGGATTGAGGATTGAGGATTGAGGATTGAGGATTGAAGGTTGAGTATTGAGGATTGGTGATTAAGATTGAGGATTCAAGATTGAGGATTGAGGATTGAAGATTGAGTATTGAAGATTGAGGATTGAAGATTGAGGATTAAGGGTTGAGAACTGAGGATTGAGGATTGAGAATTGAGGATTGAGGATTGAGGATTGAGGATTGAGAATTGAGGATTGAGGATTGAGGATTGAAGATTGAGGATTGGGTGTTGAGGATTGAAGAATGAGGGTTGAGGACTGAGGATTGAAGATTGAGAATTGAGGAATGAAGGTTGACGATTGAGGATCGAGAATTGAGGATGGAGGATTGGGAATGAGCATTGAAGATTGAGTATTGAGGATTGAAGGCTGAGGATTGTGGATTGAGGATTGAGGATTGAGGATTGAATATTGAGGATTGGGGACTGAGTGATGAGGGCTGAGTGATGAGGATTGATGTTTGTGGATAGAGATTTGAAGATTGCAGATTGAGTATTTAGTAATGAAAACTGTGAATTGATGATATTCTATAGAGGAATGAGGATTGACAACTGATTGTAGAGGACTGAGGGCTGAAGATTGAGGATTCAGGATTGAGGATTCAGGACTGAGGTTTGAGGACTGAGGATTGAGGATTGAAGATTGAGGATTGAGGTTTGAGGATTGAGGATTGAGGTTTGAGGATTGAGGATTGAGGATTGAGGACTGAGGGATGAGGATTGAGGATTGAGCATTGATGATTGAAGATTGAAGACTGAGGATTGAGGATTGAAGATTGAGTATTGAGGATTGAGGATGGAGGTTTGAGAATTGAAGATTGAGGATTGAGGACTGAGGATTGAGGATTGAGGATTGAGCATTGAGGATTGAAGATTGAGGACTGAGGATTGAGGATTGAAGATTGAGTATTGAGGATTGAAGGTTGAGGATTGAGGATTGAGGATTGAGGATTGAGGATTGAGGATTGAGGATTGAGGATGAGGGCTGAGGGTTGAGGATTGAGGTTTGAGGGCTGAGGACTGAGGATTGAGAATTGAGAATTGAGGATAGAGGATTGAGAATTGAGGATTGAGGTTTGAGGATTGAAGATTGAGGATTGGGTATTGAGGATTGAACGATGAGGATTGAGGATTGAGGATTGAAGATTGAGTATTGAGGAATGAAGGTTGACGATTGAGGATCGAGAATTGAGCATTGAGGATTGTGGAATGAGCATGGAAGATTGAGTATTGAGGATTGAATGCTGAGGATTGTGGATTGAGGATTGAGGATTGAGGATAGAATATTGAGGATTGGGGACTGAGTGTTGAGGGTTGAGTGATGAGAATTGATGTTTGTGGATAGAGATTTGAAGATTGCAGATTGAGTATTTAGTAATGAAAACTGTGAATTGATGATATTCTATTGAGGATTGAGGATTGACAACAGATTGTAGAGGACTGAGGGCTGAAGATTGAGGATTCAGGATTGAGGATTCAGGATTGAGAATTGAGGAATGATGGTTGACGATTGAGGATCGAGAATTGAGGATTGTGGATTGGGAATGAGCATTGAAGATTGAGTATTGAGGATTGAAGGCTGAGGATTGTGGATTGAGGATTGAGGATTGAAGATTGAGTATTGAGGATTGAGGATTGAGGTTTGAGAATTGAGGATTGAGGATTGAGGATTGGGGATTGAGGATTGAGGACTGCGGGTTGAGGATTGTGGTTTGATAATTGAGGATTGCGCATTGAATATTGGGGATTGAGGATTGAGGATTGAATGTTGTGTATTGAAGATTGAGGATTGAAGATTGAGGATTAAGTGTTGAGACCTGAGGATTGATGATTGAGGACTGTGGTTTGAGGACTGAGGATTGAGGATTGAGGATTGAGGATTGAGGATTGAGGTCTGAGGATTGAGGATTGAAGATTGAGTATTGAGGATTGAGGTTTGAGGACTGAGTATTGAGGATTGAGGATTGAGGATTGAGGATTGAGGATTGATGATTGAGGACTGTGGTTTGAGGACTGAGGATTGAGAATTGAAGATTGAGGATTGAGGATTGAGGATTGAGGATTGAGGATTGAAGATTGAGTATTGAGGATTGGTGATTAAGATTGAGGATTGAAGATTGAGGATTGAGGATTGAAGATTGAGGATTCGGTATTGAGGACTGAACATTGAGGATTGAGGGTTGGGGATTGAGGATCGAGGATTGAGGATTGAAGATTGATTATTAATGATTGAAAATTGAGGATTGAGAATTGAGGATTGAGGATTGAGGATTGAAGATTGAGGATTCGGTATTGAGGATTGAAGAATGTGGATTGAGTAGTGAGGATTGAGGTTTGAGGATTGAGGATTGAGGTTTGAGGATTGAGGATTGAGGATTGAGGACTGAGGATTGAGGATTGAGGATTGAGCATTGAGGATTGAAGGCTGAGGACTGAGGATTGAGGATTGAAGGTTGAGTATTGAGGATTGAGGATTGAGGTTTGAGAATTGAGGATTGAGGATTGAGGACTGAGGATTGATGATTGAGGATTGAGGATTGAGGATTGAGGACTGAGGATTGAGGATTGAAGATTGAGTATTGAGGATTGAGGATTGAGGTTTGAGAATTTAGGATTGAGGATTGAGGATTGGGGATCGAGGATTGAGGACTGCGGGTTGAGGATTGTGGTTTGATAATTGAGGATTGCGCATTGAATATTGGGGATTGAGGATTGAGGATTGAATGTTGAGTATTGAAGATTGAGGATTGAAGATTGAGGATTAAGGGTTGAGAACTGAGGATTGAGGATTGAGAATTGAGGATTGAGGATTGAGGATTGAGGATTGAGAATTGAGGATTGAGGATTGAGGATTGAAGATTGAGGATTGGGTGTTGAGGATTGAAGAATGAGGGTTGAGGACTGAGGATTGAAGATTGAGAATTGAGGAATGAAGGTTGACGATTGAGGATCGAGAATTGAGGATGGAGGATTGGGAATGAGCATTGAAGATTGAGTATTGAGGATTGAAGGCTGAGGATTGTGGATTGAGGATTGAGGATTGAGGATTGAATATTGAGGATTGGGGACTGAGTGATGAGGGCTGAGTGATGAGAATTGATGTTTGTGGATAGAGATTTGAAGATTGCAGATTGAGTATTTAGTAATGAAAACTGTGAATTGATGATATTCTATAGAGGAATGAGGATTGACAACTGATTGTAGAGGACTGAGGGCTGAAGATTGAGGATTCAGGATTGAGGATTCAGGACTGAGGTTTGAGGACTGAGGATTGAGGATTGAAGATTGAGGATTGAGGTTTGAGGATTGAGGATTGAGGTTTGAGGATTGAGGATTGAGGATTGAGGACTGAGGGATGAGGATTGAGGATTGAGCATTGATGATTGAAGATTGAAGACTGAGGATTGAGGATTGAAGATTGAGTATTGAGGATTGAGGATGGAGGTTTGAGAATTGAAGATTGAGGATTGAGGACTGAGGATTGAGGATTGAGGATTGAGCATTGAGGATTGATGATTGAGGACTGAGGATTGAGGATTGAAGATTGAGTATTGAGGATTGAAGGTTGAGGATTGAGGATTGAGGATTGAGGATTGAGGATTGAGGATTGAGGATTGAGGATGAGGGCTGAGGGTTGAGGATTGAGGTTTGAGGGCTGAGGACTGAGGATTGAGAATTGAGAATTGAGGATAGAGGATTGAGAATTGAGGATTGAGGATTGAGGATTGAAGATTGAGGATTGGGTATTGAGGATTGAAGGATGAGGATTGAGGATTGAGGATTGAAGATTGAGTATTGAGGAATGAAGGTTGACGATTGAGGATCGAGAATTGAGCATTGAGGATTGTGGAATGAGCATGGAAGATTGAGTATTGAGGATTGAATGCTGAGGATTGTGGATTGAGGATTGAGGATTGAGGATAGAATATTGAGGATTGGGGACTGAGTGTTGAGGGTTGAGTGATGAGAATTGATGTTTGTGGATAGAGATTTGAAGATTGCAGATTGAGTATTTAGTAATGAAAACTGTGAATTGATGATATTCTATTGAGGATTGAGGATTGACAACAGATTGTAGAGGACTGAGGGCTGAAGATTGAGGATTCAGGATTGAGGATTCAGGATTGAGGATTGAGGAATGATGGTTGACGATTGAGGATCGAGAATTGAGGATTGTGGATTGGGAATGAGCATTGAAGATTGAGTATTGAGGATTGAAGGCTGAGGATTGTGGATTGAGGATTGAGGATTGAAGATTGAGTATTGAGGATTGAGGATTGAGGTTTGAGAATTGAGGATTGAGGATTGAGGATTGGGGATTGAGGATTGAGGACTGCGGGTTGAGGATTGTGGTTTGATAATTGAGGATTGCGCATTGAATATTGGGGATTGAGGATTGAGGATTGAATGTTGTGTATTGAAGATTGAGGATTGAAGATTGAGGATTAAGTGTTGAGAACTGAGGATTGATGATTGAGGACTGTGGTTTGAGGACTGAGGATTGAGGATTGAGGATTGAGGATTGAGGATTGAGGACTGAGGATTGAGGATTGAAGATTGAGTATTGAGGATTGAGGTTTGAGGACTGAGTATTGAGGATTGAGGATTGAGGATTGAGGATTGAGGATTGATGATTGAGGACTGTGGTTTGAGGACTGAGGATTGAGAATTGAAGATTGAGGATTGAGGATTGAGGATTGAGGATTGAGGATTGAAGATTGAGTATTGAGGATTGGTGATTAAGATTGAGGACTGAAGATTGAGGATTGAGGATTGAAGATTGAGGATTCGGTATTGAGGACTGAACATTGAGGATTGAGGGTTGGGGATTGAGGATCGAGGATTGAGGATTGAAGATTGATTATTAATGATTGAAAATTGAGGATTGAGAATTGAGGATTGAGGATTGAGGATTGAAGATTGAGGATTCGGTATTGAGGATTGAAGAATGAGGATTGAGTAGTGAGGATTGAGGTTTGAGGATTGAGGATTGAGGTTTGAGGATTGAGGATTGAGGATTGAGGACTGAGGATTGAGGATTGAGGATTGAGCATTGAGGATTGAAGGCTGAGGACTGAGGATTGAGGATTGAAGGTTGAGTATCGAGGATTGAGGATTGAGGTTTGAGAATTGAGGATTGAGGATTGAGGACTGAGGATTGAGGATTGAGGATTGAGGATTGAGGATTGAGGACTGAGGATTGAGGATTATAGATTGAGTATTGAGGATTGAGGATTGAGGTTTGAGAATTTAGGATTGAGGATTGAGGATTGGGGATCGAGGATTGAGGACTGCGGGTTGAGGATTGTGGTATGATAATTGAGGATTGCGCATTGAATATTGGGGATTGAGGATTGAGGATTGAATGTTGAGTATTGAAGATTGAGGATTGAAGATTGAGGATTAAGGGTTGAGAACTGAGGATTGAGGATTGAGAATTGAGGATTGAGGATTGAGGATTGAGGATTGAGAATTGAGGATTGAGGATTGAGGATTGAAGATTGAGGATTGGGTGTTGAGGATTGAAGAATGAGGGTTGAGGACTGAGGATTGAAGATTGAGAATTGAGGAATGAAGGTTGACGATTGAGGATCGAGAATTGAGGATGGAGGATTGGGAATGAGCATTGAAGATTGAGTATTGAGGATTGAAGGCTGAGGATTGTGGATTGAGGATTGAGGATTGAGGATTGAATATTGAGGATTGGGGATAGAGTGATGAGGGCTGAGTGATGAGAATGGATGTTTGTGGATAGAGATTTGAAGATTGCAGATTGAGTATTTAGTAATGAAAACTGTGAATTGATGATATTCTATTGAGGATTGAGGATTGACAACAGATTGTAGAGGACTGAGGGCTGAAGATTGAGGATTCAGGATTGAGGATTCAGGATTGAGGTTTGAGGACTGAGGATTGAGTATTGAGGATTGAGGATTGAGGATTGATTATTGAGCACTGTGGTTTGAGGACTGAGGATTGAGGACTGAGGATTGAGAATTGAGGATTGAGGACTGAGGATTGAGGATTGAAGATTGAGTATTAAGGTTTGAGGATTGAGGTTTGAGAATTGAGGATTGAGGATTGAGGATTGGGGATTGAGGATTGAGGACTGCGGGTTGAGGATTGTGGTTTGATAGTTGAGGATTGTGCATTGAATGTTGGGGATTGAGGATTGAGGATTGAATGTTGAGTTTTGAAGATTGAGGATTGAAGATTGAGGATTAAGGGTTGAGAACTGAGGATTGGTGATTGAGGACTGTGGTTTGAGGACTGAGGATTGAGGATTGTGGATTGAGGATTGATGATTGAGGACTGAGGATTGAGGATTGAAGATTGAGTATTGAGGATTGAGGTTTGAGGACTGAGGATTGAGAATTGAAGATTGAGGATTGAGGATTGAGGATTGGGGATTGAGGATTGAAGATTGAGTATTGAGGATTGGTGATTAAGATTGAGGATTGAAGATTGAGGATTGAGGATTGAAGATTGAGGATTCGGTATTGAGGACTGAACATTGAGGATTGAGGGTCGGGGATTGAGGATCGAGGATTGAGGATTGATGATTGATTATTAATGATTGAAAATTGAGGATTGAGGATTGAGGATTGAGGATTGAGGATTGAAGATTTAGGATTCGGTATTGAGGATTGAAGAATGAGGATTGAGTAGTGAGGACTGAGGATTGAGGGTTGCAGATTGAGTATTGAGGATTGAGGATTGAGGATTGAGGATTGAGGATTGAATATTGAGGATTGAGGACTGAAAATTGAGGAATGAGATTTGGGGTTTGAGAGTTGAAGATTGAAGATTGAGGATTCAGTATTGATGACTGAGAATTGACGATATTCTATTGAAGAATGAGGATTGAGTAATTAGGACTCAGGATTGAGGATTAATGGTTGAGGTTTGAGGATTGACGATTGAGGATTGAGGATTAAGGTTTGATGATTGAGGACAGAGGTTTGAGGACTGGGGATTGAGGACTGAGGATTGAGGATTGAAGATTGAGTATTGAGGATTGAGGATGGAGGTTTGAGAATTGAGGATTGAGGATTGAGGACTGAGGATTGAGGATTGAGGATTGAGCATTGAGGATTGAAGATTGAGGACTGAGGATTGAGGATTGAAGATTGAGTATTGAGGATTGAAGATTGAGGATTGAGGATTGAGGATTGAGGATTGAGTATTGAGGATTGGTGATTAAGATTGAGGATTGAAGATTGAGGATTGAGGATTGAAGATTGAGGATTCGGTATTGAGGACTGAACATTGAGGATTGAGGGTTGGGGATTGAGGATCGAGGATTGAGGATTGAAGATTGATTATTAATGATTGAAAATTGAGGATTGAGGATTGAGGATTGAGGATTGAGGATTGAAGATTGAGGATTCGGTATTGAGGATTGAAGAATGAGGATTGAGTAGTGAGGACTGAGGATTGAGGATTGCAGATTGAGTATTGAGGATTGAAGATTGGGGATTGAGGATTGAGGATTGAGGATTGAGGATTGAGGATTGAGGATTGATGATTGAGTATTGAGGATTGAAGATTGAGGATTGAGCATTGAGGATTGAAGATTGAGGACTGAGGATTGAGGATTGAGGATTGAGGATGAGGGCTGAGGGTTGAGGATTGAGGTTTGAGGGCTGAGGACTGAGGATTGAGGATTGAGAATTGAGGATTGAGGATTGAGGATTGAAGATTGAGGATTGGGTATTGAGGATTGAAGAATGAGGGTTGAGGACTGAGGATTGAAGATTGAGAATTGAGGAATGAAGGTTGACGATTGAGGATCGAGAATTGAGGATGGAGGATTGGGAATGAGCATTGAAGATTGAGTATTGAGGATTGAAGGCTGAGGATTGTGGATTGAGGATTGAGGATTGAGGATTGAATATTGAGGATATGGGACTGAGTGATGAGGGCTGAGTGATGAGAATTGATGTTTGTGGATAGAGATTTGAAGATTGCAGATTGAGTATTTAGTAATGAAAACTGTGAATTGATGATATTCTATTGAAGAATGAGGATTGACAACTGATTGTAGAGGACTGAGGGCTGAAGATTGAGGATTCAGGATCGAGGATTCAGGACTGAGGTTTCAGGACTGAGGATTGAGGATTGAGGATTGAGGATTGAGGATTGAAGATTGAGGATTGCGGATTGTCGATTGAGGATTGAGGATGAGGGATGAGAGTAGAGGATTGAGGTTTGAGGTCTGAGGACTGAGGATCGAGGATTGAGAAATGAGGATTGAGGATTGAGGATTGAAGATTGACGATTGGGTATTGAGGATTGAAGAATGAGGATTGAGTAGTGAGGACTGAGGATTGAGGATTCAGGATTGAGAATTGAGGAATGATGGTTGACGATTGAGGATCGAGAATTGAGGATTGTGGATTGGGAATGAGCATTGAAGATTGAGTATTGAGGATTGAAGGCTGAGGATTGTGGATTGAGGATTGAGGATTGAAGATTGAGTATTGAGGATTGAGGATTGAGGTTTGAGAATTGAGGATTGAGGATTGAGGATTGGGGATTGAGGACTGAGGACTGCGGGTTGAGGATTGTGGTTTGATAATTGAGGATTGCGCATTGAATATTGGGGATTGAGGATTGAGGATTGAATGTTGTGTATTGAAGATTGAGGATTGAAGATTGAGGATTAAGTGTTGAGAACTGAGGATTGATGATTGAGGACTGTGGTTTGAGGACTGAGGATTGAGGATTGAGGATTGAGGATTGAGGATTGAGGACTGAGGATTGAGGATTGAAGATTGAGTATTGAGGATTGAGGTTTGAGGACTGAGTATTGAGGATTGAGGATTGAGGATTGAATATTGAGGATTGAGGACTGAAAATTGAGGAATGAGATTTGGGGTTTGAGAGTTGAAGATTGAAGATTGAGGATTCAGTATTGATGACTGAGAATTGACGATATTCTATTGAAGATTGAGGATTGAGTAATTAGGACTCAGGATTGAGGATTAATGGTTGAGGTTTGAGGATTGACGATTGAGGATTGAGGATTAAGGTTTGATGATTGAGGACAGAGGTTTGAGGACTGGGGATTGAGGACTGAGGATTGAGGATTGAAGATTGAGTATTGAGGATTGAGGATGGAGGTTTGAGAATTGAGGATTGAGGATTGAGGACTGAGGATTGAGGATTGAGGATTGAGCATTGAGGATTGAAGATTGAGGACTGAGGATTGAGGATTGAAGATTGAGTATTGAGGATTGAAGATTGAGGATTGAGGATTGAGGATTGAGGATTGAGTATTGAGGATTGGTGATTAAGATTGAGGATTGAAGATTGAGGATTGAGGATTGAAGATTGAGGATTCGGTATTGAGGACTGAACATTGAGGATTGAGGGTTGGGGATTGAGGATCGAGGATTGAGGATTGAAGATTGATTATTAATGATTGAAAATTGAGGATTGAGGATTGAGGATTGAGGATTGAGGATTGAAGATTGAGGATTCGGTATTGAGGATTGAAGAATGAGGATTGAGTAGTGAGGACTGAGGATTGAGGATTGCAGATTGAGTATTGAGGATTGAAGATTGGGGATTGAGGATTGAGGATTGAGGATTGAGGATTGAGGATTGAGGATTGATGATTGAGTATTGAGGATTGAAGATTGAGGATTGAGCATTGAGGATTGAAGATTGAGGACTGAGGATTGAGGATTGAGGATTGAGGATGAGGGCTGAGGGTTGAGGATTGAGGTTTGAGGGCTGAGGACTGAGGATTGAGGATTGAGAATTGAGGATTGAGGATTGAGGATTGAAGATTGAGGATTGGGTATTGAGGATTGAAGAATGAGGGTTGAGGACTGAGGATTGAAGATTGAGAATTGAGGAATGAAGGTTGACGATTGAGGATCGAGAATTGAGGATGGAGGATTGGGAATGAGCATTGAAGATTGATTATTGAGGATTGAAGGCTGAGGATTGTGGATTGAGGATTGAGGATTGAGGATTGAATATTGAGGATATGGGACTGAGTGATGAGGGCTGAGTGATGAGAATTGATGTTTGTGGATAGAGATTTGAAGATTGCAGATTGAGTATTTAGTAATGAAAACTGTGAATTGATGATATTCTATTGAAGAATGAGGATTGACAACTGATTGTAGAGGACTGAGGGCTGAAGATTGAGGATTCAGGATCGAGGATTCAGGACTGAGGTTTCAGGACTGAGGATTGAGGATTGAGGATTGAGGATTGAGGATTGAAGATTGAGGATTGCGGATTGTCGATTGAGGATTGAGGATGAGGGATGAGAGTAGAGGATTGAGGTTTGAGGTCTGAGGACTGAGGATCGAGGATTGAGAAATGAGGATTGAGGATTGAGGATTGAAGATTGACGATTGGGTATTGAGGATTGAAGAATGAGGATTGAGTAGTGAGGACTGAGGATTGAGGATTCAGGATTGAGAATTGAGGAATGATGGTTGACGATTGAGGATCGAGAATTGAGGATTGTGGATTGGGAATGAGCATTGAAGATTGAGTATTGAGGATTGAAGGCTGAGGATTGTGGATTGAGGATTGAGGATTGAAGATTGAGTATTGAGGATTGAGGATTGAGGTTTGAGAATTGAGGATTGAGGATTGAGGATTGGGGATTGAGGACTGAGGACTGCGGGTTGAGGATTGTGGTTTGATAATTGAGGATTGCGCATTGAATATTGGGGATTGAGGATTGAGGATTGAATGTTGTGTATTGAAGATTGAGGATTGAAGATTGAGGATTAAGTGTTGAGAACTGAGGATTGATGATTGAGGACTGTGGTTTGAGGACTGAGGATTGAGGATTGAGGATTGAGGATTGAGGATTGAGGACTGAGGATTGAGGATTGAAGATTGAGTATTGAGGATTGAGGTTTGAGGACTGAGTATTGAGGATTGAGGATTGAGGATTGAGGATTGAGGATTGATGATTGAGGACTGTGGTTTGAGGACTGAGGATTGAGAATTGAAGATTGAGGATTGAGGATTGAGGATTGAGGATTGAGGATTGAAGATTGAGTATTGAGGATTGGTGATTAAGATTGAGGATTGAAGATTGAGGATTGAGGATTGAAGATTGAGGATTCGGTATTGAGGACTGAACATTGAGGATTGAGGGTTGGGGATTGAGGATCGAGGATTGAGGATTGAAGATTGATTATTAATGATTGAAAATTGAGGATTGAGAATTGAGGATTGAGGATTGAGGATTGAAGATTGAGGATTCGGTATTGAGGATTGAAGAATGAGGATTGAGTAGTGAGGATTGAGGTTTGAGGATTGAGGATTGAGGTTTGAGGATTGAGGATTGAGGATTGAGGACTGAGGATTGAGGATTGAGGATTGAGCATTGAGGATTGAAGGCTGAGGACTGAGGATTGAGGATTGAAGGTTGAGTATCGAGGATTGAGGATTGAGGTTTGAGAATTGAGGATTGAGGATTGAGGACTGAGGATTGAGGATTGAGGATTGAGGATTGAGGATTGAGGACTGAGGATTGAGGATTGAAGATTGAGTATTGAGGATTGAGGATTGAGGTTTGAGAATTTAGGATTGAGGATTGAGGATTGGGGATCGAGGATTGAGGACTGCGGGTTGAGGATTGTGGTTTGATAATTGAGGATTGCGCATTGAATATTGGGGATTGAGGATTGAGGATTGAATGTTGAGTATTGAAGATTGAGGATTGAAGATTGAGGATTAAGGGTTGAGAACTGAGGATTGAGGATTGAGAATTGAGGATTGAGGATTGAGGATTGAGGATTGAGAATTGAGGATTCAGGATTGGGGATTGAAGATTGAGGATTGGGCGTTGAGGATTGAAGAATGAGGGTTGAGGACTGAGGATTGAAGATTGAGAATTGAGGAATGAAGGTTGACGATTGAGGATCGAGAATTGAGGATGGAGGATTGGGAATGAGCATTGAAGATTGAGTATTGAGGATTGAAGGCTGAGGATTGTGGATTGAGGATTGAGGATTGAGGATTGAATATTGAGGATTGGGGATAGAGTGATGAGGGCTGAGTGATGAGAATGGATGTTTGTGGATAGAGATTTGAAGATTGCAGATTGAGTATTTAGTAATGAAAACTGTGAATTGATGATATTCTATAGAGGAATGAGGATTGACAACTGATTGTAGAGGACTGAGGGCTGAAGATTGAGGATTCAGGATTGAGGATTCAGGACTGAGGTTTGAGGACTGAGGATTGAGGATTGAAGATTGAGGATTGAGGTTTGAGGATTGAGGATTGAGGTTTGAGGATTGAGGATTGAGGATTGAGGACTGAGGGTTGAGGATTGAGGATTGAGCATTGATGATTGAAGATTGAAGACTGAGGATTGAGGATTGAAGATTGAGTATTGAGGATTGAGGATGGAGGTTTGAGAATTGAAGATTGAGGATTGAGGACTGAGGATTGAGGATTGAGGATTGAGCATTGAGGATTGAAGATTGAGGACTGAGGATTGAGGATTGAAGATTGAGTATTGAGGATTGAAGGTTGAGGATTGAGGATTGAGGATTGAGGATTGAGGATTGAGGATTGAGGATGAGGGCTGAGGGTTGAGGATTGAGGTTTGAGGGCTGAGGACTGAGGATTGAGAATTGAGAATTGAGGAGAGAGGATTGAGAATTGAGGATTGAGGATTGAGGATTGAAGATTGAGGATTGGGTATTGAGGATTGAAGGATGAGGATTGAGGATTGAGGATTGAAGATTGAGTATTGAGGAATGAAGGTTGACGATTGAGGATCGAGAATTGAGCATTGAGGATTGTGGAATGAGCATGAAAGATTGAGTATTGAGGATTGAATGCTGAGCATTGTGGATTGAGGATTGAGGATTGAGGATAGAATATTGAGGATTGGGGACTGAGTGTTGAGGGTTGAGTGATGAGAATTGATGTTTGTGGATAGAGATTTGAAGATTGCAGATTGAGTATTTAGTAATGAAAACTGTGAATTGATGATATTCTATTGAGGATTGAGGATTGACAACAGATTGTAGAGGACTGAGGGCTGAAGATTGAGGATTCAGGATTGAGGATTCAAGATTGAGGTTTGAGGACTGAGGATTGAGTATTGAGGATTGAGGATTGAGGATTGATTATTGAGCACTGTGGTTTGAGGACTGAGGATTGAGGACTGAGGATTGAGAATTGAGGATTGAGGACTGAGGATTGAGGATTGAAGATTGAGTATTAAGGTTTGAGGATTGAGGTTTGAGAATTGAGGATTGAGGATTGAGGATTGGGGATTGAGGATTGAGGACTGCGGGTTGAGGATTGTGGTTTGATAGTTGAGGATTGTGCATTGAATGTTGGGGATTGAGGATTGAGGATTGAATGTTGAGTTTTGAAGATTGAGGATTGAAGATTGAGGATTAAGGTTTGAGAACTGAGGATTGATGATTGAGGACTGTGGTTTGAGGACTGAGGATTGAGGATTGTGGATTGAGGATTGATGATTGAGGACTGAGGATTGAGGATTGAAGATTGAGTATTGAGGACTGTGGTTTGAGGACTGAGGATTGAGAATTGAAGATTGAGGATTGAGGATTGAGGATTGGGGATTGAGGATTGAAGATTGAGTATTGAGGATTGGTGATTAAGATTGAGGATTGAAGATTGAGGATTGAGGATTGAAGATTGAGTATTCGGTATTGAGGACTGAACATTGAGGATTGAGGGTCGGGGATTGAGGATCGAGGATTGAGGATTGAAGATTGATTATTAATGATTGAAAATTGAGGATTGAGAATTGAGGATTGAGGATTGAGGATTGAAGATTGAGGATTCGGTATTGAGGATTGAAGAATGAGGATTGAGTAGTGAGGACTGAGGATTGAGGATTGCAGATTGAGTATTGAGGATTGAAGGTTGGGGATTGAGGATTGAGGATTGAGGATTGATAATTGAGGATTGAGGATTGAAGATTGAGTATTGAGGATTGAAGATTGAGGATTGAGGTTTGAGGATTGAGGATTGAGGTTTGAGGATTGAGGATTGAGGATTGAGGACTGAGGATTGAGGATTGAGGATTGAGCATTGGTGATTGAAGATTGAGGACTGAGGATTGAGGAT
This sequence comes from Calliopsis andreniformis, assembly GCF_051401765.1. Classification (NCBI taxonomy): domain Eukaryota; kingdom Metazoa; phylum Arthropoda; class Insecta; order Hymenoptera; family Andrenidae; genus Calliopsis; species Calliopsis andreniformis. The sequence continues at coordinate 19,351 of NW_027480721.1, read as the reverse complement.
TGAAGATTGAGTATTGAGGATTGAGGATGGAGGTTTGAGAATTGAGGATTGAGGATTGAGGACTGAGGATTGAGGATTGAGGATTGAGCATTGAGGATTGAAGATTGAGGACTGAGGATTGAGGATTGAAGATTGAGTATTGAGGATTGAAGATTGAGGATTGAGGATTGAGGATTGAGGATTGAGTATTGAGGATTGGTGATTAAGATTGAGGATTGAAGATTGAGGATTGAGGATTGAAGATTGAGGATTCGGTATTGAGGACTGAACATTGAGGATTGAGGGTTGGGGATTGAGGATCGAGGATTGAGGATTGAAGATTGATTATTAATGATTGAAAATTGAGGATTGAGGATTGAGGATTGAGGATTGAGGATTGAAGATTGAGGATTCGGTATTGAGGTTTGAAGAATGAGGATTGAGTAGTGAGGACTGAGGATTGAGGATTGCAGATTGAGTATTGAGGATTGAAGATTGGGGATTGAGGATTGAGGATTGAGGATTGAGGATTGAGGATTGAGGATTGATGATTGAGTATTGAGGATTGAAGATTGAGGATTGAGCATTGAGGATTGAAGATTGAGGACTGAGGATTGAGGATTGAGGATTGAGGATGAGGGCTGAGGGTTGAGGATTGAGGTTTGAGGGCTGAGGACTGAGGATTGAGGATTGAGAATTGAGGATTGAGGATTGAGGATTGAAGATTGAGGATTGGGTATTGAGGATTGAAGAATGAGGGTTGAGGACTGAGGATTGAAGATTGAGAATTGAGGAATGAAGGTTGACGATTGAGGATCGAGAATTGAGGATGGAGGATTGGGAATGAGCATTGAAGATTGAGTATTGAGGATTGAAGGCTGAGGATTGTGGATTGAGGATTGAGGATTGAGGATTGAATATTGAGGATATGGGACTGAGTGATGAGGGCTGAGTGATGAGAATTGATGTTTGTGGATAGAGATTTGAAGATTGCAGATTGAGTATTTAGTAATGAAAACTGTGAATTGATGATATTCTATTGAAGAATGAGGATTGACAACTGATTGTAGAGGACTGAGGGCTGAAGATTGAGGATTCAGGATCGAGGATTCAGGACTGAGGTTTGAGGACTGAGGATTGAGGATTGAGGATTGAGGATTGAGGATTGAAGATTGAGGATTGCGGATTGTCGATTGAGGATTGAGGATGAGGGATGAGAGTAGAGGATTGAGGTTTGAGGTCTGAGGACTGAGGATCGAGGATTGAGAAATGAGGATTGAGGATTGAGGATTGAAGATTGACGATTGGGTATTGAGGATTGAAGAATGAGGATTGAGTAGTGAGGACTGAGGATTGAAGATTGCAGATTGAGTATTGAGGATTGAAGATTGGGGATTGAGGATTGAGGATTGAGGACTGTGGTTTGAGGACTGAGGATAGAGGATTGAGGATCGAGGATTGAGAAATGAGGATTGAGGATTGAGGATTGAAGATTGAGGATTGGGTATTGAGGATTGAAGGATGAGGATTGCGGATTGTCGATTGAGGATTGAGGATGAGGGATGAGAGTAGAGGATTGAGGTTTGAGGTCTGAGGACTGAGGATCGAGGATTGAGAAATGAAGGTTGAGGATTCAGGATTGAAGATTGAGGATTGGGTATTGAGGATTGAAGGATAAGGATTGAGGATTGACGATTAAGTATTGAGGATTGAGGATTGAGGATTGAGCATTGAGGATTGAAGATTGAGGACTGAGGATTGAGGATTGAATATTGAGTGTTGAGGATTGAAGTTTGAGGATTGAGGATTGAGGATTGAGGATTGAGGATGAGGGCTGAGGGTTGAGGATTGAGGTTTGAGGGCTGAGGACTGAGGATTGAGGATTGAGAATTGAGGATTGAGGATTGAGGATTGAAGATTGAGGATTGGGTATTGAGGATTGAAGAATGAGGGTTGAGGACTGAGGATTAAAGGTTGAGCACTGAGGATTGAAGACTGACGATTGAGGATAGAGGATTGAGGATTGAGGATTGAAGATTGAGTATTGAGGATTGAAGATCGAGGATTGAGGATTGAGGATTGAGGATTGAGGATTGAACATTGAGTATTGAGAATTGAAGATTGAGGATTGAGGATTGAGGATTGAGCATTGAGGATTGAAGATTGAGGACAGAGGATTGAGGATTGAAGATTGAGTATTGAGGATTGAGGATTGAGGTTTGAGAATTGAGGATTGAGGATTGAGGATTGGGGATTGAGGATTGAGGACTGCGGGTTGAGGATTGTGGTTTGATAATTGAGGATTGCGCATTGAATATTGGGGATTGAGTATTGAGGATTGAAGATTGAGGATTGAGGTTTGAGGATTGAGGATTGAGGTTTGAGGATTGAGGATTGAGGATTGAGGATTGAGGACTGAGGATTGAGGATTGAGGATTGAGCATTGGTGATTGAAGATTGAGGACTGAGGATTGAGGATTGGGGATTGAGGATTGAGGATTGAGGACTGAAGATTGAGGATTGAAGATTGAGTATTGAGGATTGAGGTTTGAGGACTGAGTATTGAGGATTGAGGATTGGGGACTGAGTGTTGAGGGTTGAGTGATGAGGATTGACGTTTGTGGATAGAGATTTGAAGATTGTAGATTGAGTATTTAGTAATGAAAACTGTGAATTGATGATATTCTATTGAGGATTGAGGATTGACAACTGATTGTAGAGGACTGAGTGCTGAAGATTGAGGATTCAGGATTGAGGATTCAGGATTGAGGTTTGAGGACTGAGGATTGAGGATTGAGGATTGAGGATTGAGGATTGATGATTGAGGACTGTGGTTTGAGGACTGAGGATAGAGGATTGAGGATTGAGGATTGAGGATTGAGGATTGAGGATTGAGGATTGAGGATTGAAGATTGAGTATTGAGGATTGAGGATTGAGGTTCGAGAATTGAGGATTGAGGATTGAGGATTGGGGATTGAGGATTGAGGACTGCGGTTTGAGGATTGTAGTTTGATAATTGAGGATTGAGCATTGAATATTGGGGACTGAGGATTGAGGATTGAATGTTGAGTATTGAAGATTGAGGATTGAAGATTGAGGATTAAGGGTTGAGAACTGAGGATTGATGATTGAGGACTGTGGTTTAAGGACTGAGTATTGAGGATTGAGGATTGAGGATTGTCGATTGAGGATTGAGGATGAGGGATGAGAGTAGAGGATTGGGGTTTGAGGTCTGAGGACTGAGGATCGAGGATTGAGAAATGAGGATTGGGGATTGAGGATTGAAGATTGAGGATTGGGTATTGAGGATTGAAGGATGAGGATTGCGGATTGTCGATTGAGGATTGAGGATGAGGGATGAGAGTAGAGGTTTGAGGTTTGAGGTCTGAGGACTGAGGATCGAGGATTGAGAAATGAAGATTGAGGATTGAGGATTGAAGATTGAGGATTGGGTATTGAGGACTGAAGGATGAGGATTGAGGATTGAGGATTGAGTATTGAGGATTAAAGGTTGAGCACTGAGGATTGAAGACTGACGATTGAGGATAGAGGATTGAGGATTGAGGATTGAAGATTGAGTATTGAGGATTGAAGATCGAGGATTGAGGATTGAGGATTGAGGATTGAGGATTGAAGATTGAGTATTGAGAATTGAAGATTGAGGATTGAGGATTGAGGATTGAGGATTGAGGATTGAAGGTTGAGTATTGAGGATTGGTGATTAAGATTGAGGATTCAAGAATGAGGATTGAGGATTGAAGATTGAGGATTCGGTATTGAGGACTGAACATTGAGGATTGAGGGTTGGGGTTTGAGGATCGAGGATTGAGGATTGAAGATTGATTATTAATGATTGAAAATTGAGGATTGAGGATTGAGGATTGAGGATTGAGGATTGAAGATTGAGGATTCGGTATTGAGGATTGAAGAATGAGGATTGAGTAGTGAGGACTGAGGATTGAGGATTGCAGATTGAGTATTGAGGATTGAAGATTGGGGATTGACGATTGAGGATTGAGGATTGAGGATTGAGGATTGAGCATTGAAGATTGAGTATTGAGGATTGCAGATTGAGGATTGCAGATTGAGTATTGAGGATTGAAGATTGGGGATTGAGGATTGAGGATTGAGGATTGAGGATTGAGGATTGAGGATTGATGATTGAGTATTGAGGATTGAAGATTGAGGATTGAGCATTGAGGATTGAAGATTGAGGACTGAGGATTGAGGATTGAGGATTGAGGATGAGGGCTGAGGGTTGAGGATTGAGGTTTGAGGGCTGAGGACTGAGGATTGAGGATTGAGAATTGAGGATTGAGGATTGAGGATTGAAGATTGAGGATTGGGTATTGAGGATTGAAGAATGAGGGTTGAGGACTGAGGATTGAAGATTGAGAATTGAGGAATGAAGGTTGACGATTGAGGATCGAGAATTGAGGATGGAGGATTGGGAATGAGCATTGAAGATTGAGTATTGAGGATTGAAGGCTGAGGATTGTGGATTGAGGATTGAGGATTGAGGATTGAATATTGAGGATATGGGACTGAGTGATGAGGGCTGAGTGATGAGAATTGATGTTTGTGGATAGAGATTTGAAGATTGCAGATTGAGTATTTAGTAATGAAAACTGTGAATTGATGATATTCTATTGAAGAATGAGGATTGACAACTGATTGTAGAGGACTGAGGGCTGAAGATTGAGGATTCAGGATCGAGGATTCAGGACTGAGGTTTCAGGACTGAGGATTGAGGATTGAGGATTGAGGATTGAGGATTGAAGATTGAGGATTGCGGATTGTCGATTGAGGATTGAGGATGAGGGATGAGAGTAGAGGATTGAGGTTTGAGGTCTGAGGACTGAGGATCGAGGATTGAGAAATGAGGATTGAGGATTGAGGATTGAAGATTGACGATTGGGTATTGAGGATTGAAGAATGAGGATTGAGTAGTGAGGACTGAGGATTGAGGATTCAGGATTGAGAATTGAGGAATGATGGTTGACGATTGAGGATCGAGAATTGAGGATTGTGGATTGGGAATGAGCATTGAAGATTGAGTATTGAGGATTGAAGGCTGAGGATTGTGGATTGAGGATTGAGGATTGAAGATTGAGTATTGAGGATTGAGGATTGAGGTTTGAGAATTGAGGATTGAGGATTGAGGATTGGGGATTGAGGACTGAGGATTGCGGGTTGAGGATTGTGGTTTGATAATTGAGGATTGCGCATTGAATATTGGGGATTGAGGATTGAGGATTGAATGTTGTGTATTGAAGATTGAGGATTGAAGATTGAGGATTAAGTGTTGAGAACTGAGGATTGATGATTGAGGACTGTGGTTTGAGGACTGAGGATTGAGGATTGAGGATTGAGGATTGAGGATTGAGGACTGAGGATTGAGGATTGAAGATTGAGTATTGAGGATTGAGGTTTGAGGACTGAGTATTGAGGATTGAGGATTGAGGATTGAGGATTGAGGATTGATGATTGAGGACTGTGGTTTGAGGACTGAGGATTGAGAATTGAAGATTGAGGATTGAGGATTGAGGATTGAGGATTGAGGATTGAAGATTGAGTATTGAGGATTGGTGATTAAGATTGAGGATTGAAGATTGAGGATTGAGGATTGAAGATTGAGGATTCGGTATTGAGGACTGAACATTGAGGATTGAGGGTTGGGGATTGAGGATCGAGGATTGAGGATTGAAGATTGATTATTAATGATTGAAAATTGAGGATTGAGAATTGAGGATTGAGGATTGAGGATTGAAGATTGAGGATTCGGTATTGAGGATTGAAGAATGAGGATTGAGTAGTGAGGATTGAGGTTTGAGGATTGAGGATTGAGGTTTGAGGATTGAGGATTGAGGATTGAGGACTGAGGATTGAGGATTGAGGATTGAGCATTGAGGATTGAAGGCTGAGGACTGAGGATTGAGGATTGAAGGTTGAGTATCGAGGATTGAGGATTGAGGTTTGAGAATTGAGGATTGAGGATTGAGGACTGAGGATTGAGGATTGAGGATTGAGGATTGAGGATTGAGGACTGAGGATTGAGGATTGAAGATTGAGTATTGAGGATTGAGGATTGAGGTTTGAGAATTTAGGATTGAGGATTGAGGATTGGGGATCGAGGATTGAGGACTGCGGGTTGAGGATTGTGGTTTGATAATTGAGGATTGCGCATTGAATATTGGGGATTGAGGATTGAGGATTGAATGTTGAGTATTGAAGATTGAGGATTGAAGATTGAGGATTAAGGGTTGAGAACTGAGGATTGAGGATTGAGAATTGAGGATTGAGGATTGAGGATTGAGGATTGAGAATTGAGGATTCAGGATTGGGGATTGAAGATTGAGGATTGGGCGTTGAGGATTGAAGAATGAGGGTTGAGGACTGAGGATTGAAGATTGAGAATTGAGGAATGAAGGTTGACGATTGAGGATCGAGAATTGAGGATGGAGGATTGGGAATGAGCATTGAAGATTGAGTATTGAGGATTGAAGGCTGAGGATTGTGGATTGAGGATTGAGGATTGAGGATTGAATATTGAGGATTGGGGATAGAGTGATGAGGGCTGAGTGATGAGAATGGATGTTTGTGGATAGAGATTTGAAGATTGCAGATTGAGTATTTAGTAATGAAAACTGTGAATTGATGATATTCTATAGAGGAATGAGGATTGACAACTGATTGTAGAGGACTGAGGGCTGAAGATTGAGGATTCAGGATTGAGGATTCAGGACTGAGGTTTGAGGACTGAGGATTGAGGATTGAAGATTGAGGATTGAGGTTTGAGGATTGAGGATTGAGGTTTGAGGATTGAGGATTGAGGATTGAGGACTGAGGGTTGAGGATTGAGGATTGAGCATTGATGATTGAAGATTGAAGACTGAGGATTGAGGATTGAAGATTGAGTATTGAGGATTGAGGATGGAGGTTTGAGAATTGAAGATTGAGGATTGAGGACTGAGGATTGAGGATTGAGGATTGAGCATTGAGGATTGAAGATTGAGGACTGAGGATTGAGGATTGAAGATTGAGTATTGAGGATTGAAGGTTGAGGATTGAGGATTGAGGATTGAGGATTGAGGATTGAGGATTGAGGATGAGGGCTGAGGGTTGAGGATTGAGGTTTGAGGGCTGAGGACTGAGGATTGAGAATTGAGAATTGAGGAGAGAGGATTGAGAATTGAGGATTGAGGATTGAGGATTGAAGATTGAGGATTGGGTATTGAGGATTGAAGGATGAGGATTGAGGATTGAGGATTGAAGATTGAGTATTGAGGAATGAAGGTTGACGATTGAGGATCGAGAATTGAGCATTGAGGATTGTGGAATGAGCATGAAAGATTGAGTATTGAGGATTGAATGCTGAGCATTGTGGATTGAGGATTGAGGATTGAGGATAGAATATTGAGGATTGGGGACTGAGTGTTGAGGGTTGAGTGATGAGAATTGATGTTTGTGGATAGAGATTTGAAGATTGCAGATTGAGTATTTAGTAATGAAAACTGTGAATTGATGATATTCTATTGAGGATTGAGGATTGACAACAGATTGTAGAGGACTGAGGGCTGAAGATTGAGGATTCAGGATTGAGGATTCAGGATTGAGGTTTGAGGACTGAGGATTGAGTATTGAGGATTGAGGATTGAGGATTGATTATTGAGCACTGTGGTTTGAGGACTGAGGATTGAGGACTGAGGATTGAGAATTGAGGATTGAGGACTGAGGATTGAGGATTGAAGATTGAGTATTAAGGTTTGAGGATTGAGGTTTGAGAATTGAGGATTGAGGATTGAGGATTGGGGATTGAGGATTGAGGACTGCGGGTTGAGGATTGTGGTTTGATAGTTGAGGATTGTGCATTGAATGTTGGGGATTGAGTATTGAGGATTGAATGTTGAGTTTTGAAGATTGAGGATTGAAGATTGAGGATTAAGGTTTGAGAACTGAGGATTGATGATTGAGGACTGTGGTTTGAGGACTGAGGATTGAGGATTGTGGATTGAGGATTGATGATTGAGGACTGAGGATTGAGGATTGAAGATTGAGTATTGAGGATTGAGGTTTGAGGACTGAGGATTGAGAATTGAAGATTGAGGATTGAGGATTGAGGATTGGGGATTGAGGATTGAAGATTGAGTATTGAGGATTGGTGATTAAGATTGAGGATTGAAGATTGAGGATTGAGGATTGAAGATTGAGGATTCGGTATTGAGGACTGAACATTGAGGATTGAGGGTCGGGGATTGAGGATCGAGGATTGAGGATTGATGATTGATTATTAATGATTGAAAATTGAGGATTGAGGATTGAGGATTGAGGATTGAGGATTGAAGATTTAGGATTCGGTATTGAGGATTGAAGAATGAGGATTGAGTAGTGAGGACTGAGGATTGAGGGTTGCAGATTGAGTATTGAGGATTGAGGATTGAGGATTGAGGATTGAGGATTGAATATTGAGGATTGAGGACTGAAAATTGAGGAATGAGATTTGGGGTTTGAGAGTTGAAGATTGAAGATTGAGGATTCAGTATTGATGACTGAGAATTGACGATATTCTATTGAAGATTGAGGATTGAGTAATTAGGACTCAGGATTGAGGATTAATGGTTGAGGTTTGAGGAATGACGATTGAGGATTGAGGATTAAGGTTTGATGATTGAGGACAGAGGTTTGAGGACTGGGGATTGAGGACTGAGGATTGAAGATTGAGGACTGAGGGTTGAGGATTGTGGGTCCAGAATTGTTGTTTGTAGATTGAGGTATGAAGGTTGCTGATTGAGTATTGAAAACTGAGAATTCGGGATATTTTATTGATGATGGAGGATTGAGGGTCGAGGTTTCAGGATTGAGGATTGCAGATTGAGGATTGAGGATTGAGGATTGAGGATTGAGGATTGAGGATTGAGGATTGGGGATTGAGGTTTGAGGATTGAGGATTGAGGATTGAGGACTGAGGATTGAGGATTGAGGATTGAGCATTGAGGATTGAAGATTGAGGACTGAGGATTGAGGATTGAATATTGAGTATTGAGGATTGAAGATTGAGGATTGAGGATCGAGGATTGAGGATTGAGGATGAGGGCTGAGGGTTGAGGATTGAGGTTTGAGGGCTGAGGACTGAGGATTGAGGATTGAGAATTGAGGATTGTGGATTGAGGATTGAAGATTGAGGATTGGGTATTGAGGATTGAAGAATGAGGGTTGAGGACTGAGGATTGAAGATTGAGAATTGAGGAATGATGGTTGACGATTGAGGATCGAGAATTGAGGATTGTGGATTGGGAATGAGCATTGAAGATTGAGTATTGAGGATTGAAGGCTGAGGATTGTGGATTGAGGATTGAGGATTGAGGATTGAATATTGAGGATTGGGGACTGTGTGATGAGGGTTGAGTGATGAGAATTGATGTTTGTGGATAGTGATTTGAAGATTGCAGATTGTGTATTTAGTAATGAAAACTGTGAGTTGATGATATTCTATTGAGGAATGAGGATTAACAACTGATTGTAGAGGACTGAGGGCTGAAGATTTAGGATTCAGGGTTGAGGATTCAGGACTGAGGTTTGAGGACTGAGGATTGAGGATTGAGGATTGAGGATTGAGGATTGAAGATTGAGGATTGCGGATTGTCGATTGAGGATTGAGGATGAGGGATGAGGGTAGAGGATTGAGGTTTGAGGTCTGAGGACTGAGGATTGAGGACTGAGAAATGAGGATTGAGGATTGAGGATTGAAGATTGAGGATTGGGTATTGAGGACTGAAGGATGAGGATTGAGGATTGAGGATTGAGTATTGAGGATTAAAGGTTGAGCACTGAGGATTGAAGACTGACGATTGAGGATAGAGGATTGAGGATTGAGGATTGAAGATTGAGTATTGAGGATTGAAGATCGAGGATTGAGGATTGAGGATTGAGGATTGAGGATTGAAGATTGAGTATTGAGAATTGAAGATTGAGGATTGAGGATTGAGGATTGAGGATTGAGGATTGAAGGTTGAGTATTGAGGATTGGTGATTAAGATTGAGGATTCAAGATTGAGGATTGAGGATTGAAGATTGAGGATTCGGTATTGAGGACTGAACATTGAGGATTGAGGGTTGGGGTTTGAGGATCGAGGATTGAGGATTGAAGATTGATTATTAATGATTGAAAATTGAGGATTGATGATTGAGGATTGAGGATTGAGGATTGAAGATTGAGGATTCGGTATTGAGGATTGAAGAATGAGGATTGAGTAGTGAGGACTGATAATTGAGGATTGCAGATTGAGTATTGAGGATTGAAGATTGGTGATCGAGGATTGAGGATTGAGCATTGAAGATTGAGTATTGAGGATTGCAGATTGAGGATTGAGGTTTGAGGATTGAGGATTGAGGTTTGAGGATTCGGTATTGAGGATTGAAGAATGAGGATTGAGTAGTGAGGACTGATAATTGAGGATTGCAGATTGAGTATTGAGGATTGAAGATTGGTGATTGAGGATTGAGGATTGAGGATTGAGGATTGAGGATTGCGGATTGTCGATTGAGGATTGAGGATGAGGGATGAGGGTAGAGGATTGAGGTTTGAGGTCTGAGGACTGAGGATTGAGGACTGAGAAATGAGGATTGAGGATTGAGGATTGAAGATTGAGGATTGGGTATTGAGGACTGAAGGATGAGGATTGAGGATTGAGGATTGAGTATTGAGGATTAAAGGTTGAGCACTGAGGATTGAAGACTGACGATTGAGGATAGAGGATTGAGGATTGAGGATTGAAGATTGAGTATTGAGGATTGAAGATCGAGGATTGAGGATTGAGGATTGAGGATTGAGGATTGAAGATTGAGTATTGAGAATTGAAGATTGAGGATTGAGGATTGAGGATTGAGGATTGAGGATTGAAGGTTGAGTATCGAGGATTGGTGATTAAGATTGAGGATTCAAGATTGAGGATTGAGGATTGAAGATTGAGGATTCGGTATTGAGGACTGAACATTGAGGATTGAGGGTTGGGGTTTGAGGATCGAGGATTGAGGATTGAAGATTGATTATTAATGATTGAAAATTGAGGATTGATGATTGAGGATTGAGGATTGAGGATTGAAGATTGAGGATTCGGTATTGAGGATTGAAGAATGAGGATTGAGTAGTGAGGACTGATAATTGAGGATTGCAGATTGAGTATTGAGGATTGAAGATTGGTGATTGAGGATTGAGGATTGAGCATTGAAGATTGAGTATTGAGGATTGCAGATTGAGGATTGAGGTTTGAGGATTGAGGATTGAGGTTTGAGGATTGAGGATTGAGGATTGAGGACTGAGGATTGAGGATTGAGGATTGAGCATTGAGGATTGAAGATTGAGGACAGAGGATTGAGGATTGAAGATTGAGTATTGAGGATTGAGGATTGAGGTTTGAGAATTGAGGATTGAGGATTGAGGATTGGGGATTGAGGATTGAGGACTGCGGGTTGAGGATTGTGGTTTGATAATTGAGGATTGCGCATTGAATATTGGGGATTGAGGATTGAGGATTGAATGTTGAGTATTGAAGATTGAGGATTGAACATTGAGGATTAAGGGTTGAGAACAGAGGATTGATGATTGAGGACTGTGGTTTGAGGACTGAGGATTGAGGATTGAGGATTGAGGATTGAGGATTGAGGACTGAGGATTGAGGATTGAAGATTGAGGATTCGGTATTGAGGATTGAAGAATGAGGATTGAGTAGTGAGGACTGATAATTGAGGATTGCAGATTGAGTATTGAGGATTGAAGATTGGTGATTGAGGATTGAGGATTGAGGATTGACGATTGAGGATTGAGGATTGAAGATTGAGTATTGAGGATTGAAGATTGAGGATTGAGGTTTGAGGATTGAGGATTGAGGTTTGAGGAATGAGGATTGAGGATTGAGGATTGAGGACTGAGGATTGAGGATTGAGGATTGAGCATTGGTGATTGAAGATTGAGGACTGAGGATTGAGGATTGAGGATTGAGGATTGAGGATTGAGGACTGAGTATTGAGGATTGAGGATTGAGGATTGAGGATTGAGGATTGATGATTGAGGACTGTGGTTTGAGGACTGAGGATTGAGAATTGAAGATTGAGGATTGAGGATTGAGGATTGAGGATTGAGGATTGAAGATTGAGTATTGAGGATTGGTGATTAAGATTGAGGATTGAAGATTGAGGATTGAGGATTGAAGATTGAGGATTCGGTATTGAGGACTGAACATTGAGGATTGAGGGTTGGGGATTGAGGATCGAGGATTGAGGATTGAAGATTGATTATTAATGATTGAAAATTGAGGATTGAGAATTGAGGATTGAGGATTGAGGATTGAAGATTGAGGATTCGGTATTGAGGATTGAAGAATGAGGATTGAGTAGTGAGGACTGAGGATTGAGGATTGCAGATTGAGTATTGAGGATTGAAGGTTGGGGATTGAGGATTGAGGATTGAGGATTGATAATTGAGGATTGAGGATTGAAGATTGAGTATTGAGGATTGAAGATTGAGGATTGAGGTTTGAGGATTGAGGATTGAGGTTTGAGGATTGAGGATTGAGGATTGAGGACTGAGGATTGAGGATTGAGGATTGAGCATTGGTGATTGAAGATTGAGGACTGAGGATTGAGGATTGAAGATTGAGTATTGAGGATTGAGGATGGAGGTTTGAGAATTGAGGATTGAGGATTGAGGACTGAGGATTGAGGATTGAGGATTGAGCATTGAGGATTGAAGATTGAGGACTGAGGATTGAGGATTGAAGATTGAGTATTGAGGATTGAAGATTGAGGATTGAGGATTGAGGATTGAGGATTGAGTATTGAGGATTGGTGATTAAGATTGAGGATTGAAGATTGAGGATTGAGGATTGAAGATTGAGGATTCGGTATTGAGGACTGAACATTGAGGATTGAGGGTTGGGGATTGAGGATCGAGGATTGAGGATTGAAGATTGATTATTAATGATTGAAAATTGAGGATTGAGGATTGAGGATTGAGGATTGAGGATTGAAGATTGAGGATTCGGTATTGAGGATTGAAGAATGAGGATTGAGTAGTGAGGACTGAGGATTGAGGATTGCAGATTGAGTATTGAGGATTGAAGATTGGGGATTGAGGATTGAGGATTGAGGATTGAGGATTGAGGATTGAGGATTGATGATTGAGTATTGAGGATTGAAGATTGAGGATTGAGCATTGAGGATTGAAGATTGAGGACTGAGGATTGAGGATTGAGGATTGAGGATGAGGGCTGAGGGTTGAGGATTGAGGTTTGAGGGCTGAGGACTGAGGATTGAGGATTGAGAATTGAGGATTGAGGATTGAGGATTGAAGATTGAGGATTGGGTATTGAGGATTGAAGAATGAGGGTTGAGGACTGAGGATTGAAGATTGAGAATTGAGGAATGAAGGTTGACGATTGAGGATCGAGAATTGAGGATGGAGGATTGGGAATGAGCATTGAAGATTGAGTATTGAGGATTGAAGGCTGAGGATTGTGGATTGAGGATTGAGGATTGAGGATTGAATATTGAGGATATGGGACTGAGTGATGAGGGCTGAGTGATGAGAATTGATGTTTGTGGATAGAGATTTGAAGATTGCAGATTGAGTATTTAGTAATGAAAACTGTGAATTGATGATATTCTATTGAAGAATGAGGATTGACAACTGATTGTAGAGGACTGAGGGCTGAAGATTGAGGATTCAGGATCGAGGATTCAGGACTGAGGTTTGAGGACTGAGGATTGAGGATTGAGGATTGAGGATTGAGGATTGAAGATTGAGGATTGCGGATTGTCGATTGAGGATTGAGGATGAGGGATGAGAGTAGAGGATTGAGGTTTGAGGTCTGAGGACTGAGGATCGAGGATTGAGAAATGAGGATTGAGGATTGAGGATTGAAGATTGACGATTGGGTATTGAGGATTGAAGAATGAGGATTGAGTAGTGAGGACTGAGGATTGAAGATTGCAGATTGAGTATTGAGGATTGAAGATTGGGGATTGAGGATTGAGGATTGAGGACTGTGGTTTGAGGACTGAGGATAGAGGATTGAGGATCGAGGATTGAGAAATGAGGATTGAGGATTGAGGATTGAAGATTGAGGATTGGGTATTGAGGATTGAAGGATGAGGATTGCGGATTGTCGATTGAGGATTGAGGATGAGGGATGAGAGTAGAGGATTGAGGTTTGAGGTCTGAGGACTGAGGATCGAGGATTGAGAAATGAAGGTTGAGGATTCAGGATTGAAGATTGAGGATTGGGTATTGAGGATTGAAGGATAAGGATTGAGGATTGACGATTAAGTATTGAGGATTGAGGATTGAGGATTGAGCATTGAGGATTGAAGATTGAGGACTGAGGATTGAGGATTGAATATTGAGTGTTGAGGATTGAAGTTTGAGGATTGAGGATTGAGGATTGAGGATTGAGGATGAGGGCTGAGGGTTGAGGATTGAGGTTTGAGGGCTGAGGACTGAGGATTGAGGATTGAGAATTGAGGATTGAGGATTGAGGATTGAAGATTGAGGATTGGGTATTGAGGATTGAAGAATGAGGGTTGAGGACTGAGGATTAAAGGTTGAGCACTGAGGATTGAAGACTGACGATTGAGGATAGAGGATTGAGGATTGAGGATTGAAGATTGAGTATTGAGGATTGAAGATCGAGGATTGAGGATTGAGGATTGGGGATTGAGGATTGAACATTGAGTATTGAGAATTGAAGATTGAGGATTGAGGATTGAGGATTGAGCATTGAGGATTGAAGATTGAGGACAGAGGATTGAGGATTGAAGATTGAGTATTGAGGATTGAGGATTGAGGTTTGAGAATTGAGGATTGAGGATTGAGGATTGGGGATTGAGGATTGAGGACTGCGGGTTGAGGATTGTGGTTTGATAATTGAGGATTGCGCATTGAATATTGGGGATTGAGTATTGAGGATTGAAGATTGAGGATTGAGGTTTGAGGATTGAGGATTGAGGTTTGAGGATTGAGGATTGAGGATTGAGGATTGAGGACTGAGGATTGAGGATTGAGGATTGAGCATTGGTGATTGAAGATTGAGGACTGAGGATTGAGGATTGGGGATTGAGGATTGAGGATTGAGGACTGAAGATTGAGGATTGAAGATTGAGTATTGAGGATTGAGGTTTGAGGACTGAGTATTGAGGATTGAGGATTGAGGATTGAGGATTGAGGATTGATGATTGAGGACTGTGGTTTGAGGACTGAGGATTGAGAATTGAAGATTGAGGATTGAGGATTGAGGATTGAGGATTAAGGATTGAAGATTGAGTATTGAGGATTGGTGATTAAGATTGAGGATTGAAGATTGAGGATTGAGGATTGAAGATTGAGGATTCGGTATTGAGGACTGAACATTGAGGATTGAGGGTTGGGGATTGAGGATCGAGGATTGAGGATTGAAGATTGATTATTAATGATTGAAAATTGAGGATTGAGAATTGAGTATTGAGGATTGAGGATTGAATATTGAGGATTCGGTATTGAGGATTGAAGAATGAGGATTGAGTAGTGAGGACTGAGGATTGAGGATTGCAGATTGAGTATTGAGGATTGAAGATTGGGGATTGAGGATTGAGGATTGAGGATTGAGGATTGAGGATTGAGGATTGAAGATTGAGTATTGAGGATTGAAGATTGAGGATTGAGGTTTGAGGATTGAGGATTGAGGTTTGAGGATTGAGGATTGAGGATTGAGGACTGAGGATTGAGGATTGAGGATTGAGCATTGGTGATTGAAGATTGAGGACTGAGGATTGAGGATTGAGGACTGAGGATTGAGGATTGAGGATTGAGCATTGAGGATTGAAGATTGAGGACTGAGGATTGAGGATTGAAGATTGAGTATTGAGGATTGAAGATTGAGGATTGAGGATTGAGGATTGAGGGATTGAGTATTGAGGATTGGTGACTAAGATTGAGGATTGAAGATTGAGGATTGAGGATTGAAGATTGAGGATTCGGTATTGAGGACTGAACATTGAGGATTGAGGGTTGGGGATTGAGGATCGAGGATTGAGGATTGAAGATTGATTATTAATGATTGAAAATTGAGGATTGAGGATTGAGGATTGAGGATTGAGGATTGAAGATTGAGGATTCGGTATTGAGGATTGAAGAATGAGGATTGAGTAGTGAGGACTGAGGATTGAGGATTGCAGATTGAGTATTGAGGATTGAAGATTGGGGATTGAGGATTGAGGATTGAGGATTGAGGATTGAGGATTGAGGATTGATGATTGAGTATTGAGGATTGAAGATTGAGGATTGAGCATTGAGGATTGAAGATTGAGGACTGAGGATTGAGGATTGAGGATTGAGGATGAGGGCTGAGGGTTGAGGATTGAGGTTTGAGGGCTGAGGACTGAGGATTGAGGATTGAGAATTGAGGATTGAGGATTGAGGATTGAAGATTGAGGATTGGGTATTGAGGATTGAAGAATGAGGGTTGAGGACTGAGGATTGAAGATTGAGAATTGAGGAATGAAGGTTGACGATTGAGGATCGAGAATTGAGGATGGAGGATTGGGAATGAGCATTGAAGATTGAGTATTGAGGATTGAAGGCTGAGGATTGTGGATTGAGGATTGAGGATTGAGGATTGAATATTGAGGATATGGGACTGAGTGATGAGGGCTGAGTGATGAGAATTGATGTTTGTGGATAGAGATTTGAAGATTGCAGATTGAGTATTTAGTAATGAAAACTGTGAATTGATGATATTCTATTGAAGAATGAGGATTGACAACTGATTGTAGAGGACTGAGGGCTGAAGATTGAGGATTCAGGATCGAGGATTCAGGACTGAGGTTTGAGGACTGAGGATTGAGGATTGAGGATTGAGGATTGAGGATTGAAGATTGAGGATTGCGGATTGTCGATTGAGGATTGAGGATGAGGGATGAGAGTAGAGGATTGAGGTTTGAGGTCTGAGGACTGAGGATCGAGGATTGAGAAATGAGGATTGAGGATTGAGGATTGAAGATTGACGATTGGGTATTGAGGATTGAAGAATGAGGATTGAGTAGTGAGGACTGAGGATTGAAGATTGCAGATTGAGTATTGAGGATTGAAGATTGGGGATTGAGGATTGAGGATTGAGGACTGTGGTTTGAGGACTGAGGATAGAGGATTGAGGATCGAGGATTGAGAAATGAGGATTGAGGATTGAGGATTGAAGATTGAGGATTGGGTATTGAGGATTGAAGGATGAGGATTGCGGATTGTCGATTGAGGATTGAGGATGAGGGATGAGAGTAGAGGATTGAGGTTTGAGGTCTGAGGACTGAGGATCGAGGATTGAGAAATGAAGGTTGAGGATTCAGGATTGAAGATTGAGGATTGGGTATTGAGGATTGAAGGATAAGGATTGAGGATTGACGATTAAGTATTGAGGATTGAGGATTGAGGATTGAGCATTGAGGATTGAAGATTGAGGACTGAGGATTGAGGATTGAATATTGAGTGTTGAGGATTGAAGTTTGAGGATTGAGGATTGAGGATTGAGGATTGAGGATGAGGGCTGAGGGTTGAGGATTGAGGTTTGAGGGCTGAGGACTGAGGATTGAGGATTGAGAATTGAGGATTGAGGATTGAGGATTGAAGATTGAGGATTGGGTATTGAGGATTGAAGAATGAGGGTTGAGGACTGAGGATTAAAGGTTGAGCACTGAGGATTGAAGACTGACGATTGAGGATAGAGGATTGAGGATTGAGGATTGAAGATTGAGTATTGAGGATTGAAGATCGAGGATTGAGGATTGAGGATTGGGGATTGAGGATTGAACATTGAGTATTGAGAATTGAAGATTGAGGATTGAGGATTGAGGATTGAGCATTGAGGATTGAAGATTGAGGACAGAGGATTGAGGATTGAAGATTGAGTATTGAGGATTGAGGATTGAGGTTTGAGAATTGAGGATTGAGGATTGAGGATTGGGGATTGAGGATTGAGGACTGCGGGTTGAGGATTGTGGTTTGATAATTGAGGATTGCGCATTGAATATTGGGGATTGAGTATTGAGGATTGAAGATTGAGGATTGAGGTTTGAGGATTGAGGATTGAGGTTTGAGGATTGAGGATTGAGGATTGAGGATTGAGGACTGAGGATTGAGGATTGAGGATTGAGCATTGGTGATTGAAGATTGAGGACTGAGGATTGAGGATTGGGGATTGAGGATTGAGGATTGAGGACTGAAGATTGAGGATTGAAGATTGAGTATTGAGGATTGAGGTTTGAGGACTGAGTATTGAGGATTGAGGATTGAGGATTGAGGATTGAGGATTGATGATTGAGGACTGTGGTTTGAGGACTGAGGATTGAGAATTGAAGATTGAGGATTGAGGATTGAGGATTGAGGATTAAGGATTGAAGATTGAGTATTGAGGATTGGTGATTAAGATTGAGGATTGAAGATTGAGGATTGAGGATTGAAGATTGAGGATTCGGTATTGAGGACTGAACATTGAGGATTGAGGGTTGGGGATTGAGGATCGAGGATTGAGGATTGAAGATTGATTATTAATGATTGAAAATTGAGGATTGAGAATTGAGTATTGAGGATTGAGGATTGAATATTGAGGATTCGGTATTGAGGATTGAAGAATGAGGATTGAGTAGTGAGGACTGAGGATTGAGGATTGCAGATTGAGTATTGAGGATTGAAGATTGGGGATTGAGGATTGAGGATTGAGGATTGAGGATTGAGGATTGAGGATTGAAGATTGAGTATTGAGGATTGAAGATTGAGGATTGAGGTTTGAGGATTGAGGATTGAGGTTTGAGGATTGAGGATTGAGGATTGAGGACTGAGGATTGAGGATTGAGGATTGAGCATTGGTGATTGAAGATTGAGGACTGAGGATTGAGGATTGAAGATTGAGTATTGAGGATTGAGGATGGAGGTTTGAGAATTGAGGATTGAGGATTGAGGACTGAGGATTGAGGATTGAGGATTGAGGATTGAGGATTGAGTATTGAGGATTGGTGATTAAGATTGAGGATTGAAGATTGAGGATTGGGGATTGAAGATTGAGGATTCGGTATTGAGGACTGAACATTGAGGATCGAGGATTCAGGATTGAAGATTGATTATTAATGATTGAAAATTGAGGATTGAGGACTGAGGATTGAAGATTGAGAATTGAGGAATGAAGGTTGACGATTGAGGATCGAGAATTGAGGATGGAGGATTGGGAATGAGCATTGAAGATTGAGTATTGAGGATTGAAGGCTGAGGATTGTGGATTGAGGATTGAGGATTGAGGATTGAATATTGAGGATTGGGGATAGAGTGATGAGGGCTGAGTGATGAGAATGGATGTT